>NW_008794890.1:3447893-3491727 GCF_000699145.1 Aptenodytes forsteri | reverse complement strand
GTCCTGCTCTGCGCCGTGTGGCAGAGCGCGCCGTGTCCTGCTCTGCGCCGTGTCCTGCTCTGCTAGGGCTAGAGGGTACTGCTGGGTCTCGTAGGGGTTGATCCAGCAGCTAGGAGTAGTTTGGGTTTAGAAACACTGCATTCAGGGCAATCCTTGGCATGTCCCCTCCAGTTATAGGATCAATGATGTAGGTGAGTATTTGCCTTTGATGGGACTCCTGAAGGCTGATGTTAGATGGCTGGTTGTTACAGCTTTTGCGTAATGCCAGCGTTGCTGAATTAAACGCGTAGCATAGGTGGCGCAGAGCGAGGAAGGGCTGGCACTGAAACCCAAGACAGGTAACGGGCTTGTGGGGGAGCTGCAGGTCCTGGCTCTGGGGTGGGACTGACCTGCCAGGACCCGGGGGCCTGCACAGCTGGTGGAGGTTTCAAAGAAGTTACTCATTAAAAGAAAACAACCAAATGAACACCAACACCAACAGCAAAAGACAACGCAAACCACTGATAAAGAATAGGGAAGGGAAACGGCATGGGAAGGCTCTGGCTGCTCTCGGAAAGCTTTTTGGATGTGTCCCAGCACAGTACTGCCTCGCAGAAACAGCTGCTCCACAGCTGATCGGCAGATCGGCTGATCTCTGTGGACTCCAACGGCCAACTTCAGCAGTCATTTCTGTTTGAGTGGCCTGGCTGTCTAGTGGAGACTCTCCAGAGGGCAAGGGGGAGCCAGGCAGTGGGTCTTTCCAATATATGGCAAACATAAGTGCAAATTCTGATATTTTACTGTTTTGCAGGAGACTCAGCCCCACTGCATTGTTACTTCTGAAGAGCCAGAGCCCTGCAGCACCTGTCTGCCTACATCCTTCTGCATACAGCCGTGCATTATGTGCTCCAGACATGGGATGAGGAGGAGGGACCACAGCCAAGTCTTGGTTTCTCAGACAGGTAAGTCAGAGAAGTGGGGAAGAGGAGCAAACAAGCTGGTTAGTCCCTTTCCTGTGAAATGGTGTGAAGCTGGGGCCAGCTGCTGCCTTCTTGTTGCATCTGTTCTGGTGCCCACCACTGACGGCGTTCATGCTCAGTGCCCCTCAGAAGGGGGTATGAGGGTTCCTCAAGTCAGCAGCCGGAGGCTGTACAGCCACAGCTGATACCTGCGTGGTGCCTCCCTGAACACTGTTACATAGCTGGAGCTGCGCAATGCTGTCCCAGCCCGTGGGAGGAAGCTTGGCTGAGTTACTGGATGAGGGGACATACAAGATGTGCAGGAGGTCCCTGCACATCAGGGAACCTCAAACCAGTTTTGTCTTTTGGGAGATGAACCCAAGGAGAGAGGCAGAGAGCATCGGGAAGGGAGGTTGGCAGTGTCCAAGCTGCAGACGAGGAGGGGGAACACTGTAATGCCTGGTGAGAAATTAGGGTGATGTTTTGGGTTGAGCTAGAGTTGCCAGGTTGCTACTAGATGGTTCGTTCCCCCGAGCCTGGGAACCAGCAAGTTGCTGCCTCTAGTGAGCCTTTCTTGAACAGGGTGTCATCACTGGCACAAAGTGATGAGGACGCTCGTGAAGTGAGGACTCCCCTGCAGGAGCACTTTGCAGGGCAGGACTGGAGAGCTCGGGCCTGTCCTGCTGTTCAGACCATGCTGGGGGACTGGTCTGTCAGTCATGGGTGGAAATGGGCCACTGTCCCTGAAATTTGTTGTCAAGGAGCCCCAGTGAAGGGAAAACCGGGTTCAGCAGTCCCACACTGTGTCTTGCACTGAGCGGAGCCGTTCGTGTCTCTGTTGGCTGAATCACTGCCCTGCGTGAAGCATTGGTTTGCAGTCCTAGTGCTCCCCGCCCTTAGAAACAGCCTGGCAGAAGTTAATGTAAAAAAGAGCAAAACAGCTCTTCAGAAATAGCTTGGAAACATTGTGTAGAGCCCCTGGGTGGCTGTGCTTGGTGCCTTGCTTTTATGGGGAGCCTTTCAGGGTTGCTCTGGAGGCAATTCCAGAACATGGCTTTCTTTGTTATCCCTTAGTCCCTGGCGGCTGATCCATGCGCTGCTGAAAGCGAACAGAGAGGGAAAAAATGCTGGCAGGACTGCAGAGGATGCAAAACACCATGACTGTTGCATGAGTTGTCCTTGCCGTGCCACGCAGGACATGCAGCCTGGAGGGGGTGGCTCTGGCCAGAGTGTGGGGCCCAGGCTGTTTGCAAAATGAATCGGCATTTCTTAGGAAAGCTGAACAGGACCGGGGGGAGTAGCTGGCGAAGTGCGGAGCCTGGGAAAAGAGGAGTCGGAAACTTTCCTGCTAGTTTGTCACTTGTTGTCCTGAAGCAAAAATTTGTGAATAAAAAAGCAGTCTAACTGCTTTCCCAAAACATGGCAGCCCCTTTGCCCTGCCCCAGAGTTGAGCCACTCTCCTTCCTTCCACCCCTCCCCACACCAGTCTCCCGAGACGTTTTCAGTCCAGCTGCAAATAGCTTGGTTGCACCCAAACTTCAAGATCTGAAGACCAGGAAGAATGTAGGATTGTGTAAAACTAACAAATGCTATACAACACCTCCACACACACAGTTATCTTGGGGAATTGCTGCTCAGGCTCAACAGCTGCAGAAGTGAGGACTTCCTGAAGTGGGTGTACACAGCAGGTACCTGCCAGTTGTCTGACCTTGCATTGACCCACTGTGGTTGCAAATCCCCCCTCCCTATGCCAATTTTTCTCTCTCTAAAGATTTGAGAGATACAGATGTTGTTTGGCATGATGGTGAACTCTGACAACTGGTTTCTGAACCTCGTCTTGACCTCAGGAGCAGCTCCTGACTCCATGCATTCATTTCTGACTCTGTAATGCTTAAATATAGAGCAGCCCTCGGGCTGTGATGAGTCACTCACTCCTAATGACAGTATCAGACTGTCCGCAGCGTGCTCCTGTCAAACGGGAGGTAGCGCTGACTACACGGGGCAGACACCCGTCCCGCAGCAATGCAGCTGGACACGTGTGCCTGCGTCCCCCCACGCTACTGGTAGTGAACTCCGGTTGCGGATGAAGCTGGAAACCCTCTTGGCTTCACGTTATCAGCCATGCCAAAGCAAACGCTGACCCTTGCATCCTGGGCTCGGCTCCTGGGAGGGAAGCGCAGGGGCTGGTCCAGCTCCTTTTGTGCATTTCTTTTTCGGAGCACACTGTCATAGGCAGAGACGTGTGGTCATGCGCTTTGCCAGGATCCTTCCCTTTGTGTTCTGCTGGGGACATGGGGGAGGACAGAGGATTGAGGGGCTGAGCTCTTTTTCTATCAGTTTTGGCCAGCTCAATGAGTTGCTGGTCGATGTTTAAGCACGGCCTAAGCAGGGGGAATAGGCAGCTTGTGGTTAAGGTGAGTGGGTAATCTGTGGCTGGTTCAAAGCCTGGTTTGGGAGCCAGATGAGTCACTGGTTAGCGGAACGAGAAATGTAGCTTGATGATGAAATGCCCGAGTCCCTCACAGAGGCAGGTCAGAGTCCAGCAGCTGGAGGAGGATGGGCGGTTGAAGACCCTCTCCCTCAGGGGGGCTGCGCTCAAGTTCATGGTCTGGTCCAGTCTCTCCAGGAGTCCCTGGATGGATCACTTCAGCCTTGTGCTGCCTCCCCCCATCCGCAGGTGCCGATACTGTCAGACCCTTTCCTTTCTCTTCATCTCGTCCTGCCCTGCAGCCATTCGCAGGCCTTGTTCCCTATCCCTACCCCTGACCCTACCCTGCCTTGTTTAGCTGCAACTGCTGCAGTTCTTACCCAGGTGGGGTTCCTCCCATGGTCATGATCCCCCATGGTCGTGCTCTAGGTGCAGCTGTGCTGGAAGAGCCCTGGATACCCAGGCAGGATGGTGGGAAGCCACAGTGCATAAGCACTAGTCAGGGGGCAACACAGGGCTGAACCACAACCCTTCCCTTCCCTTCCTCCGTCGGAGGGGGCAAAGGCCACCTAGCACCCCCACCCAAATCCTGGGCAGGTGCCTCAGGCCCCACACAGATGGTAGGGCAGCCCCTCCCTTGTCTCAGAAAGGAAGACTGTGAGCTGCATCTCCCCCGCCATGAGCCCCAAAGCCCCTGCACTGCTGGCTTGGTAATAGCAGCTTGGTGGCCAGGCTGACAGCACGAGCCTCACAGCTACTTGCGAAGGGGCAGCCCCGCTTCAGCCATTACCGGCCTGGGGCAAGGAAGCAGCGTCCCCAGGCCAAGTGGCTGGAAGGCAGCCCGCAAACAGCCCAAAAAGCTGAGAGTGTTGGAGTAAGCCCTGTCCTCTGAAAGGACAGAGCCATCTGGCTGCTCCCTTTCTCCTGGCTTTGGCCCACCTGGCTGAGAGGGGCACAGCAGCAGTTTAGCAGCATGCACGGTACTCCGTACCTACATGCTGGGGATGGAATCCATGTTTCCAAAATAAAAACATGCTGGTACGCTTTAGACTTACTTCCTATCCCATGGCTGCCAAATCTGTGAGCACATTAGCTGTGTCTGTGGGCTGTATGGGGAAGGGAGGGCAGCTCCCTAACTGCAAGCCAGGTGCTCCGTCAGCAGTGCAAGGCACTATTCCACAGGCAAAAGGATCAAGGCTTCTAACCAGCCCTCGCTATGCTTTTTTGCAGGTTCCCGATGACCACAAATGAGGTACGAGCTCCACTGTTTTGAAAGGGTGAAGCACAGGAACAGCTGTAGTGTATAAACTGCAGAAGTCTTGATTACAGCAGCCATCAACCTGACCCTCCTACAAGTAAGTAGTGCTCTCTCCCCCTCTCGTGCTGTTGGTGTCTGTGTTGCAGGATAGGCTGACCTTTCTTCCCCTCCCCAGAACTGTTCAGAATAACTGGTTGTTTGACCTCTTGGCTTCAGGAAATGGAAGTATTTGTCATCCCTGGAAAAGGGTCTCTTAGCAGCTGACCCTTTGCTGTGCCCGTTTTGAGTTTCAAGCCAGGAGCTCGTGCGGTTCCCATGTCACTATGAAATGCCACACCAGCTACTGCCATAAATCAATGCATTAGGGAGACAAAGGGGCTGAGCCGCACTCTTCCCTAAGAGCAGTTCAGTTCCCTTTCGTAAATCTTTGTGCACGACATGCTTTCAGCCCAGCATCATCTGCCCTGCCCTTTTGCAGTCCATTAGTGCTGTGTGTTTCCAACCGAGACACAAAGTTTGGGCCTGGGAATGTGTTTAATAGTAATTTGTTGTATGAGCATCTTCTGCACCTGCCTGCCTAGATTATGAAGTGAAACAAATGAGCTCGGTTTCCAGGAAACACATATGGTGATAAAAAATCTGTGTGATCAGATTTACGAGAGCCATATATGAGCAGAGTTTGATGTGGAGGATTTTTCACTGCTAATGGCAGTGGCTTTTATTTTAAGCCCATTTTTTTTACATTAAAATTTTATTACAAAAAATGTAACAGTAAGGCAGTTTCTCAATTGTCCGTCACTGTGAGCCAAACAGTTTTCAATAACCTTTAATACAAAACTAAATTCACACCGGAGCCACGCTCTTGACCCAAAAGCCCTTTGAGAAAGGAAGGGGTAAGGCAGAAAGCAGCAGCAGCACCTGTGTAATCCCTTACACATTTAGTGTTAGGGGCATGAACACTACTGTAGTGGAGAAAGAGGAAGTAGATTGTCTGCAGCTTAAAAAAATAAGCTCACCCCTTCTAGTAATCTGGAACATTTCGGTCTGATGTGCCTCAGCAGACTTGAGTTTTAGTTTTTGATGGTTTGGGTTTTTTTTAAACCAAGTAAAATTTTCCACTGTCAGAAGACAAACTGTTTTTCTTCCCTGAAGAACTGCAAGTCACCGAGTAGTTCACTGCTTTAAAAAGTCATGCACTTTTTAGTCCCCAAGCAATGCCTCTTAGAGACGGTTCTTAAAATGCTGTCTACCACTGGAAGTACGCGACAGCAGTTGAGGTGAGGGAGGTAACTGTTTATAGCAAACTTCCCCAGACATTCCACAACTTCTCTCAAGCTTGTCATTCATCTTTTGGTGTTGGTTGAACAGAGATGGGAAAAAAACCACCCAACCCCATGGCTTGATATAACAAAAGCGTGATTTCCAATTGCTTCAACCCTTCCTTTCTTCATTCAACATAGTGTTTTCTTCTACTACGGCAGTACCTCAAGCAGTCACTGACACTCTTTTATTCAGTATTTCTCTTTTACCTTACATAAATTCTACAATTTTTAGCTTTTATTTATTTTAATGTGTCGAGTAACTCCCCTGCTCACTTTAGGAAAAAAAAACAGCTTTTCTGTAACAGCAAAACCAGATGCCGTTTTCTAAACGTGTTCACAGTGGCAATACAGTGATTTCTTTTTGTGCTTGTTAACTATGCAGGATTGGCTTTTCTAAAAGCATTTATAGATGCCTTGGAGCTTCCAAGGGAAAATTAGTGCCCCAAAGGCAAGGCTCCTAACACCACATTGTTCATTGTATTCTTCTACTTGCAAGAAAGTGGCAGGACTTGACTTGACTTACCTGCAGCCATGGTTACCTTTTTTGGAGCTTAAGAAAGTAAAGAAGATGGGAAAGAGAAAACCATGGATAGGAATGGAGATGAATGACACTGTGTGAAAGGGGGAAAACTCAGTAAGTAGGAATGTTACGGGGGGGGGTTTAATGATTACAATTTAGCGATCAAAAATATGCTCCAATAACCCATTTCCTTGGTGAATCTATTTATATCAGATACTGCCCAAGTGTACCAGCTATTTTGAATAAGTGAGCGAGCAGTACAGACGGGAGGTGGGACTATTTCTGATTTGCCTTTTTACTTGTTTTCTTAAGTGCTGGATGGACTTTGTTTCACATCTGCCAAAAGCACAGGCAAAATGCAAGAAGGTGCAGGGCTAAGGATAAACAGTTACATAGGTCCCATTGCTAACAGGCTCAGTAGAAATTGAACAATGCATTTTCCAGCAAAGACTTTAAAGTGTCTTCTGAAGTATGCAGTTTCTCAAACTATAGTACCTTAAACTGCATTCTCAGTATTCCAGAGGTATTTCTAACATATTAACAGTTGGTTTCATCTACGTTTTGGCTCAATTTTCAAGATTTTATTGAGGCAGAAAATCCAATTAACTGAAATTGGAATTTTTTCCTTGGTAAAGACTTCAGGCTTGACCCCTAAATCAGTAAAACCATCATCATCCAGAAAATCAGACTGTTTAGGTAGAGTCTGGTGCAGCTCACTTTGATTTCTTGTCCTCATGCTAGTGGAATATTTAGACATTTTGCTAAAAATCCTGCTGTTGAAGAGAAACGGCTTAGGAAAGCGAACCTCCCTGCAGCCTCTCCCCACCCTGCTTAGCTCTTCCTGTGCCAGGGGACAGCAGTTATTCCTCCCGCAGGAATCTGATGAGCAGAACAAAAGTTCAACAGCTACAGCAGCCACAGTCTCATCTCCCTCAGAGGTTTCAACTTCATCTCAGTTTAAGGATGACTCGTCACAAACTAAGGCCCCTGAAAGTCACTGCAAGCAAGTTCTTCCAGTGCGGGCACCGCTGACTTTGGGGACACTTTTTCTGTGTGGGCGGCATGAATCAGAACAGCTCCAGCCCTGGCTCGTGGGAAGAGCAGCAGTGAAGTGAGCAGCACCAGAGCCTCTGGAGGAGGCCCCTTCCCAGCGCTTCCTTGCTCACGAGTGCCAGCGACAGCTACAGTGAGGGGAGGCAGCGCGAGGTGCGTTGCTGCAGTGAAGGCAGCCTCCGCAAGGTGAGCAATGCCAAACCAGCCAGAGCAGGCACCTTCTCTGGCATCCTGTGCAAACAGTCGCCCCGTGACTAAAGGCATGTCACTGCTGCTGCCTGCATTCAACATCCGCAGCAGAAAAAACATTTGCAAAATAAAAAGCATCTAAAAAAGATTTAGGGTTATAAATAGGCCATCTATTTCTCATAAAACCTTGAGAACTGGGAGGATGAGGGTGGAGAGCATTCTGTGAGGACTATGTATTACCTCACCACCTGAAGTCTCATAACCAATTTGAAATTCCAGTGTCCTAAGGCACAATTATTTTGATTAACGAAGACGGTAACATTCCAGTCCCCACTGCCTAAGGAACAGATGTAAGGGTTGACTACTAAGACAGGATAAAAGCAGCATTTGTTTATGTGGACAAACATTAAAGAAAAAAATTGAGGGAAGGATGGGCTGTAATTGTCAGGCTGCTCTGATGCAGGCATGTGTTTGACACAACACTGCTGAAGCATCTCATCTATGCGTATGTAACTGCTGGCTCACATTTTCAAGGTTAAGAGCCAAATTCCCCAGAGGGACTGAGAAGGTAGACAGTTTAAAAATTGGGGCTTTTGTGGAAGTGAAAAAACAGGCTAAAACATGGTAATAACCTGTTCCCCAGAGAAACACAAACCATGCCCACAGTTCTCAACAGTAGTGGTCAGGCACTCTAGAAAAGCAAGGAGTCGAATGTCTGGAAATTGAGGAATACGAACGGGTTTAATTCAGCCTTCCTTAGAAGGGAGCCCTCCCATTAAATCATCCCGCCCTTAGCAGACTGACAGTTGCGAGGAGGACTCTAAGCGAACAATCACTGGCCTTCCATGCTGATCAGAGGAGCGATGGTGAAGGGAACACCACACACAACACCACTGTAAGTTGTGGCCCTGATCTGTATTTTGTCCTTTTTTTTTTTCTGTAACACTCATAGACCTTAATATAGTCTGTTCATAAAACCTTAAGGGGCTATTTTAGGGGAACTAAAAGCATGTTTGTTTTGTCCACAGATGAAACACCGGTGTAGCTGAAGACTGAACCTGTAGTGGAGTGTTAGTCAATTGTAAACTGTAGGAGATGTGTACACTTTACACAAACTGAGTACAGAGGAGGCAATGGACGAGTCTGCATCATTCCAACTCTGATAAAGTGCACGGCCTTCGGAATTCCTGTCCTCGCTCATGGAGCCATTTATTGGATACTGCAAAGACATAAAGGTATTTGATCACTGCACCTGGTTAGCTCATGCTTCTATTTAAGCTAAATATATGCTATTGGCCAGCTTTCAGTTAAGCACAGGATTATCTTAACTTTCTGAAGTATTTTAATACACACACACACAAAGGTGAAGTTGGTCTAATAAATCCAAGAGGGGAAAAAACCTTCCAGTAGCTGCAAAACTACAAAAGACTATTCAAGCAGATATAGTATTACATGTATTTTATATATATGTACACAATAAAATATGCTACTATATATAAGATATATAACACAATATATATAGAGAGATATGAAGTAGATATAGCTATAAAGTAGGTTTCTTTATAAAGGACCTAATTTCTAGCTGCTGCTTTTTATTCCACCAGAGGAAAAAGAAAACCAAGACAACCCACCAACAAAGCCCCAGACCTCCAGGTCACAGGCAGTGAGAACAACATGAGGGGTACTTACCCCATTTGTTTCCAACTAGTACTGGGCAGGCCGCATGTCGCGTGCTGTAATCTCCTTCTCCGCTTGGAAAGAGATTGTACCAGAATACAGCTGTTCCCTGGAAATTGCAGTGGAAACCCTCAGCATCTCACTCTGTGCGATACACACTTTCACACCAACTTACTGAACAATAAGGCAAAGGTATGTTATTTGTGTTTCAGATGTTCCTTTTCAATTGAAGGCTCTTTTCCATATTCTAACATTTGCTTTCCTAAGGAATGAGTCTCCTTTGACTCATTCTGTGTCTATATATACTGGGCTGCTAATTTTTTTTAAACCCTAAGCCAGTTGCATTCGATTCTGACCAGTTTTAGAAAGCAAGATAATTTACTGAAAATGAGCAGCAGGCTGGCAAAGGAAGACCACATTTGTGACCCTTCTGAGGGAAAAAACATAACAGGAACACACCATTTCAGGGAGAATTCTCCACAGACGCCTCAAGACTAAACCTACTTACAGATTTGAGTATTTCAGAATGTGTTTTGAGGTATTGTAATGTTTTGCAAAGTCTATGCATTAGAAGGAGTTATGTCCAAAACGTAACTATGCATTAACACGCAGAACATCAGAGGCCCTTGGAATCACTAGTACTACTCCAGTCACTTCACTTCTCTGTGCTCCCATGAACAGTGCTCTAATCTTCTTTATATAAACTCATTTTAAAGCTTCTTTTTAACCATTTATATACCTGTTACATTTTTGAGTAGGTAGAGAGAGGAGTGGTTACACTGGATAAAAAACCCTGATTACCTTTTTAGGCCAAACACTAGCTCCTACTTCAGGAAAGACAGTAGCTCCCCCTGCTGACACATCGCTCATCTGAAAAGGTGGGGAAAGGCACAGGTAAGTTGCCAGCTGATACATTCTCAAGTGTCACGTTTTAGTAAAACAGAATTAGGTTATTCAACAACTTAAATTCTACCTCCCAATTAGTGAGCAAAGGCTGCATGATTAACAGCCTTAAAAAAGGCTGAAACCCACCCACTTTGTTCAAAGTGCAACAGCCAGCCTTATCCCTGAATGTTACACACACAAAGGTTTTGGCAAAGAGCATGCTATAAATACCAATGCAGATATAAAAATGAATAGGCAGTCAAATAATTTAAGCTGATGCTCAACTTTGAGGAAAAAAAACCTCCTTAAGAACACATGGAAGAACCATTACTTATGGGTAAGAAGATACCCTGTATATATTACCGCTAAGTTAGTGGCTGCCTTCATTTGCAAGTCACTTCAGCAAAAAAAGTAATGAAATCATTCAACGGTATAGAATATGCAGCGATAGCTATTTTTGGCACTAGCACATGGCAGAAATACATCACTTACATAAAACAACCAAGTAGCAATTCTGTTGCCTGTTCCCAATTCCTTAAAAGCATCTGGCTCATCTTTCTGTGAATAAAAGCAAGCAGATTTAATAAGCATTTCCATTATTGACAAGAGCCAATGGAATACAGCTGCAGAGCCAGCAGCAGACGAACTCATGCAGAAAAATTAATTCAATCCCTCTATTTGGAAGGAGGGGAGAATGCAATATGAGTTTATCTATTAATTTAAATAAGCCAGGCATTTTAGAATTCTGTAGGACAGGGAGGGCATAAGCCCAAATTGCTAATGGGTAAGACAACTGTACTGTCCGAAAATGAGTATATAAATCCTCTTCACAGCCACAAACTTAATTATTTAATTACACTCACTTATCCCCTCTTGTCCTTGGCCAAGATGAGCAACAGCTAGGGCAGCTCTTCAGTCCCAGGTTCACTGAGAATCACGCTACAGCCATGCTCTGCTGCAGGGCTGGCTCTGAGCATGCCCTGAGGGCAGCTGCTGGCCCTGCTCCCTTGGGGGTGGTTCTGCCTTTGTGGCCCTCACCCCCTTTCCTGCTCTGGCCATGCCAGGCAGGCTGCTGCTTGAGCTAGCTGGCCTTCCGCATTCTGCGTTCCTCCCTGGCACACACGCATTTTAGAGTGCCATTAAAAATCCAACCAGTGATTCATTGAGCAGTGTGCGCTCCCAGCTGCAGGGCATCTGTGGCAGCCGTTCCTGAAGCTTTTGACAGGAGTAAGGTATGTCCCTGCCTAATTGCATGCGAATGTGCGTGCCTGGTGTGGCTGCGACACCACCAGCCCAGCGCTGTGTTCAAAGGAGGAGGCCTCCTCCTGGCCACGCTTCAGCACATGTGCACCTTACATTGCTCTTTCATTACAGCTGGGAAGGAGGGAGGAAGACGAGTGTGGGAGCTTGTAACAGGCTAACAAACCAGCCAAGAGATCCATCTGGGTAGCTAAGAGGTTTTTATCACTTAACTTACAAGAAGAAAAACCCATTTTGATGGGTTATGAGACTAACTTTTGTCACACCTCACAGCCCACCCCCTGTGACCACTATTTATTTGTGCACGCTAAAATTTTGGCAATCATTACTCCAGAAATTAACCCATGCAGTTCCAAACAAAAACTGTTAATCATTTGCAATGCTTTTGAGCATGTGCTTACAGAGCAGAGATTCTGATTAATAGTTGGTGGCTTGGATTCACAGCGTAAGGTTAATCTGAAGGTGTTAAATCACACATAAGTATGCCCAATAAATAACCAACTGAATTCAGTGACATTATTTCCAGCAGTCTGCAATTTAAGCTGGAATAGAAATAGGATGGGAATTTAAATCAAATAAAAAAAATAAGAATGGTGAGATGAGAAGACACAGTAGGCTTTTTCCACTTTCAGGACTGCACTAGCAATCAGCACATGGTCTACAGTAACAGAGCACTTATATTTTCAAGATTTCTTCAACAGCATGCAAGATGCCTGCACCTCAGCTCTGGGGCAAGAAGTTCTCTCTCCGCATCACAGGCCTACACGGTAAGCTGCAATGCAAGTTTTCCTATGCTGCCTACAAAGCCCTTCTCATAGAAGAGAGCATTAAGCTCTCACCCATGCAGCCACGTTTGCCTTATTCAGCAATGCTCTGCACTGCAGCACAGCTATGGTAGCTTCAGTGCATGGATGCATGTTAGCTGATGCCACCATCATCTGCCACACGTCAGGAGCACAGAATATACATCAAGTTTTCATACAGTTTAGCTGTAATATCCTTCAGATTTTAAACTTATTTCCAGCAGTCTGCAATTTAAGCTGGAATAGAAATAGGATGGGAATTTAAATCAAATAAAAAAAATAAGAATGGTGAGATGAGAAGACACAGTAGGCTTTTTCCACTTTCAGGACTGCACTAGCAATCAGCACATGGTCTACAGTAACAGAGCACTTATATTTTCAAGATTTCTTCAACAGCATGCAAGATGCCTGCACCTCAGCTCTGGGGCAAGAAGTTCTCTCTCCGCATCACAGGCCTACACGGTAAGCTGCAATGCAAGTTTTCCTATGCTGCCTACAAAGCCCTTCTCATAGAAGAGAGCATTAAGCTCTCACCCATGCAGCCACGTTTGCCTTATTCAGCAATGCTCTGCACTGCAGCACAGCTATGGTAGCTTCAGTGCATGGATGCATGTTAGCTGATGCCACCATCATCTGCCACACGTCAGGAGCACAGAATATACATCAAGTTTTCATACAGTTTAGCTGTAATATCCTTCAGTGATTTTAAACAAAATGGCTTTACACGGCCAGTACCCTGGCCACCTACAATATTTCTAAACTTTTCTCCACCTTTAGAATAAAGCTAATGCCCTTTGCTCTGTTAAGAACTATCAGTCATCTCCTTAGAATAATTCTTTTTTTAATTACGTTTTTGAAGAAAAGCCTTGTTGCTCTATAATGCCTAAAATGTTTATCAGTTCAGCTGGTGGTTTAGAGGGCTTTCTCCACTAACATGGATTAGAAAAGTTGAAGAGCTACAAAATTTAATACACATTAAAGAATAAAAATTGTGCCACAGCCAAGAGGCCCAGGCTTCACCAGGTGACTATCTCTCCTCCATCTCTTTACTTGCCCGTGCAAAGTCAAAGTGGGGTTCATACTGTCCTCCCACTCCATAATTTGCCACCTGAAAAAGAGAAACACAGTGCTTGTGAAGAAGAAAGAGGTGGAGACAGAAAACAGGACTTACCCTTCCAAAATCAAAATGAGGCTCATACTGGCCTCCTACTCCGTAGTTGGCTACCTACAGTGAAAGGAGAAGCACAAAATCTAGTAAAGCAGTATTTTATCCAGACAAGAATTTGACCATCATCTACAACCTGTTGATAGATGAAGTTTAAAAATCAAGCCATAGGAAATTACAAGTCTCTGCCAGCTAAACTGTACAGTATGCAGCAAAGTCCTACTGGGTTTATTCACAGGTAACACTGACTTCACCCAGACTCCTCATCACTGTAGAGCCAGAACCTGTCTCTGAGCTTTAGGGTCTCAGCCCTTCAGTCTGCCTTTGCAGTTCTTGACTGGACACCAGCTCCCAGCAAAGCCACAGCTGAACCTTTTCTTCCCCAGGGGTCAGCTTTCCTTGAAAGCTCTTCTGTCCACCCCCAGCTGGATGATAAAGACATTCTCCCATTTCTGAGTCCCTGCTACTGTCTGATCTCCTGACTCTCAGGTGATAGAACCTGACCAGGAAAGTTTTGAAACTCCTGAAGACCTGGACAGCCATGGGCTCCAAGGAGCCCCAAGATGTTTGGCTATAAGAGCAGCAGCACATCCAAGACTAGCACCACAAGATGCAGTGTACTCTGGGTAAGGAATCTGGTACTTCCCCAGGGTAGAAAAATATTTTTCTTCCATAGAAACTTTACAAGCTATATTCTCTTCAAAACAGGTCATGGCACTTTTACATCATTCAAGTTTAAATCACTTTTTGATCTCTATGTCAATAGAGGATCCACTGTCCTTTTTGCCAATTGATTTTTTTTCCCTTCATCTCTTCTGTGTGTTCATAAGTTCAATTTTCAACCAGATGCTTGGGCATTTTAGCATCAGAAGTCTTGATGGAGTAGCACAGTGGCACTACAGCTTTCAGGAACCACTTTCTAGGTGTCCTGCTTTCTAGGTATTAACGCTTTCTCAGAATCACTGAAGGAGCTGTTCGTTTAAAAGCCTCAAGCAAATGAATAAAAGTGCTTCTAAAATAAAATTTACTCAAGTTACATGTACAGTGAGTCTTTCCCACATTACAGAGACACCAGACACACTGTTGGCCTTCTAGGACCAAGGATGGGATGGCAAATCTAAACAACCATTCTCTCCCCCTTTCCTTAAGTATCAGTCAAGCTAAACTTTTCACTATCACCCCAGCAGCCAAGTTTGACCCTGCAACGATGAAACTCAGTTTTATTAGTATAAATAAAAAGGAACTACACATCCACTTCAACAATCATCAGGAGTTTCAGTTATTACTGTTTCCCTCCAGCAACAGAAAGCCATTTCACATTAAAGTAAGCACTACTCTGCAAAGGTAACTTCATTTCTTTCTCCCTGTAAAAAACCCACTCGTTCTTCCCATGGCCTGGAATCAAACCAGCCATGAAATTAGCTGCCCCTGGGCTGAACAAGCTTTTGTGGCCACCTCACCAACACTACCTGAGTGAGCGCGGTGCTGCATTCACGATCATACTTGGTCCTACCAGTTTACCTGCAGTTCCTCTGCTGTGGAGACATCAAGTCCTGTTAGGTCCTGTATCCTTGTGTTAATGCGAGATACCACAGGGCTTTCATATCCGGACAACCAAGCACTAAGGGGGGGGGAATAAGAATTAATAAAATATGGTAGTAATAGGCAGTAAGCTAGCAGTACAAATGCAACATTTGGAATTACTTTGAATTTTTTCATACTTTTCAATAATTTGGTAGGATAATCAGAAATATTTCCAGGGCATTATGAAGGCCTGCATTTAATAAACATGTTTTCTAGAAAGAACACTTACAGCTCTGGTTTAAGGAAGTTCTAAAACTAAGGGCCTTAATTCCCATACTGGACTACCAAATGACTGAAGAAAACGTTCCAAACAGTGAAATCTGCTTCAAGCTGTTTTCTAAAACAGGCACAAAACACTTTTGCTCTTACCCATTCCAAACAGCTAATTTACACCCCACATTTGATGTATTTTGAAGCAACGCTTGGGAAACAAATAGCTGAGTTCCTTTATTTAGCATACGCAGAGTCTATGTAATTGTAACTCAGCTCTTCCACATGTCATGCACTTACAGGCAAGCGCTTTGTGATCTGTCCTTTCACATTACTTACCTGTGCAATGGTACTAAAAATCACTATGAAACAATTAAATAATGCATAAAACTCTACCATCTTCCCTGTTCAACAGTTTCTACCAAAACAGCCTATTACGAATTTGGTATTTAGCACATGTTTCAGGTACACAATGATTTTTTTTTTTTAAGGTGGGGGGAACCCAACCCAACCTTTTTTTTTTTTTTTAAATATACACATGAAAGGTCAGCCTCACAGTTCCAAAGGCATCTTCAAAATGTCTGCCTCCTACTGTAAATTAGAGCTTTTCAGCTAGAAATACTGCATTTAAAATAATTGGCAAACTAGTCAGCAGAAAAAGGTATGAACAGGTAGAGAAGCAGTTCTACACAAGAATCACTGCCTTCACCCAGATCCAGTGTAGCATTTTCTACTCTAAGTGGTTGCTCATTCTTGAAAGCTGCATGACTGGGAAGCAGTTATGTCATCCAGAAGCAGCCACATACCCAGAATAGCGGTGTTTGGCAGCAAAGGGCACAAGCTTAGTATAACCACAGCTCTGCACATCCCTGCTGGACCCTTACCAGCCGTGGACACATCCAGTTGCTTACATGGAAACAAACACACATGCATTTTTTCATCTCTTTACAAGATAAACATTTTGTTCTTTTTGAAAAAATATCAATTTCATCTACCCGCTGTCTTTCTTTTTTTTTAAAACCACTCATCTGCTCACATGATGCTTGTTTTTCTTGCTGCTTTACTCATCCCGTTCTAGCCAATGTACCTTCATTTTACCTGCTCCTCTTTTCCCTCTCTTGGCATGCTCACTAGCCTCCCTGGCCCTCTTCTCTATTTACCTTGGCAGTCCCACTAGTCACTAATACGGATGATAATGTTGAAGATTTGGGTCCCATGTTTTCCCCTTTTTGCAGGAAAATGGAGACAGCTAGTTCTACCTTTTTTCTAGCATCTGACTCAGCCTTTTGGGCTCATCAGTGGTTCCTGCTGCTTTTACAAGGCTGTTGGACAGAAATACCTATGCCCAGAGCCTAGCTGGCAAGTACATCACAGTATTTCTACTCAAATGAACTTTTACATCTATACTAAATTAACATTGTTTTCTTTAATAAAAAACTGTATTTAAAAAACCAAAACACTTTGCATGGGAGGAACAGTAGCATGACACATGACACAAGGCACTGACACAGGTTACAGAATCTCTACGAGCATTTTTTTTTTTTAAACGATGAATGAACTATAGATTAAGTAAGATTTCTCAAGACAGACTTGCACAAAGACATACCAAGATTCATCCACTTCTGAACACTGTTAGTATAAGGAAGCGTTACAATGCAACCTTCTTTGATTTAAGGTGGTAGGAGAACACAAAGACTACTTCTATGAAGCATTTCCAAAAAAAAAAAAAAAAAGCAGCTATGCAGCCACATGCTACGCAGCAATGTTGAACAGGTAACACTCACAAGCAATCCTAACCTCACACTTAATACACAAGAAAAGCCCCAACACAGCCATCAGCTCAAAGCGTAGGCTTTAGCTACCTCTGTCCAGTCCACACATAAAGGCTTTAAGGAAAGAAAAAAAAAAGACACACAGAAAGAAAAAAGCAAGCATTCTTACTATATTGATTATTTAGAATTGCAATGAATGCTTTCAACAGGGAAAATACTACATCCTTTCATAAAGGGAAAGTACTGTATGTATTTTAGAAATAAAATTAATTGCCCAAGGATACAAAGAAAGTCTATGAAAGGTGAAGGAAACAGGGAACTGGAACCATATTTCAAGTGCCAGCATGTTCGCTGGTTGCTGAGCAAAACTTAGAGGGCAGCGTGTAGTGCTGAGTAGTTTCATGTGAAGAGTTACAGCATGATTTAACCCTGTAAGCATCATGAAATCTGCTTCCATGAGGGCAGAGAGCTCAGGAGGGCCCACAGAACCCTGTACCCATTGTCCAGCATCAGGAGGTCTCTGCGTTTAGCATGCACAACAAGGGCCTTCTGTTACTGCAGGCTTTGCCTAGTGGCCTTCTCAGTATATAACAATCTGTCCTACATTGTCCTCCTGTTGCTAGTCTCAGCTTTGGTCCTTTGCTGACATCAAAGTAAGTGTGTGCCTAGTTCGAGACCATTTATAACAGGTATTCCTTCACTCAAAGGAATCTTTTTTTCTTTTTTTCCTGGTCTTGTCTATTAAAAAAAAAAAGAAAAAAAAGAAAAAAAGACTCCCTCACCAGTGGTGTGTGTATGTGATGCAGAATTAACACCCTTAAATTGTGCTCAGCAAACATTTTTCTTTTAATATATGCATAGTCCAAGGTTCAGCATGATTCAGTAAACGCACACAGCTCTATTCTTCAATGTACATTTGTTAAATTAAGTTGCTCATCTGACAAGTTAACTTGCATGAACAGCATTCTGTCTATTTTTGACCAGCTGACACCTATGAGTCCCCTATGGGCAGAAAACTTCGTAACAAAAAGGGACAAGCTTACTTCTAGGAAGTCACAAGCATGGCAGTTTAAGACATGGGTGACTACCACACCAAAACCCAAAATTCCCTGACTACAAATGCATAGTATTTTGGTGCCCCACTTGGCTTTGTAAAAAGACACCCACGAATTAAGCTACTATGTTATAGAAGTTGAAAGAATTTCATTAGCGTGATGAATTTATGCCACAGGATTGCTTTTCTTCCTTACACCGAGATCTGGCTTTTAACAACTTTTATACTCATTACAAACAGCTAGCAGTAATTACTTTTACTCCTCCCTCTTACAACTCTGTATCAGGTATCTTATTAGAGATTTTTAATAGCACAGTACTTACATGCAGAAATAATTTTAGACTAAGCAGTATATTAGGGAAAAAAAGCAGACAACTGTCCAGAGCTACATGGCATACAAGGGCTTATACGCCCAAAAGCTCATCTCCTCCAACTGCACTAGTCGGTCTAGTACCAGACATTACAAAGGCTATGTCCTTAGTCTCAGCTACACCAGCACTGCAGAGTATTTCAACGCTGCTTTTTTTAACAGTCATTGGTCACACAAAATACTGGCATTTATGTTTAAAAACTTTCTGAAATGTACTTAGTATGTAAAAAGTACTAGTAGAGATGCAACAGGGAGTGAATAAAAGCACAGACTGGTATTTCTGAAGTGGAAACTTAAGGCTATGTCCTTAGTCTCAGCTACACCAGCACTGCAGAGTATTTCAACGCTGCTTTTTTTAACAGTCATTGGTCACACAAAATACTGGCATTTATGTTTAAAAACTTTCTGAAATGTACTTAGTATGTAAAAAGTACTAGTAGAGATGCAACAGGGAGTGAATAAAAGCACAGACTGGTATTTCTGAAGTGGAAACTTAAACATCATATGCTACAAGCTCCGACTGGCTGCGAGAGGAGTGGGGGGGGGGGGAGGGGAAGCAATGCTTTTCTTTAAAAGCAGTGGCTGAGTTTATTCTGGTACTGCACACAGCACGGCTTGATGGTGCTCCTCGTACTGCTGGCAAGGAGCCCCCTTTTATACAGCCTGCCACGTACTGCACAGCGAACAGTAGTCCTCTCAAAGAGAGGAATGCTGCAATTTAGAAGTGCATTTGCTAGGAAAGAATGTTTGAAGCAGTCATCTATTAAAAAAAATAAAGCAAGCATTTTTTGGTTTTCAGGAGCAATGATTCATTTGGAATCCAAACCAGCTCAAACAGCTCTAACAGAAAGATGTTTCTACCAGTGGTTCTGCAAGAGAAGTTCAGTGATCCAGCATTAATAACATGATCCTTCTAAAGCAGTCTGGCTTGGGGTTTTTGGTGCTGGCTTTTACCTCCTACTATAGATTTAGTTGCCAAGTTCTCTTTTAAAGTATATACATCCTGAACAATCTGCACATGGAGG
Source organism: Aptenodytes forsteri (assembly GCF_000699145.1). Lineage (NCBI taxonomy): Eukaryota > Metazoa > Chordata > Aves > Sphenisciformes > Spheniscidae > Aptenodytes > Aptenodytes forsteri. The sequence continues at coordinate 3,472,214 of NW_008794890.1, read as the reverse complement.
AATGCAAAGGCAAGGGGAAGCATAAGAAGGGAAGTCCTCCACCCTCAAAAAATTGTCTGCACTAACTTCACAATGTGCCATGCCCCGCTTACTTGTATGTTTCTTTGCAATTCTAATTCCAGTTTCCAGTGAGATACGGAACTACAAATCTTAGCTCAGTAAAATCTGATGTAATTCTGTGAGTTCCTTAGGTATGTTGGAAGGAAGTCCCAGAATGCCACCTTTTTGAGCACCAAACCTTGAACGTTTAAGTGTCTCATTCACCAGGTACCAGACACGAGGCTCTATTCTGGGCTTGCAGCACACCACGCCAAGGAGGCAGCAGCACTTCACAGACAACAGCTGCCCTTATACTTTATCACAGAGTCCCAAGGCAAGGTACAGCACACTGTTAATTCCAGGTTAAAGTCCTAGGAGAAATAGTTATTTTGTCATGTCACAAAGCCAATAACAAGGTGATGGCAAACAAGATCTGGCTGCACCATCAGCTGCACACATTCACGAGGGAATCTGCTTTTAATGATGGGTATTGTCTGACTATTTTTTCTGACTGTGGCATCTGCAATAGTCTCAAGGCATAACACTTCCCACTAATGAAAAATCAAAACTTTTAATTTAAAGTTCTTTTACTAAGGAGCATCTATTTAAATAGGGGCCAATTACGCATCTCAATTTCAATTGGAGATCTGGTCACCTTCTCTAATTCCTATTATTAGCACATCAAGTTTGACAGAAGCTGTGAGGGTATGTTCAAATAGATTAACAAGTTTCTTCAGTAAATGCCCCAGAGTGGTCTGTGTCAGAGGACAAATCCTAAGACTGAATTAAATTCTTTCTTTAAAATACACAGTCACAGATAACCAAGATAGGACACAGACAGACTTTAAAATTAAAAACAAAAAATAAAAATTAAACGCAACATGTCAAACAGGAAGACATATGTTCCTAAAGTCATTCTGGAGGGGGCCTGTGGAGGTAGTTTTAAGGAGCAAACATGTAAGAGCTCACCAGACAATTTACAAAGGCCTCCCACTACCTGCGTGTGCTCTGATGACTGAGTAGACCTGCAATGCTACTGAAGGTGCAAGGCAGTTTTCAGTGTATGAAAAGAAAAGTTTTCAACCTGCCACTACTTGTAACAAGCGTGGTTTTATGGATCAAACTTCAGCTACAATGGTTTTCTAGTTTTCATGAGAGTTATAATCATTCCTGAATCAATCAACTTCTTGTGATCCAGTATTCTGAAGCATCTTTTTAAAGAAATTCATAGCTAAATAAAAACCCTTAAGCTACTAGCCATTCTAATTTCAGGTTTTTTGTTCAAAGAAGCTGAAAGAACAGTCGTTTTCTACTAAAGCAGCAACTACTTTCAATCATTTAAACAAGGAAATTCTTTAAAATTATCAACTAGTTTTAATTTGCATTATTCCCATGAATTACAGCAGCCCATCAGTGCCTAGTTTTAAGCAAGTATCAATACCGAAGCTTAGTGGTAGAGGCAGCCTCTTCCACCGTTTGTTAGTGTAAGCAGAACCCCGCGCGGTGCTAACAGTTTAGTACATTAGTTGCACTAGACAAGCCATGCTAAGCAAAAGAGGGCACTTCCATCGTGGCTACCACTAACATTTAGAACTATTTTCTATTTTGGCAGACCGCTTGCTTTGTTATATGACAGCTAGGTTTGCTTTAGACCATCCTCTTTCTTCTAAAGAGAGACTAAAAATATAAAAGTTATGCAAAATCCTTATTTGCCCCACATTTAGAGATGAGGCAGTACAGTCCCAGAACAGACTTCCTCGGACTGGGTATACCTTTGGAAGACGTTCCCCTTACCTCTTAGAGACTCTGTAATGTGCTGTGGTCAGTTTCCCAGTCTCAGGGTCATGAACAGTAGCACGGCTCAGCTACAAAAAGAGAAAGGACAAGGGCTTACCCACCTAGTAGGCTGCTTTTTCGCCAAGCCACAGGTGTTTGAAAGGGTTCCGATTGGTCTGGATGGTATGCAATGCTCTTCAATTAGCAATATTAGAAGGGCAACAGAAGCTGTAGCTGCCACGTCCAAATTAAAACAAATTGGTTGGAAAAATTTGGTTAGATTGTCCTTTCACTTTTTTCCTCCTTTTTTTTTGTTTTCTTTTTGTTTTAATCTAGAGACTTTCTGCAAGTAATTTATGATGCTGAGTTTCACAGACAATTCCTCTTCACCCAGAAGTTTAACTCCTTTCAGAATTTTGGCTTAACACTGATGGAATGCGCAGCCAATCCTTAATCACCACTACCAAAACCAGGGGCGGGGTGAGGGGTGGGGCAGGTGGTTTCTTTTAGAGCCAGCCAATTTTGGAAAACATTGGCTAAATTCAAGACTTGTAGTACTTAATAGACAAGTTGGAAAGAACCAGGAGCCCATTGAAAATGAGCTTACGTTCTGCCAGATTTGTGTCAGCAGGAGGTAAAAGAGCCCAGGCAGGAGTATGGGATTATCTCGAACAATGAAATGCTGTGTGACTGACGAACGTGTGTTTTGCATGCCATTCCAGCTGTCACACACAGTAAAGACTTGAAGCATCTCTTACACATGTAAAGGCACTTTAAGTGGTCTGCTAGGTTTTACAAGGAAAGGGGGGACAATTTTTGGTTGGTGAGAAGAGCAAGGGGAAGGGAATATATTAAGAAAAAAATATATATATATCTCGATTCTACTGCAGGTTTTGTGGCATCACGTATTTTTTTTTACACTGACTGTAGAGACCTGCTTCTTGTACAGATCATCATTTGAGAACACACACTGAGAAGGTGACCAAAAAAAGAAAACTAAGAACTCAAAATATGCCCCCGGAACTTCTAGGTGAAGGAAAAGACTGAGAAACTCAGCAGTAACAACCTGTTACAGATCTGCATGTAACAAAGCGGTGGACTACAAAGCCAAAGTTGTCTTTTTAGACCACCTCTTTTTTCCCCATAATGAGCAGAATGTACACACTCATTACAGGCCCAAAACATCTGGCATAGAGCTCTCTTACCTTTTGCTAATTCTGTAATGTGCCGTCTCCAAGGCTCCTGTTATGGGGTTTGAAATGGTGGCTCGCCTCAGCTGTGAAGCGAACCATCAGAATAGTTGCATTACAAAGCACATACTGCATCACAGCAATCCGACCATTCAGAAGCCTAAGGGGAAATGTCTCGCAAGCCGCCACGCAAGCCACCCAGTCACCTTTTGCGGTGGTTTCTCTTTTATGGAGGAGGTGGAAATTCATAAGCAGTGATGGGGAAGGAGGGGGAGTCTCCAATTTTACTAAAAGAGAGCTTTTTAGGGGTTTTTGGTTTGTTTTTTTTAAACAGCGTTAGAGAAGATCAAGTTTTCCAGGAAGTAATGTTTCCATCTTCTAGCAAGAAGAACAGTCGTCTGAATAAAGTAAACTAGAAGCTTTCATTTCCTTCATATTGCAACAACTGCTGGAAGCGGTACAATATTATGGCATGTGTACAATTGGTCCTTTGTTAGCACTCTGTCCTGGGCATGTAAGACGAGTTTTACAGCTAAATTGAATCCAGGCAACATTGTGATCTTGTATAAGTGAAAGATGAAATAAAACCCTACCTTTTTCATTCTTTCTATACCAAAAGCAGCACTGAACTCCTTTTAACACTGACTGCCAACACAAACTAATTGCTTAGTCCATGGACACATTTACATTGTATTCCTAAGTTACAGAGTGAGAACTCTTGGTTCAAGGCCTTCCTTTCCCTCTATTGCACTCCATTTACTTGACGCCATCTGATCTATGTTAATACTCTGATTCAGAACCTTATGTGTGCCCTTTAACTTTGTTCACGTACTATCAGACACTCTCCATCTTTCATAACTGGACAGGTTGAGTTGCAGAGCCCAAATTTCGGAAGAGGCACAAAATGGCATACCAAGTCCCAAACAATTACAAGAAGTATTTTTCTATAGATAAAATAAACTAAGCAAATCAAGGCCTCGCCATGCCTACTAACAAGAACAGGTACTGGAAGCTCTTAATATGCTGCCTCTTCTCTCATCCCATGCAGACGCATATAAGAATCAAGGCACAAACTATGATTCCAGAGAGACTCCCAAAGCTGAATAATAAGGCTTCATCCTGCCAGCTTATGCCGCCAGCACAGCAGAAGGCTGGGCACAGATCAGACAGCGCTGTCTTCCAAGAGGCGGCAATGGTAACATCCCAAGCATCGGGAAGAAGGAGATGACCTTTTGGTCTCAGAAGACACAATCCTCTTGTTACACTCGTTACTGAGCTCTGCGAGGCCTTGGCCATAGGAAATACGTGGAACACTAACCGCATACAGATGCTTCTACGTTAACGAACTATGAATCTCCAAGTCTTTACCACGAGCCAAACATTTGATAGGAAAACAATTATCTCAGCAAGTTCAGCAGTTAAAATCGCCACGTTCACAGGTTTTTATTTTCAGTGCTGAGACTTATTTCTACTCCATAAAGAAGTGATTCAGTCATACTCCACAGACGTAATGTCAGAGCTTTTGCAGCAACAAAGGGGCTTAATCATCCACAGACAAACAACCCAGGCTCTGACTTTCAGACCTGCAGCAAGGCTGTCTGACAGGAGAACAGGAAGAGTTGTTTTACAGGTAAGTGAAGAGAATTGCTTTCTTGCTTACAGTTCAGAACGTTACCTCAAAAATACAATGCATCAGCCTTTAGGAAGCTTTAAAATCGCCTTCAGGCTACCTAGTACTCAGTGCAGTGGCCAAGGACAGCCTCATCCTCGATGTGCCCATGTACAGCCATGTACAGCAGAGTAAACCAGCCAGCACAGCTGGTTTACTCTGCAGCAGACCAAGCCAACAGTTTGTCCTATACTTAACGCACTTATCTCCCTAATCTCTATTTGCTCAGCTCTCTCTGGATGAAAAGCCATTCAGGCTAAAAACAAAGGAAAAAAAGCAGGAAAATTATGTTTCTACAAGTTTAAATCTTATTTTAGAAGTAACTAGTAATTGATGGAAAAATTAAATCAATTTAACTAACTTCATCTTCAACCCACATCTTGAGATGCAGAGTCACACCAACTGGATACAGAAGGCAATCCATCAGATTGCTGTTTGTCTTGGGCACTCCTGTTTACTCTGACAGTTGAGCTGCCCTGGATTATTCTGCATTCAGAAACAAGAACCTCAGGATCCAGTTTCTGAAATAGGATTTGATGAGCTGGCATTGTGAATAAGCAGCTGAGTACCACTGATGAAGTACTGCCCTCTTAAAGCTCTTTCATCTGCAGGCAACTTCAAAGCCTGCGAGACAAAAGTCAGTTTTATACTGAATGGAGAATACAACCATTCATTCTTGTCTATACAATAACGTGGTGGCATTCCAGGACCAGAGGAATGGCTGCCTTTCCCTAGACGGCACTCTTCTCCATGTCACAACTTTGGCAAATACAGACTTTAAAAAGAAAAACCAAAAACCAAACAAAAACCAGATGACAGGTATACTTCAAGGCAACCTAGCTGCAGAACGTTTTTCTGTTGTAGAACGTTCTCCTCCTTATTTGAAACAGCATGCACCAGAATTGTGTCTGCTGGAAGAGTCTGACAATCCTGCACTGCTGTTACCTGGCTCTCCTAATTACACAGAATTTCCAGCATCCCCGCTGTCTCCTTCAAAGAGTGTGTCACCAAGAGATACAAGGTGAGAAAAGCAACGTGTGAGCACACTGCACACACATCTGCATTCAAGGAGACAAGAGTCACACATACTCACACAGAAATTTAAGATTCCAAAAGGCAAAGAAGCATTAAGGCATTTACCCTCGGCTTTGCTAGTTCTTTCACAGTCTCGATCTCTTCATCGGAGATGATGTCAAGGAAGCGAACAATTCGAGGTTTGTCCCACTCATCTTCCTGTTTGACAGGGCCCAGAATATATCTAGGATTCCTGTTTCCGTCGTAGTAGCGGCAGAAGAGTCTTTTTTGTCTCCGAGGAGTCTGAAAGCAAGGTGGAGCAAGAGATAATCAGAGAACTTCCACATGACATTAATATCTCTAAGAAACAGAAAATGTCCTAAGAACAAGAGACAGGAACAATTCACTTTCCCTACCTTAATGTTATGTTACAAGTTAGAGATGCTTTAATTTTCAGAAATTAGTACTTTCAGCACATTAATGTTACTCTGAAATACTGCAACAAGCAGTACTTTACACAGTCCTATTAAAAAAAAAATTATCACTAAAAACCCACCCTCATTCAGTTCCATATGTAAACCTAGACTTCCAGCATCCTTATTCAATTAATTACAATTATGTAGTGCATCCAAGTTAGTCAGCAGTGCCTGCAGCGGTATTACTTTTTGTCTACTGGACAGAATGAAACAGGGAAGAAATCCAACACACACTAATCCTCAGTTCTACACACTCAGCCAACTGCTATAACAACTTCCTTGCTTTCACACCACATACAAACTCTTGACATTGTTTTGTTATGGTTTGTTTCATAGATTTGAAAACAGTCTACTCCACTTTACCATTTTGAGACCCTCCCCACGGCACAGCATTTCGTACTTCCTTCTCTCGGGCAGGTAATCCTTTTTCTTAACCTCAGTTTCCTTCTCCATCTGGTCTTCTGAATCCGTACTGGACTTATTTGCTTCTTTTTCTTTAGCCATGATATATTCAAAATATTTCATGTTCCCATTTGCTCTTTGATGTTCAGGATCTATTGACAAAGAAACAGACAAGCATCACTGGCAAGTTTCCAACTTGTGAAGAAGTCTCCAGAAGAGGCTATTTACAAAAAGAAAAAGAAAACAGATGCACACTACTGCTTCTCAAATAGAAATTAGAAACATCTACTCTGGTTTGAGAGCATTCACAGGACAGCTAAAACTCCGAGCTAAGCTGGAAGCAATGCTAGCCTGCAGCATGCACATATCCTTACTCATCTGCAAGAAAACACACAATGAGCTTCCAGAGCTAAAAGCTCAACTCATTCACAGTTAAGAAACTGCCTACTGTGAGACCAGGATCCTCAATAGGCACAGGGGTCCAAACACTAAGAAAAAGCATTTGGCCATTCCAGCCAATCTCACCAGACAGGGAGAGACAAGGGAATGGGACAGGGAGAGAGCTGGGACAGCATGACTTGCTTTAAACCTAAACACTTCCCTGATAGGAATTAAGATTTCTGGTGACAAAGCTTTTAACAATCACTAAACTTACAGAATTTGCTTCAGTTCATTAATACATGGTTCTCACTAGCCTTTGCTGTATCAGGTTTAGTTCTGAACTTCCCATGGCATCCTTTACACAGTCAATCAGTGGAAAATTTACAGAAGCATAAATACTCTTTATATTTCATAAAAGCGGACCGAATCTTAGCTTGCTGTATTGCATTCTATATCCCTTATTTTTCCAAGTTTTTCATCTCAAGTATGCTTGATTTGCTTTTAAATAATTTGCAGAGATTTTGGTATCACCAATTTAGTTTCAATTTCATTAATTTTGTTCTTGCCTGTACCTAAGGGGAAGTAATCTCAACACAGGAAAGAAACATATAGTAAAAGAACCAAATTTCAGACAGTAATGACTAAGATGGGTAAGTGGTTAGAAGCCAACAGTGACAGGAAGCAGAAAATACTTCAATAGAATATAGCAATCCTTAACCACGACACTTTCTGACGTGGTAGTTTAGACTATAGTTGTCCCTCTAAAAATACAGTAGCAAAATATGATTTATAGTAATACAAGTCTTATTTTACTGAAAACTACACAGCAAGATGTTAATGGTAGTATCAATAATAATCCATTTTAAAAACCCATATACAAGTCAGAATACAGGTAAGACCGCACTCCTCAGTACAAATCCATAGCTAGCACCTGCTTGAACACAGAGCTAGATCGCGGCGAGCTGCAGATCTCTCTTTCACATACCCAGCTCCAGAAGGCGTTTGGTGAGCATCATGGCTTTGCCCAGGTCCCCCTGCTGATACACAGCATAACTCAGGTAGTCCAGAATGTAGACCTTATCTGCAGAAGACACCTCTCCCTCATCCAACTGTTTAAGAGCTTGTTCCATCCAGAGCTCGGTGTGGTAGTAGTCGGCTTCAGTGTAGGCAATCTTTCCCAGCTCAAAGCAATCTTCAGCTGTTAAAAAGGATTTGTGCTTCACACCTGTATTTAAACCAAACCAAACAGAATTTACACAGAATTCCAGATCAGTCTTCAGAGTAACATTCAGTTATTTCTTATTCTTCACAGCACAGTTTATTTCTTTTCTTCAGCATCTCTCTTCTGTGGTGGCTATTTGTTGAAGACTCAGTTTAAGTATCTAAAGCCTGTAAATCCTTGGCAGAACACATAAGCGGTTAGATGCAGTTTTCCATTGCCAGAATACCAGCAACTAGCTAAACGTCTTTACCATTAGTGGAAAAAACTAAAATAAACCTTCCTTCATCAAAACCGCAAGAGCAAGAGCAATAGTAAGCCAAATACAAAGTTTCAGAAATCTGTTTTCAAAGACATTGCAGGATTATTGCTTTCAAAACGTTACTGAAGCACATCTTGTTAGCGACAACTTAGTGGGGGAAGAAAAAGGAAAACATCAGTCAGTAAATTCCCAGCTGCTCAAGATTTTTAAAGTCAGTCATTTTTAGAAACATTTGAAGAGACCTCTGAAAGATTAAAGCACTAGTAAGCAAATTACAGATTCCTATTTTTGCCACTGTAAATTAAGGCCCAATGAAAAACCAAATTTAATCTTGTAAAAAGGAAACAGGGCCTGCCAGTTTTACAGCTAAAATTACATTCCTGATTACATCTTAATAAATCCTGAATTTCTAATAGCAGCTCCCACAGCTGCGTTCAAACAGGGGAATTCTTCTGTTGAAGACATGCCTTAAAGAGATTAAATAGCTGAAGAAACAATCCATGTAATGCAGTATCCCACAGAACAGCTTTGTTTCTGCTCACTAATTAAACACCTTGTGGTCCATCCTGTGATGGCCAGTGATTTCAGTTTTCTGAGCCTGAAGCTTCAAACTCTAAAATAACACAAAGATTAGGGAATCGGGTGCAGTGGTGGTGGAGTGCTCTCACAGAGAGATACGCTCTGGAATGAGTAACAGGTTGCAGGGCCATACCCTGGTACATTTAGAAGCAACATAACATCCACACATGAAAAGGCAACTCTTAAAAGGGTGCTTAAGACAGCAATCATCAAATAGGGTTGATAGTTAATATAAAGAAACAGCACGGCCTGTAATGCAGGAAAGAGAATTAATAAGCAATATGACAGTAGTTAAGACTCTGATCAAAACTTGGCGACCTGGCCAAACAGAAATTCCCTGGGAAGGAAGACAAGGAGCACAAACAAGTGACCACATGGGATGTTCCTCTCTGGAGCTCTGAAGAGACCAACCTATTCTCTTTTATACTCTAGAACTTGGAGGTTCTGCACTTACACTTCATTACACACAGTCTGGACAGCTTATTGCTTCAAAAGAAGCAATACACTACAGTTCACCCGAAGCACTTTGTCTTGTGTTTTTGTGCTGTTTTAAAAAAACAGTAATGAACTGCTTATTGTATTAGAATGAATCTGTAGGTCTTTGAGACAGTCTTGAACTAAACCCAAAAGCAAGGTTGTACATCATAACATATAAAGCCAATTACCCCTCATTTTATTAGGCATCTGACCACAATGAGTGCTTGCAAAAACACAGATGGATTGTACAGAGTTGATTTTGCCAGTTGTGGCGCAGGTTGATTTTTTGCCAGTTGAAGCAGTACTATTTTCAAACAGACGAAACAAGGAAAACTCAGCAGAGAAAGAGTCTTCTAACAAGAAAGAAGTGTGTCTTCTCCTGCATATAAACCTATTGAAGATTACCTCAGGTAATGCCACGTAAACTCAAGCCTGTGTATGCGCTCTGCCTTTTGTTTTGCAGTTTATACACTCCATGAAGTTTAAGCTCAAAGAAACTTCAGTCACTCCCAATCTGAAAGTCACTCCCATCTTATCCATGAGAGGGAAAGGGATAATAAATGATAGAACTGTTTTGTTAAAATGCACTACATTGTGCAATAAAACTAGGTATCTGCCAGTGCAGAACTACTTCAACACAAGGAAAATCCTCACCCAGGCAAGATTTTATTGCTATTGATTTTTTATTTAAAACTATTATTACTAAATTATTTTACCATAACTAGAAGAAAGATGCAGACTTCAACTAAAAAGAAATTTTCAAGTTCTAGCACAAGCTGAAAACGAGCATGTGAGTAGAGTGAGGAGAATGATAGGACAAAGGAGAGTCTCAATTCAGACAGAAACTTGCCTTCTGTGCAGTGCGTTTTATCCACATGCACTTGGGCAGTGTGCTGGCAGAAGAAAGCCCACCAGACAGGGAAGCCAAGCGGATGTAGTTTCCAACAGAACCACCACAGCAACAGACCCGACAGTATGCCAGAGCGGGTCAGCTCTTCCTGCGTTCCTCTTCACCAGCACAGCCTGAAGCAACAGGTTCCTCTCTCTCGAGGTGTGGCAAAATAAAACTGACACCTATGTCAACCTATATTCAACAACCCACATCACGCCACTTTTCATAAATTCTTAGCTAGCTCAAATGTTTTGCTATTGTTACCTTCGCACTACGCAGTTAAACAAGATAGAACAGAGTCAAATGATTTGTAATCAGGACATTTAGTAAAAGTTCACAGTGTCTTCTGAAAATAACATCAATGACTCTTACCTGGAAGATTCCCTCTTGAGAGGGTGTCCGTGTCCAAATTATACGTGTCTTGAAGCCGCAAGAGGGCTTTTGCTGCACCAGTCTGATCTTCATCATTTGGGAAAAACTGCCGCTGGATAGTCATGTTGGAGATAAAGCCTGGGAAAGACAGTGAAACACTTGGCCTTCTTTGTCCCAAGAATTCTGTAAACTCTATGCATGAAATGACTCCCTACTCTGGGGAAAGCTAACATTTCAGGAAAGGCCATTAGTAAGTCAGGAAGAGCTATTAGCCCTGCAAAGCACAAACAAACGCCCTAAGTTTGTTTCTAAAGGACAGGAGTACCCCTTCGGTTTCACGCAGAAGCTATTTTTGTCCTAACAGGTTAAAAAAAAAAAGTTACATAAAACAAAAAGACCACCCCCACATGGAGAACATTACAGATAATATATTGGGAGTTTTTGCAACCATTCCACTCAATCTGCCTTCCAAAAGGCTTTTTATTTAGTAACGTGGAATCTACAAATAATTTAGAAGAGGAAAAAACCAAACAGTGCTAAGAATAGCAGTGTAAAGATTAAGGCTGGTCAATAAAAAGATGAAAAACAAAAATGCTGATGTCTAACTGCAAACAGCTTTTGACAAGACTTTAGGCAACTAAGCAGCCACTATGAACCTAACTGCTTTCTGTGGACTTGGGCATTAACTTATTTACATAGAAACTTGAGAAACACACAAAGTTAAAACGGTTTCTCAAGATCCATCTTCCCACAACTCTGAATTGGACTCAAGGTGCATGTTGAAAAGTTAGCATTTCGATTTTTTTTTTTTTTTTTTTTTTGTGAAAAGAAAGCAAAGGAAAAATCAAAAAGAAAAACTTGGGGGCTTGGGGGCTTTTGAAAGAAGCATCAGGGTGACATTTATGGAACAGAAGACAAGCAGGTTCTATAAAGTAAAAAAATATTCCTTCTAGGTCATTCCCTGGTCATTAGAGTCACATGTAATCATCTCCCCTGTTAAGAAAGGTTCCTACTCCTCTCTGGTGAAAACACACACAATCACTGCTATTGCTGTTACTTGAGGGGGCCCTCCTGTAGAGCTAGTGCATTATCCTCTCTTCAGTGGGAGAACTGACGCTATTCTTCCCCTTCTGCTTCTGCACAGTCAAGAGGCTGGTGGGCTGTTTGCACTGATGAGGGAAACAGGACTCCAGAAAGCCAGGAGGGCAGCCAAAGAGGGCAGAACCAGCATCCTGGTACACGCAGCCACCAAAAGGAATGGCATCAATGAAGTCTGACATGAGGACCTCAGTTTGAACAAACTGACAGCCACTCTGGCATTTTCAGAAAAGTAACTTTTCTACTCAACAAACTCTGTTGTCCCAAGATCCAGAAGCACAACAAGCTTTACAGTGTTAACTAAGGACAGTGCCAATATCATGTTTCTTAAGTTCATCTACTATCCACCAGTAGAAAACTAAGCAGCATGACCAAAACCAGACAAAGCGTATTATACAACACTCAGCTGCAAAACCATCCAAAAAATAATGAACTGGCCAAATTTGTTATTTTTGCCACACTCTAGTAGTCCTTTTTAACTGTTCAGACCTGATAACATTATTAGTTTATGGAAAGGTGTTCCTGCTTTAAAAGAATACCGTATCCTTTCACTCTTGTGCACCCTTCCTTTTACTACACTATGCTTCCCCCAGTATTTTCTTTTTTGCCGACAATTTTCTTAAAACAAAACAGTCCACTTCCTCCCCGCCGTTTCAGAAGAAGGGCTTAAGATGCACTGGTCCAGGTTTCTGGCTGGCAGGTGCAGAGCCTTTTCAGTTGGCATATTCAGTCCCTCACAGCAGCAACAGGGAAGCTGAACGTACTGAATCCTTATCAGAGACTACCCTGGGTCTTTTTTGAAAGCTCCACTTTTTTATCATTTCTTACTACAAACCTACACCTGGTATTAGCTAGTTGTTGAGCCAGATTCTCACAGGTCAAATATAATCATCCCAGCTTCCTTACTGCTAAGTGTCTTGCACAGTCAACTATTTTATGTCCTGTTCCCTACTGAAGAGCTTCTACTCTTGCTGAAGAAAAGAGGCAGCGAAGTGTTTACTACACTAATTCAGATCAGTTCCACAAACGCTCAGTTTCGAACCATCACACCTTAACAACTCTGGGCATATCAGCAGCAACGACACTTGACCATACTCAAAGAGAGTCCCATGTCTTGCGCTCAGAACTGAGTTTCGTCCCCTTTTTTCTGTTCAACAGTCATCACTCTTAGAGATGAAATTTCCTAAAATACTAGTTTGCAAGAAGTGGGAGCATACATGAAGCGAGCCCTGATTCCTTGCAAAATTTAAAGCATCCAAGGAGATTACTCAGTTTAAACATCACAGATTTCCTAAATTTTTGCAAAGCTCAAATTATAGCACACTGACAGCAAAATGGCAGGTCTTCTAGGATTGTTTTTTATGAAGGCACCTCAAAAGCAGACTTACAAATCTAATTCAAACCATGACATGTGAAAGACATAGTCAAATAAATGCAATTATAATGTGATCCTTGTTCTTACTACAGGCACACTTACCATCTGACATGTCCTTCAGAACCAGGCTCTCCAGCTCACCCCACTCTGTGTTAAGCCGTTTCATCAACTTGAATGCATTTACAGGATGTCCCAAAAACCCCTCTGGGTCTTTCGTAGCAGTATCTGTCAGCTGATCCAATTTCTCTGCCCATCTATAGTGAAAACATACATTCATTAAAGTCTCTTGTAAAAGTCTGCCAATGCACTGTAAAACTGATTTCAAGTTACTCAACAGTCTTCGCTAATAAAAAACCCAATACAAATTGCAAGCTTTTACATTATCTATATACAAAGCTCTCCCAGAAGGAACAAAAGGGGCTTTTTTCTTTTTTTTTTTTTTTTTTTTTTTTTAATCTTCCTCAGCTGTAGTCTAAATCTTGTGCTGCTTTTGTGGTCTTTGTTGGAACACTGCTGAACGAACTCCTTCCTACAAATACCAAATGCAGTATGCCAGCAGTTCCATTATGAGTTTTCATGCAGGACTAATCAAAAACAAAGCTTTACCCACATTTTTGATCTTTTATTTTTAAATGCTCTTTTTTCTAAAGTTTACAATAAGGTAGTTCAAATACAGATCACTTGTCTCAAATTATTTTACATTTAGACACACACTCTTAAATCTACGATAAGTCCCTTGGCCTCCCACCACAGAACTGCCTTCTATACTGTAAGCTTGTATTAAGAAACACGTAGCGCTCACACTCCCAAATGAGGAGCCCAGATCAACGTTCTGGTGCTACAGTTCTGATTCCACAAACCTCTCTAACACTGTCAGTGACATAAGCCATTCACAACTCCAATGCACTCTGAAACAAGCACACCTTTCAACAACTACTGCTGTTCATCTATCGTTTTAATGGAAACATCCAGGGAGTCTGTTCCAGTCTCAAGTCAGCAAGCACATCAGTCGTGCTGTAAGCACCAGTGCTATGCTACTACATGTCTGCAAAACAACCAAACTTCCCTTCTCTATCCGAAACAATGCAGATCTAAAACGTGAAGACATGTAACCATGCCCTGAAAACAGGATAAATTAACATTAAAAAAAGCCACACCCCACAGAGAATACCAAACATCAACACCAATATAAAGCAAATACAAAATCTGTAACCTGGAGGGAACTCCGTACACGAGCCGGCATTCAGCTTGTTCCAGAATTTGGCATGCCTGAATTAAGTTTGCCTGCTTTACCCGAGACAGGTAGATGTTTACAACTGTTAAAGGTGCCACTGTTTGCATTCACTCTTCCCACACTGTCTTTAGTTGTTTTCCTACGCTCTGACAGCCCCTGTCTGGGTTCTTGCCAGCGGCAATGTGAGCGAAGGGGTTCCCTCCAAGCTGGAGTGCTCAAAGTGCTCCCATGAGCCAACTCCTTCTAGCAAGCCGAAGACTGAAGAAACCAATTTCAACAAACTGTGCATTCACATTGCACATAGTTAAATCCATCGTACGTTTCCCATTGCATGACTATCAAACTTAATGAGTAGCTGAAAGTCACTGCAACTGTGAGCCACAACCACAAGGCCAGGATTTCTTTCAAGTAGTTTCTGTTTCATAAAAGCTTCCACCACAAGCCACCCACAAGGTGTGAGCCATCCTCTGCATTTCAGTGAATTACCAACTCTCACTGAGTTTAAGTCAACATAAGCTACCAACATCCTTCAACCAAAGTACAGAGCCCAACAAACTCAAACGATGCTGGCATTTTTTCCAGGTTCTTCTATCTCTCTGTGACAGTTATTTTAACTTTTCTGACCTGACAGTGAGCACCTCCAATATAATAAAAACAGAGCTGCAATGCTTATATGATAAGCTGTATTTACACACTTTTGGATGTCCAATCGGCATGCTCCCATCTTAATTTGTTGCTGTAAAGAATATACTTATTCCAAACCTATGAGCAATTCCAACTCTGTATTTTAAGTGATAAAAATAAATGCAGTCCGACAGAAGTATCTTTCTTTCTGGATGGTAGAACGTAATACACAAAGGCTAAAATAAAATTCATGCATCTATCTAAAACTGTTTAAACATCCCCATGACAGATTTATACACATTTCTGAAAGCCAGGAAACCATCCTGTTCAGCGATACAAAATTTTTATTTCTAGCTGTGATAAAATCTGACATATTGGGCTCTGGTCCTCACACCTGTAGAGCCGAGCAACATAGTAATGGCAATGGTCAGGTCTCTTGTTATTTTTAAAAGCTGTAAAGAAGGTTTATTTTGCTTTATTTTACTTTTAAATCTAAATATAGCATGTAGAAAGAGACTCTCCTCTTGTAATGGGTTATTACTATTCATTGGTTAGCCACCCATAAGCAATATGGCCACACCAACACTTTTTAGAGCTTTTACATTGCAGTCCTTGTAACACTCATTTGGAGACTTCTTGGGTTTTAGTTTCCACTAAGCAGATTGTCATTCAAAGAACTACATCCCCTTGGGAATTACATGCAAGCAGAATTCCTGAAGCGAAGGTATCGTACAGAAAGTGGGTTGATTAGATTTCATCATTAGAAAGCTGCATAAAACAAACCAATGGCTCGGAGATAATAACTTAGGACAAAAACCCAGCAAAAACTGCTAGTTTAAGCTTTGCCTCAGAGGAAAAATTCCACAAATTTAATCAGCCTTGGGAAGCGCTGTTTACATAAGGGTGGACTCAAATTATTAACTATCAGCATTATGAAGCAAGCTGCTTACTTTTTGATCTGCTCCAGCTTGCTTTCTTCTGCCTTGATGTAATCTTTCAGTGACACCACCAGATCTTTTTCTGTATTAATTAAGTCTGTCATATGACCTAGAAAACAAATGAGTTTAGTTAGACAAGGAGAAACAAAAAAACTGAGAACTGAGAATTAGAGGCGTTCTTCCGCTCTTCTACTTTCTTCCCCAAAGTCCTTCTGCATTTGCTTAAATAATCCTGAAGGAGTATTTGAGTAAGGCTTCTTGCCTTTTTTTTTTTTTGACGGAGAAAACCTCATGTTGGACCAAGCTTGTTGCCATGGAAGTTAACGTAATATCACATATTTATTATTAGAACTAATTTAGGATTCATTTGGAAAAGGAAGTAGATTGCAACAGAGTAATCTTTCATCCAGGCATATATAACGTAGAGCAAATAAAGACAAAGCTACAGAAATATACAAAGACTTCATGTTTGATAATACAACACTAATCCAGCGTTTTATTTTTAAGATTACTTGAATGACTTCAATGGGTCTCCTAACAGACTCTGTTATTAATTAATAATTGCTTCATTTCCTGCAAGGAGGCAGCTGAACTGGTTCATCATGAAGTGATACAGTCCACATCTTCAGCTGTGTCACAGGCCATCAGAACCCAAAAAGAGTACACTGACATACTGGTATCATCATGTACCCTCAGCAGCTCTTTTCCTTGCTTCTACATATGTGCAACAGTCCACACCAAAATTTTGTTTAAAAGTCAATACCTGTAAGAATACATAACGAATACAAAGCCTAGCCTGGTTCATTAGACTAACTGGACTGACTTAACTCAAAGCCTGCTTCTCGCAAAAGAAAGAAGTCAATAAGATCATAAGAACTTGTAAGTGCATTTAGTTCTGCATTGTGCCATTGACACAACATTGAAGAATCAGTTTTGAGAGCCGTCAAGAAATTCTTTCAGCTATGCAGCATATACATCAAAGCATGTCTCACCAATGGAAGTGAAGAAGTCCGTATGGGCGTAAGAAAAAGGCAGCAGAAGTCCAAGGGCTACGGTATACCAAATCTTATTGAATGCCATAGTTCAATAGCTGTCACCTCACCACGTACCTATGAAAGAAACAAAGTAGGTAAAACATCCCTATTCACCAGAGAGCTAAATCTACCTTCAAAAGAGACAGCTTATTCTTTTGGGGCTGCCACTAGTTCTTGAGGAAGGAGAATCTTGATAAGCTTGAGCAGCTCTCACAGAGGACTGATACCCTTCTGCAGACTTTCTTATACTTTTGTCTTGTGTGGTAAGAGAAGAAAGAATAGCTTGGAGACAGGGTCTTCACAAGCACTCTTCATCTTTTTGACATCTAAGACACACGGCAGATAGAGCTGCTTCACAAAAAGTACCAAAAAACCCAAGACCAAAGACTGAAAAAAACCATAATACCAAGTTAAAATACATATTATCAAGTTCATACACCCAATGAAAAAAAAAAAGTTTCCTTTGATCAGTCAAAAAGATGCCAGTGGAACGGGTCTAAATGAAAAAACCCCCTATACAACCAGTCCACAGAGTAAGTTACTTGCATGCTCCTGCTCTTCAGCTGCCACCATCATGAAGCCAGCCTCCATACCTGATACAAAAGGTTTCTCTGTCAGCTGGTTCATAGTCCCTGGATAAGGCCATAGCAGGATTACAGGCAGCACTTTCTCCCACAAACAGCTGCCAAGCTCTCAGCCTTTCAAGATCCTGAATCCTTTTAACAGACTAGGATTTCCTCGCTACTGCATACTTTAAAAGTAATTATGCTGTCTTGGAAATCACAAGATTTACTTTTTTCCAAACATGAAAGCTTAAACTCTCATGTATTGTATCTGCTCAGAAAAATTAAAACAACCGCATATACTAACAGAAACTGTTTTACAACTCTTCCAATGGCAAGACAACTAATGAAGGAAAAAAAAAGGAAAAAAAAAAAGAAACATCACAAAGCAAGTCCAGCTACAAAGTGGCTCAGCCTGTTTAGGGAAGAAAGCAATATGCTTTGATTGAGTTGACAGTATTGGTAGTGAACAACATAAAACCAGGTGTGCCATTCACACAAGGCATAAACAAAATCAGGAAAGCGCAAAAGTCACACCCAAAGAAAAAATCATCCCACCCAGAAGTGGAAGTATTAACAGGAAACATTCCTTTGACTCCAGAGTGCAGGATCTCTTCTCATATTGCACCTGAAGGGTCAGGAAGCAGGTCCCTCCTTTCCTTTCCACCT
Organism: Aptenodytes forsteri; assembly: GCF_000699145.1. Taxonomy (NCBI): domain Eukaryota; kingdom Metazoa; phylum Chordata; class Aves; order Sphenisciformes; family Spheniscidae; genus Aptenodytes; species Aptenodytes forsteri. The sequence goes on along the minus strand of NW_008794890.1, from coordinate 3,453,931 downwards.
CTAGCACTACAGAAAGAGCAGTACTCGAGTTTAGATTTAATGACTGTGGACAGAGTCAGCTTGCCTCTTGGACAGGACAAGCACAGTTTCACTGGCATGAACAGGAACAACAGGAAACTCATATGAGCCTAGAAAAGCAGCACAAGCTCCAACTCTTGTAAATCATCTGAAATCTGCATGACCAAAATTGAAGGGCTGAAACATTCTGACACATTCACCGGCAGAAAGTAAGTTGTGAAGTAAAAATTTGGAGAGGGAAGCCTGGAGTCCTGCTTTTTCCCCAGTCAAGTCAGGCGCCTCAGTCTCACCAATGCTCTAAACTAGCCCTGCTGTCCACACCAGCATTCCTCACCTCCTCCTTGCTTGCTCATCCCCTCCGCAGGCAGCCAGGCAACAAGCTAAATCAGACTATTTCAAACATAACTAACAAAAAAAATCCCCCCCAAACGCTCGTTTCACCCTGATTCAGTTCTGATACAGTTCACTACATAGCCATGTAACATCCATGCCAGTACAAGAGGGCGATTTGGAGGCAGGAACTGGCAGCCAAAGACAGCAAAGGCAGGCAAGATTGCTGTTTCTGGTAGCAGCACAGGTTTAATCCATTTGCAAAACTCCAGCCCTAAACACAATGAACAAATATACAACCCTCCAGCCAGCCTGTAACACTTACCTAGTTTTCAGCATAAACCAGGGATCGTGGCAACATCTATATAGCTGTACCTCCCTCTTCTGTGACTAATGTCAGTCTCATTAAACAAGAGCTCCAATTGAGTAATTGCTGTAAATTAATGGGTCACACCTGGAAGCAAGTTTTCTTGCTGGCAAATTTCACTCTTTACTTAAAAGAAGCTGTATCCACATGCTCAAGGACACTGATGTGTACCTGCACTCCTATTAAAAACACTGCTCAATTCATATTTTGCTCTGCAGAAAGCCAAGTGCCTCTTGCTCATTCAGCACTCAAGCCAATACATCTGTGAATCAATTACAAAGGACAAACAGTTCTACTACACGATAAATATTTGCTAACATTATCAGTACTCAGAATTCATTGAGCTATTTGTTTACTGCACTCAGTGAAACACAAGGAAAGCATCAGAAAGTTTACTTTTTACTATTATCAATATGAAACTTTTCTAAAACACAAACAAAACAAAACAACACCAAAAAGGTGATGAAAACTATGTCTCCTCTCCACCTACGGCTCTTGGTGACAGTCTTCCACCTCGTGTGACAGAATGATGCCTTAAAGGCTGTTTGAGTAGCATGCATTGGACAGTTTTTCCTCTTCTCTACCTTACATTCTGCTCCAATACTGGGCTGATTCTGAATGCAGTTGCAACCCTATTCCCTCCTTCACAGGGCATACAGCAGAGTGAGTGAGTGAGTGGCAATGGTCACAAATTGCAACAAGGGAAGTTCTAAGTAGGTACAAAGAAAAAGTTTCTCACAGTGACAGCAGTTAGGCACTAGAAGAGGTTGCCCAGAGAAACTAGATTTCCCATTCTTGGAAGAATTTCAAAACTAAACAGGACAAGCCCACGTGCAGCCTAACCTAACCTCCAAGCTCACCCAGCTTCAAACAGGAGATTAGGCTAGATGACGTCCAGAGATCACTTCCAACTTAATTTTTCTTTCCTTTCACAGTCTCCAGATTTTCTCTCGTTTGCAAGGACTCAGACTCCCGTAATAGCTTTCAGCCACCCAAGATCATTTCCCTCCCAGACAGAATTCAGAGAGTTGGAAACAGAGCCCAAGGCAGCGGCCAGCCATGCTTTCACTGCCCTAACAGCAGTTGCTAAGTAGCACAGCTTTTAAAACTACTGCAGAAGGATCAGCTACAGGTTCCCAAATCAAAGAAAATAAATGTCAGTTAAGATAGATGCTGGAAATCTCTTAGACGCACAAGCTGCCAAATAAGTAGGCTTAATTTCTTCCTGTCAGTGACATGAAGTAAAACAAGATGAAAATCCTCTCTACATTATTCCTGTTAGTCTGACTCTCCTCCTCAGCCACGTCCCTCAGGCAAACACAAAGATGGCAATTGAGCATCTCAGAGAGGAGGGAATCCACTACCCACACACAGAAGTGGGAGTCCAGCTGACAGCTTTAACAGAGGAGCTTTCCAACTTTCTGTAAGAAGTACATTTGCTAAGTTTTTAAACAGTAAAACATGGCACAGCAAAAAAAAAAAAAAAAAAAAGAATGGGGAAAAAATAGCAAAGAACAAACAAACATGAAGATACAAGTAAAACGAAGCAGCAATTAGACAAACGATACTGCCAAGCTCAGCACAGGATCCCCCGAACAGTAGGGATACACAACAAATGCCATTTCAAATGATGAAACTTAGAGGCAGGTTTTTTGAGGACTTTTAAAGAGTTCAGCTCTGCTATACAAGTAGAAACAACCTGCAAGAGTCATAGGACAGCGGACATGCATGTAGCATCCATGCAAGCAGAAGGAAAAGTGAAGTTAAGACAAACTACAGAGTGATATAGCCTCACAACAATCAAGGTCACACTAACTGGTGACCGAAGACTGAAGCATTTAACTGAAGATGCTTATTATACAAGTCTCTTCACTGCCAATTCCAAGCTCCCAGGTGCTTACCAGGATCCAGAAAAGATAGAAAGGGTGTACTTCAACATGGAATTATTCTGGAATAGCTCTAACTTAATTCCAAAACAGCTTCTTTATTTAGGTAAGAAATAAGTGACCTACTCAAAATTAAGTCTGCTGCAAGGCCAGGAGTCAAAACTGTATCACCAAGATCCTCAACTTTTGATTTAAATACTGTTCCACTCTCACAATCCTTACTGTATCCCACTGTATGTAAAAAAAAAAAAAAAAAATATTAGTTAAACTGAGCTGAGCTGGGGGGACGGGAAGAGGATAGCACCAGAAATGATAGCTGCTCACTGCACTAAACCTCTCATGTCTCAAGGACAATTCAAGTTATAGTCTCATGACACAATGTGACGGGAAATACTACTCAAAAGGAAAGAACTTTCCCAGAGTAAGTACTAAGTACCAAGAACATTTAGCTGTCATCATTGCTTAACAGTCTCACAGGACAGAAACATTACAATCCAGTTCCCTAAGTTCTCTAGCACATTATATTTAAAGGCTGTTTTAAAATTAAGAGCCAAGCAGTGAGAGAAGAAAGATTTTCTGGAATTGCTGCTAATAAAGGAATATGGCATGTTTTAGGCTTCTTTTTAATGACAAAGGTGTAATATAAGTAATCTTTTATATATATATTAAAAAGTAATGTAATAATCTAATAAGAGATGAGAATCAATTTTAGAGTCAAGTAGGTGATGTGTTTTAAGTATCATTTATTGCCAATTTGAAGCCAACATTTGTGAGTCCGACTATAGAACAGGCATGTTCATACACAGATTTGTACCCAAGGAACTGAAGCAAGTTTTTCCTTGGTTTCCTCCAGACTAAGACTGAATGGACACAGCCCTCTCAGAGCCCGCTTGTTTTAACTTTCTAAGCCAAGACAAAGAACACTGGCGATGGAGCGGAGCACTTATCTTATTAGACACAACAAGCAGGAGGCTATCCTTCTATTTATCCTTCTGCTCAAGGATTAGCAGAATATCTATAGAGATATACGGAATGTTTTCAGATATTAAGAGTGATTATAAAGAAAGCAGGACAATCCCAATGATCAACAGCTGAAAAACAGTAACAGATAAGAGCTCTTTTAGGCTGAAGTTGTAGCCCTGCAGGTGTTTCTACAGAAGCAGAAAGCCTGCTCCTCTTGAGGGGAACAGCAAGTCATTCTGAAGTTATTGCAAGAACGCTGCCTAGAAACACACAGCACAAGTGACAGCAAAGATGCTGTTTCAGCACAGACTGTATTTACAGTCTTTCCTCAGTTAAACAGATACAATTTATCAAGTACAGTTTTTTCAACAAGTATATTCTTTCAGACCACTTTCTTTAAAAAACCAGAAGTTTCCTTACCTATATCAACCTCAACATGGAGACGGAGTTTCCCCCCCATAAACCTCTATTTATCCTCACTCCTTCCACAGTGTTACTCATTATCTATCATAGACTTAGAATAGTTCCATAAACCTCTATTTATCCTCACTCCTTCCACAGTGTTACTCATTATCTATCATAGACTCATAGAATAGTTTGGGTTGGAAAGGACCTCTAAAGGTCATCTAGTCCAACCCCCCTGCCGTGGGCAGGGACATCTTCAACTAGATCAGGTTGCTCAGAGCCCCGTCCAACCTGACCTTGAACGTTTCCAGGGATGGGGCATCCACCACCTCTCTGGGCAACCTGTGCCAGTGTTTCACCACCCTTAGTGTAAAGTTTCTTCCTAATATCTAGTCTAAATCTACCCTCCTTTAATTTAAAGCCATTCCCCCTTGTCCTATCCTTCATGTTTTTCAAGCTACACTAGGTATTTTCTAATCTATGTGCACGCCTCAAAATCATAGCTTTAAATGCTAGATTTTAAAACCATTCATTATGCAACAATGTTTAAATCTCTACAGGTCAGAGAGCAACTCTCTCTTCTGGCTCGATGCATAGCTCTCGATGCATACATTAACCCTGTTGTTCAACTGAAGTTTCTGCAGCAGCTCCTGTCTCCACACTACCACCTCAGCTGTGCCAGTAGATGACTCGTAGGGCTACACAGTGAATTAGCAAAGGGAACTAACCCACATAAGCTCTCTTCCACTGAGAGGTGAGGTAGCGATTTCCCCCCCCATACACTCGTTTCCGATTTGGTTTATCAGATGTACCAGCCCAGGTGAAGAGCACAGATCAGGAACTGCTTAGGACAGCACTGCCACTGGACAGCAGTTCACAAAATGGTGCTGCTTCTTCAGCTTCTAAATGAATTAACAGCTAGAAGAGATATGCCTACCTATGCCACAACCACTACTTAAATGGCAGAATTAGCACTCTTAGCATAGGAAGATTTAGGCATATTCCTGTTACTTTGAGTCCCAGGAGGAAAAAAAAAAAAAGAAAAAATAGTACTGGTTCTGTCAGCACATAATTAAGAAGTGGTGCAGAGTACGCTAGGTCAAATCAAATGCTTTGTAGTATGGTTCAAGACATTCAAATGTATCCAACAATGATCCACAAGTAGTAATGGGTGCAGAACAGTAAGAGAACATCCCTTACTCCAAAAGCAGGCCTCCGCTTCCCAAACAAACTGGGAAGTCACTAACTTTACTTTCCACCCCTGCCAGAGTACTGTTTGCATGCTTAGCTGGATAGTCTTTGGCATCTTAAGAAGCTGCATTTAACATTTATCTACTTGTTGTATACCAATAGCTTCTTTCATTTACTAAAAACTTGAGTGCTGAAACTTTATGCATCCAAAGTAGGTGAACGCTTAAGCACTTGAGCACTTCTGCAACTCCTCTTACTGAATTCAGCAGAAAAAAATGTGTGAAACTGAATGCTGGGGAATCCTTTTGATACCTTCTCTCTGTAACCCTGAAGTATCTTTCCTCTAAGAACATCCCACTTTTCAAGTAAACTGGAAGATTTACTCTAAGCATATCTGACATTTTTATTTTCTCTTCATTCAACAGCATCCTCAAGACTCCATGTTGCAGTTTTTCCTTCTAGTCAGGTTAGGTCCTATCAAGATACCTGCTCAAAGGTATAGCTTACTGCAAAGTTAGATGCAAGATAGGTTTTACATAACGCAATTGGCTGCATCCAACCCAAAGTAACAGAAAGAGAGGGAAATCAAGATAAGCCTTATTCCTCACGATGTCATCACTACACACAGCGCCCGCGGTTACAAACACAGCGTGTGACAACTGGTGCAGCCCCTTCAGTACTTATGCAAAGTAATTTTTCATCTATCCAAGCATGAAATCCTTTCGGTACCCGAGCGCTCTTAAACTCCAAAGGCAGCACAAACACGCCGGCCACCAGCTGCACATAGCTCCCTTTTATTCAGCCCCAACAGCAGCAGCCCCCGGCTGGAGAGCCGACCAGCCGCCGGCCCCCGCGGGGGGGCGGGCGCGCGCCGGGCG
>NW_008794890.1:3441430-3446816 GCF_000699145.1 Aptenodytes forsteri | reverse complement strand
GAGGAGACACGTTCTTGCTGGAGGGCAGAGCCTAAACCGGGGCCCCGCACTCCTGCCGAGGTCTCGCCAGCCCCAGCGAGGAGGGGATCGCTTCCGCAGCTCCCGGCTGACACTTCTGAATAGACATTCCCGTTGGCATTTGCTTTTTGACCACAACAGCGTGTTGTCAGTGATTCATGCTGGATGCACAATTTAGTACAATCTGCCCAGATTCTCGTTTCTGGAGCAGGCTGGCTAGCCAGCTCTCCTCTACTCGCACAGCTAACACTCAGTGAGTCTCGTCTTATTTATCTCTGACTGGTGCTTTAATTTCTATTGATAATTTTGATTCTAAACCAACCTTGCACCTCCCGCTCTCCAGCTGGTGTCATCTGCTATATTTCACAGCATACTTTCTGTTCCATCCTTGCCAGTAGCCAATACTTTTGTTAGTCTCCTCCTGCAAAGGAGGAGATGTTTCCAGGTTGACGATACTTTCATCAAGTGCCATTTCTGAAGCAGCCTCCTCTCCTTCCAGGGCTTTCATCTAAACTTTGCTAATCACAAAGGCATCTTGCAAGGCAGTATCAAAAGCTGTATCACAAAGTGTATCATCCCTCACCCCTCTCCAGCACTCAAGAGCTCTCGGCTATCACAGAAAGACATTAAGCTGCTTGGATGTGTCTTGCCATGACAGTTCTATGCTGACCGTTCTTTGTTTTCTAGGAGTTCATAACTATAAACTAGTTATTTTTATTCTTGAACAAATAAACTAGTTATTTGTTCATTGTAGTTCCAGCAATTAAGTTAGAATCAGGGACACTCATAAGCCATTTTTCCTTTCTTTTTAGATGTGGGCTTCAAATAAAGAATCATCTCCATACTAGCCTAGCCAGCCTGTGATCTTCTTTCTTTTAAGACAGACTTTTTTGGCCACTCCTAGCTGGAAAGCTTTCACAACAACAGAGTGCCGGCAAAGACATAACAGGGGTCAAAATCCCCTTCTAACACACATTCTTCAGCAGGGTTACTTTCAATTGGCTTAAAACCATTTCATTCATAAGAGGTAACTGGACGTTGCAGCATGATCCATACCTAAGGTTTCTTCCCTATACCTAAACTGTTACCTCAGCTTCAACTCCCTTGGCAATGTCTTTTGAAGAGCAAACATCACAACATCAGGTGTTATGCCCCATTTTGGGGAAGACTATGAGATATGACATATCTCATATGAGAAACAAACAACAACATTAAGTGAATTTAGTCCTTTCTTGTCCAGATGTGGACACAGATGTGTCCACACAGCCAACTACACCACCAGTACTGTGAGTGCTGCTGCACCAGAGCAGGAAGAAGGCCAGTTTTTAGAGGAACTATCCGTCAAAAAATAAGCCTTCCTTTCCTGTCGTTTTGGTTGTCTTCCAACAGAAATACAACTCCTACAACTAGCAGGAAACACTGGAATGATATCCAAGCTTCTAGCTGAGGCATCTAGTTAAAGCCCTGTTATCCAAAGAGTCCATAATATCTAGCCAGAGATTTAACAGCAGCTTCGAGAGATTTGGCAAAACCTCATGCACTGTAGAGGCATTCAGATTCTTTCTAGTGAGATTCACTGCTTTCTCATCATCTTTGCACTATTCAGGTATTTTTAGAAAGTAAGGCAGACAGTGGAGAACAACAACAACAACAAGTTTATTAGCATGTTTAGTAGCGGGCTTGCTTGTGTTGGTCAGCATGGGGCTGAAGGCAAAGAAATTTCTGCTAAAAGGAGCCCAGGATTTTGGCATCTACCAAGCAGTCAAATCAAAGAGTTGTTTCCAATAGTCATGGCATCGTCTTGCTCCATGAATCTGCTTCTGACCCTTATCGGTGCTTTCTGCCGGTTAGGTAGAGAGTACTTAACTCATTTTCTCCTGCCTTCCTCAACTCTGGCATAGTCAATGATGTTCCAGTTGCATTAAAACACTGTTTGTAAATTACTCTATGCTGGACTTGTGCATTATCACCTGCTTTCAAATGCTGATGGGGTTGGGCAGCTTCAAGCAGGCCTTAGCAGAGCAATTTGTTTTGTGGGCACTTGTTAAGAAGCGCTTACTATCTCTAAGAATGAGTGCAACAGGAACACTTCTTGAAAGAGAACCGCAGCAGAACAAGTGGCTTTCAGACTTTCTTTAGGATTTGCAGAGCCCTTTGTGTTTTCTAGCAGAAACACTGGCTCCTTTGTAGCAAGCCTAACAACATGCTTCCTTTTCTAAGCAATCCTGTAGAAGCACTCCATAGGCCCTAAGCTGAAGGATACTAAAAGAAAGGTCCATCTAAAACAAGAATGAAGCACAAGAGGCCTCATAAGAACACAACTGTAGTAGCTCACACCAAAGCTTTCTTTTAACCCATGCTGCCTAGAATACTATCATAGCCTCCAAACACTTTTAACTTAGGGATGTTCTCAGCGTGATGTGGTCTATTAGTATCTATTTAGTAACTCTCAACAGAGTTCTCTGTTAAGTATTTCTCCTCTCTTGAGCTAGAACTGTTTTGCATCCACAACATCCTTTACCTAGCAGTTGTGCCATCCCTCAGCCAGGGCATGGAAAACCACCTCCGTTTGTTCACTGGGAACGTGGCTCTGGCTAGTTAGACTTGATTAACCAGGTTCCTGCACAAGAAGAGACACGAAACAGTTGGTACCTATCCCTTAGGCAGGCTGAAGTACCAGAGCCTACCTCGTTCCTTGCGGTGGCTGTATTCCAAGTCTTTGATCATGCTTGTTGTCCTCTTTGAACCTTTTCCAGTTCTTCAGTATGCTTTTAGAGACAATGGGCCATGACCTGCATGCAGTGTTTAAGGCACAGGTGAGTCATCTTTATATCACGCTGAGCTAGCTCACAGTACTGCTTAGCTTTTTAAAGTGTGTTAACAACTTAGGTTTACCCTTTGTAAAGAGATGAAGCCTCATCTAGTTTCACACACATTCATCACACGGTGCTTGTGTGTCAATGCTAGTCTGCTCCCAAAATGAAGTCATTACCTGCAGTCAAGAGGCTGGATCCTGTATCATCAGTTATTTTGTGCAGTGCAGCAAATCAGTGCCAGAGTTTGAGGATCTTCCCTAACCAACAGCAGCAGGGAGGGGGAAAAGATAAAACACACACATGCTGCCCCAATTAGCTGAAATGAGCAAATCCTACTAAAATGTCATTTAGATGTTAAGGTGCTTCCTCTACACCTGTGCAAGTGTTAGGAGCACAGAATGTAATCAGCAGTATCAGATTAGTTTCTGTCTTTCAAGGTCCCCACCCTGAGTATGAGAAACTGTAGGAGTCCCTCATATACATAATATACACTACAAGTCTAACTTTAGAGCAAGGCCAGATTTGGTTAGTTTGCATCTAAAATTTAATGATAGAGGGAAAGAGTACTCATTATCTTTCTCTTTAAAGAAGCGGTTTGTCTTTCTTTGGTCTCTTCCTAAAAAAGAAATATTTTTTTTACCAAGAGGTTTCTTGTGGCTTGACCATAAGTTTTCAATGCAACTTTGCTAGTTTTATGTATTTAAAGCAATTAACAGTTTTTTGCAAGGGCCAGCTGTTAGCAATTCTAATGCTTGTTTCTGCTTATTGGGGGCAGCTGGAAAGACACAAACCAGAACAGCAAGAAAAAGCAAGATTGCTAGTATAACCATTATTGGCCTAGAATTAAATTTTCCATCCGCTTCCTTGGCTTGAAAAATCTTTCACCAACTGCTAATACAAATAATCATATTTTACAAACCCAGATTTAAAAAAAAAATCTTAGCAACACAGGGCCAAAGATTTGCCTATTTTGCAATCTTGTCCATATAAGAGATCACAAGTATTTGCTCCCACTGCTTGTGTCCTCCTTGCCTGCTCCTTTTGTTTGCTCTTCTTGCATCAGAATAGTCTCAGGGATTCACTTCCTCTGGTGGCCTGCCAAAGCTCAAATTAGTAAGCTACAGGAAGCTGTCAGAGATGCATTTGTATGGCCAGGCCTTCACTTCGCTCACAGGATCGTGTCTTGCATGGAGTACGGTATCTGCAGGGGACAAATAACAGTTTGTAGATGCAATTCACACAACTCGGAGCCCAGCTCAAAAATACTTACAAAGAAGCAACTCAGTGCCAAAGTGACACCTGATATTTGTGCTCCTTAAATAATTATGTGAATATATGGCGAGAAAGCTTCTGTTATTTCCAAAGTCATCTCCCCTGCTTATGTGCTGCAGAAATATTTAATTGGGCAATGTACAATCACAAGCAGGTGTACAGACCCTTGGAAAAGGCAGAAGGAATCTCTCATAGACTGCATGGCTTCCCACCGGTCAGACCAGTCACAGAAGTGACTCTAATCTTATTTTCTCTGCATATCTTTGCACAGCACAGAGGCCAGGTACACACGATTGGGCTAATCCATTATTTTTTTCAGCTGATTATAGCAATGAGAGGCTACAGCACTGCACTGCCTTCAAAGGAGCCTTTGCACTGCAGCATAGTGCTCTGGCTTTTAATCCTTCACACGGATAGGGGTACACTTACCAAACGACCTATTGCTTTGGACTGAAGAAGGCTGAGAGGCTGTCCCAAGACTTGAGGTCCAAAGTATCTCCCTCAACTGCTTCCTTCTAAAGCCAGCTCTTTTTGCAAGATCCATTTCTGGGGGCAGTTAGGGTCAATAAATCTGTTAGTTTGTTTTAATAGCAGGGTGGATACTTCCCTTAAAGATCATATTTCAATCCTTTATCTTATTAAGGGAAGATGTGTTTTGTCCATTAATCCAGTTAGCCTAGTGGATTAATAAGATTGGGCTTGCTCTGTTTCAGGAAGCACACAAATAGCAGTCAAGCATAATTAAACCTAAACTTTTAAGTAACGCTGGTAACAAGAGTGCAATTTCCCTGCATATTCTATTTATTATTTTTACAAGCTATGCCCTCAAATTACGTGATGTGAATTCTCAATTAGAACGTCTCAATTCCTGACCAAAAAGCAAAAGGCTGCCCTGAAAATATTTACTTTCATATGTTTATAAAATTCTCTTTTGCTAAATATAGGCAGGTAGGTTCCAGCCCAGAATAATGTTTTCAGTACTTGAAAGGAATCTGTTTGTTGAGTTAAAGGCATGAAAAATATTTGTCATTATTCTGACATCTGTCTTGGCAAAGCATGCTTTCTAATCGGAGCTATTCACTTGCAAATTCAACTGCGGTTTTGGGTGCTTGAACACTAAACAGCTCCGTCCTTTAGATATATACAGCTCTTGGCATATTTTCCTGTTTGAGGACATATGGTCCTTAACTTTAAACAATGCTCTTATATTACTGATACAAAAACCAGAGAAGCTGGGGGGGGGGGGGGAGGAAAAAAAAAAAGGGAAGAAAATAACAGGA
>NW_008794890.1:3430514-3441214 GCF_000699145.1 Aptenodytes forsteri | reverse complement strand
AACAGAAAAACGAAAAGGGGGAGGGGGGGGGGGGGGGGGGGGGAAGGAAAAAAAAAAGAGAAAGAAACTAACAGGAACAAACTCCTCTGCTAAGAACAGCTCAAATTACTGCAGCAGCATTGTTCTGGTAATAACTTCTGCTTGGCAAAATACAGCATGTGGATTTCTGATAGAATGAAGCAGGTGTGGGGGGAGAAAGTTTACTCTCAGGCAACCTCACTAACTCCGGGAGTTAATCAAAATCCAGAGCAGTCAGTCAGCCATCTAGCTTTGCCACGGGCTTGCGAGCAGCCTGTGCAGAACTACATTTCCCAGCGCTCCCAGTGGGGGAAGAGCGACTCAGACCCACTAAGACAGCTGCTCCGCTGTTTGCTGTAGGAGCAGTGCTTCTAACCGAGGTCAACGTGGGACTCTCGTAGCTGATCCCTGCTGCTGGAGACAGCACTCCTTCTGCACAGAGCGCAGTAAGTGGGGAAAACGTGTGGGGAATGCAGGCTTAGATCCACCTCCTGCCGGCTGTACAGCGCAGGTGAGATTTGCAGGCAAGACAGGGGAGTTTGGGCTGGCCTCCCGAGATCAAGTTTTTACTGTCTCCAACTTTTCAGTGATCCTAACCAAAATCTGGCATTGTGGTTCCTAGGAAGGAAGGGGTTAAACGCCTGCATACATTGCATTTCATCGTTCCAGGTACAAGCTATTCCTCTTGTCCCCAGCTGGCCACATCCCGCTGCTCATTCCAGAGCAAAGTGCAGAGCTGTTTGTAAACGCCTCAGTTCGGTGCTGGCTGCTGTGCTGGAGATTTTCCCATGCCAGGCTATACGAGACGTGGGGGTGGAGAAGTGGCGGACACGTAATCGTCGCACCACAAAAGTGTTTCAGACACGGTCTCTGCGACAGTCACCATCCTCGCATGTGTCTGCCAAGCCTGTCGGCAGCATGCCGAGTTCCCACTGCTGCAGCTGAAGCGCCAAGCAGGGATGCTGATGCTCCCCCCAGTAGCTTCCACAGCAGGCTTGGCTCCCCCGTCTCCCCGGGGACCATCCCAGTGAAGACCACCCTCAGCCGAGACAGTGGGAAAGAGGGATCCGGGGCAGAGATGTCAGAAGCCGCAAGGCAAAGCCTCCATGCCACTGGCTACAGAAACTGCCTCCACATACAGATAGGAGCCTCTGCTCAGGCACCACTCAGGCTCAGGAGCCATCACTGACCTTTACCGAAAGGAAGGACTCACAGACTCTTCTTTGGCACTGCTTATGTGTCTGTAAATTGAAGCAAACATAACTTCCTCCGTAAAGGGCTTTGAGTTCTATGGTTGAAAAGCGAAATATTCAAAATAATCGTTAAGGATTATGAATCATAGTTCATTTTTGTTTCAGATGAATGCTAGAGATGGTAGCATTTCTGGCTGTTTTCTGAAATCCTGAAGCTGAGTTCAAACTGCAGTCTCTGACTGCCTGAGCTGAAAATGTGGTAGGATCCTTTGGCACAAAAAAACATTCATAGCTGGAGATGATCCAATTCAGCTGCAACTGCTGTCTCTCGTCTAACTCGGGGAATTCTCTTCCGCAGCTGATATTTTGTCTTTCATTCTCTTCTGGCATCAGTGCCTTTCCCACAGATCTACTGTGCGCTGCAATAGGATGTTCAGTTGGATTGAGGCCATTACAACTGTGTAGGAAACAAACAAGAGAGCAGCCACCTTCACTGCTCTTTTCCCCAGGGATACAGGAGTTTAGGACAGGAACGTTGAACCTAGTCTTATAGCAATTTCTGTAAGACCTTCTGTGCACACTCATAGATGGAAACAAACTGAGGTATCTTTAAATAGTCTTAAAAATTGCCTGAAACTGGGTTTGATGTGTGACTAGAGACTAAGACCAAAGTAATAATTTTAGAAAGCAGATGCCAGCATTCTGCAGACTCTGTGACAGGGAGATTTCTGGTAGCAGTGGGTTATCGCACCTTTTAAATCAAACTTAACTTTGTAGGGCCGCTGTGTTATATTCTATGCTTCTCTTTTTAGGCAGAGACAGCTACCTGTAGGTGTTGGTTATGGCTGCGATTTATCAAGCAGTGTATAGAAGAGCTTCCTCTCTCTTCTGCAGGTTACACTCTACCTATGTTAGAAAAATGAGGTAAGTTCTCATCTGATTCTTGTGTACAGTGAGAAGACCAGAGTTTGGGACTCCTGTGCCACTGTCACAAGCAGCCCTACCTAAATCTAACTCAGGGGTTAATCTTTTAACAGTTCCGCAATAATATAGTAATGCTATGTGAGCTCTGTAAATGATAACAGTCAAAATCTCTCCACTCCCTCTACCACTGATAAGAACTGGTTCTCTCAAGCTGAAGGTCTGTTAATGAATGCCTATGCTTGCTGTCCTAGCTAATGATCTCTTAAAAGACAAGCCAGACTTGAAGTGATGCTGCTCACCTTGTTTTAAATACTACTTCAAATAGTCTGAAAGAAACACATCCTGACACCCTTTTTCCAATGATTGCTTTTCCTAACTCAGGCCCCGGCCAGCTGGGCCCTAAGACTTCAGCTTGGTCTTTACCCCTCACATCAGTGTGACAGGTAGAATGTACCCTGCAGTGATGCATGTAGCCTGATATTCAACATCTGCAGTGCTCAGTAGCCTTGCCAAACAGGACTTGGACCCATCCAGATTGGGGGGATAAAAGGGAAGATCAAGGTTTCCTGCATGCAAATGACCCTGTCTATAAAGCAGGCCTCTTGAATTAAGAGACTAGGTTACTGATCTTCTCAGATGTCCAAGACTTGAGGCTACTTATGTGGTAGTAAGAATTGCAATATTTTCTGCCACACGGCACCTTCGCTAGAGGCTACAGCCCACCAGAGAGTAGACTCGGCTGTCGAAAACTCTAGAAGCATGTGGAATACATAAAATCTGTACTGTCTGTTCAGGCCCCCTTCTCTGTGCAAAATAAATGCATCCAAATAAGCATAACACAGGTAATCTCAACATGATCTTGAATTCATCTTCCCAATTCTTTTCTCACTGCAGATACTTAAATGAGCTAAAGGAAGATGATAGCCTTTGTAGACAAGCCCAGACCTCAGGAACTTTCTACCTCTTTCACAATCTCTCCCCCTTCCTGCAGAAAGTTGGGAAGAAATATTTGGTACCACAGCTCAGTGCAGCAGGTAAGCAGGCGTCCAGAAAGAAACACCTCCTGGATCACACAGCTGAAATGATACAGAGTCATTTGCAATAAGCAACCCCTTACATGGGTGTTGAAAATCTATCAAGATTTTCGGTGCATGAACATCCTGCAGGATGATCGGTGCAGGAACATCCTGCTATATACAGCACACTATTTGTAAACAATCAAAGACGATTTAGCATTAAAACCTTGGCAAGCTCATGCTCTTCACACACATACGGTATCAACATATACCTGATCTGTTTTGAGATGATCAGTTTTAAACATTTGGGACCATGCCTTTTGAAGAGAAAGGGCTGGCAGGAAAACAAGCAAGGTCTAACTGACAAAGGTCATTTGGCGTAACACAGGAAAAGTTTTCTTTGAGAGAAAGGTATTGGCTGGTGTCAGACAGAAACAGAATGGACAGCTGCTCCCCAAGCATTAAAACATTTGCATCTTTAGCTTGACATGGTCAAAACTTCCAACAGCTAGGAGGAAAGCCAGACTTTTGGTCTCCATCCAGGTGAGACCACTTGTCTGGTCCCCTCTCTCACGTGAGCACCCTGCCTTGAGCCAAGATTGCATGTGCCTTGAAGATCCAGAGAGAGCATCATGGTTGTATGAATTTGCTTTCATCACACCTTTTTCTTCCCCTTTCCCCTGCTTTTTAGAGATGAAAAGGATCCTGGAGAAATTCAAAGAGACTGAACAGTGGATAGAGAAGTCGGTGCTGATCAGTTGTTCAGACGAGCACGTACCACACTTTGCCCTGGATTTAGGTTGGGATGACTCCTCTTCCATCTGTGTCAGCATCACATTTGATGCACTGAGATGAAGATGCTGCCTAGGCAGCATCCCTAGTCCTTGCTGGGTTAACATTTACTGCCAAAGAGGACTCAGTTGAGTCTCTGTAGGAGCTGTTGTGAGCGTGGCAGGTCAGGGCCACCGAACTGCACTGCTGTTCCCGTGTGTGTGTTAGTAAAGGTGGGCTGTTGGCAGGTCACTTAACATTTGGGAATATTACCATGGATGTGATGTCACTTCCACGGGAACTTCCAGAAATTGTATACCGGAACAATGAAGGGCGTAAAGTTGGGATAATAACTGTAATTCATGAGATCAAAGATTTTCTGTTGTTGTTGTTTTTAAACAGGAGCCTTGCAGAAATCAGTCATTGAGTCTGAACTCAAGGGATCGTTTACTGACTTACGAAAGGCTCTCTTCATAGTGGATGGGAAAGATTCTCCTTTGCTGGCTTCGGTATTGTACAGGATTTTTTACTTTAAGAAGTTGCGATTTCTAACATCAACCCTTCTCCTTGTCTCCCATATTGTTTTGTGATTTAATACGTATTGTGGAAGTACCTACTGTACATTTTCAGTGACCTAAGTACAAAACCACAATAAATTACAGCAATTTTCCCAAATTTGTGATCCCAAGAGCAAGCTGCAACGGAAAGAGAAACAGACAAGTGGCTTAAAAATGACGGCAGTAATTAGCCATTTAGCATCAACCTGCTGTATATCCAGTGTGAAACATACTGATCTTATCAGTAGTCACAGCAATCTCAGTTTGTCCTCAGCTTAACAACTGTCAGGCACTAGTGTTCTGTATCTTCTAGGCAAACTGAATTTCACAGACCTCTCAGAGCTGCTCTTATAAAACTACTCACTTATAAGCTGTTACTCTGCAGATGCCTTATGTTTGGAAGTCCTAAGAAAAGACCTGTGTGTGCAAATCAGCTGTCCTGACCCATAAGTAGAAATAGCTCATGTTTCTTTTCCTGCTCTATAATGTTTCCTGCTCTATAATGTTTGTGGTTAGGCTTAGGCTATTTTTCAAGAAGGTATTCAGGGTTGGAGACTCCTTAGAATAGTTCATTTCTCATTACTACTCCCATTATATCCCAATAAAGAACAACTCTTCCCCACCTCCCCTGAACGTGCTCAAATTTGGATGCTAGAGCAAGAAGCATGAAACATCAATGGCAGAATCTGCCACTTTTCAAAGCAGTACCCGTACTTAATTTACCTTTCTGAAGCTTCCAAACATAATCAGAGTTTATCCACACGACTGCATGCTGGGGAGAAGACAGCAAAGTATCATTCAGGGAAACTGCTCTGAATCATCTCTTTGCCCCAGGTATAAATAAGATTTGTGTTTCTCTCTTGGCATTCGCAGGCCCAGTCCCTTCTCCGGTGGCACGATTCCCACCAGTACTGTAGCAAAACTGGGCAGCCCACTCAGAAAAACGTAGCTGGCAGCAAGCGTGTCTGCCATGCCAGTGGAATAACTTACTATCCACAGGTGAGCACCTGAACAGCAAAGGTAAGCAACACAGGATCTCTGTGGCGACAAGCCAATGCTGCTGGGTCGCATGGAGGGGAACCTGTAAAAGGCAGCAGGAGTGCTTTGCATGTAGCTGGGTACTTTTTCTTTAGTGTTCATCACATGACCCTCAACCGGCTAGGAAAAGCAACAATTTGCACTTACTTGTTTGGTCTGAACTTCTTGCTTTGCTTTTTGATGCATTTGCTAGATGTCTCCAGTGGTTATCACTCTGGTGTCTGATAGGAGCCGATGCCTCCTCGCACGACAGCCCTCATTTCCCCAGGGGATGTACACCGCTCTGTCAGGCTTCTGTGACATCGGTAAGGTGGTCTCTGGTCCAGCGCAGTGGCCTCGGACATGCAGGGTGTGGGGGCAGAATGGGGACATCAACCAAACGCCTGTTCACAGAGAAGGATGGACACATAGGTGATATCAGGGAAAAACATACTGGATCTAAATAGATCGGTGTTCCCATTCAGATAGAATTCAAAATAGCTGTATGTATCTGAAAAGAATGGGAATTATGGGTGTATATCAGTTGCTCTAGTCCCTCGTGGTAAATACAAGTATAAGACTCCCCAAGTTAGAACCCCGGATACTTTTTTAGTCCATTTTGTGTCTAGTGCAGTCTGGCTCAGAAAAAAAACTACAGACCTCTTGTTACAGGAGGGAAAATGGCTTAAAAAGGGAAATGATGAAGAGAGGCAGCATTGTTCTGTCCACCAGCTGTATATAGACAAGCCCCCAAATGTTTCTGATGCCTCTGTTTAAGGGAGGTGAGCATTGTTGACGAATTTAATTGAGCATCCTGCTGACAAGTGTTTCCAGGTCAGCACAATCAGAGCTCCTGCGTGTGTGTGAGTGGTCAGGGCTGGAACACCTCAGAAATGAGTGTGCCTATATTTTCTTTGCCACAGTTTGCTGCCCTGAGGCTAGGCCGCCCTTACCTAACTTTGGTTGCTTCTAGGTGAAAACGTGGAGGAGACAGTCCGGCGAGAGGTGGCAGAAGAGGTGGGCCTGGAGGTGGAGTCACTCTGGTACTCAGCTTCTCAGCATTGGCCCTTTCCCAGCAGCTGCTTAATGATAGCTTGTCACGCATTGGTGAGAGCACAGCAGGCTGAGGTGAGCAGACTCAGGTTCCCCTAAGGCATTTCGCTGCCTGCCTTACGCAGCAAAATCTCTTTCAGTCCACAGACTTTAGCTTGGAGAGCATCAGATCCTCTCTAACTGCACTTTTCCATCAGCTTTCTCAACAAGTGAAGAACAAACTTCAAAATAATCGTATCTTCTGTTGCAACGTGCCAGATTTTGCACTGGTCACTGTATATATACAAGCCCAGAGCCCAACACCCCTATATTTTTTCCTCTGAACTTTGCAGAGGAGGTACTTTCTAGTACTAATACCATATTTGCCATAGAACATACAGATTCTGCCGTGCTAATTACTGTGCTCAGCCACTGGTACTGCAGGCTGTGCCATGATAGAATAGGTCTACCTGATTTGTGGCTTCTGTAAGGAAACCAAGACAACAAAGCACCAGTGGATAGTAATGTCCTTTCCTGTATTGGCATCAGCACTTAATTCAGGCATGGATAAAGTACTCTGGGCATTCTAGCACAGGATCTTTGTGGGTGCAAGAACCAGGTACCACCGCCCACATTTAAATCTGATTTAAGGAATTGGTACTCTCTCATTTCTTTCCAGATCAGTATGAACAGCCTGGAACTAGAGGAAGCCCGTTGGTTTGGCCTGGAGGAAATAATGGAGGGTCTCAAGAGAGAGCCCATGTCTTCAAAGCAAGACAATGGTAGTTTTTTACCCTGGTTCCCTCCCCAACAGGCCATTGCTCACCAGCTGATTTGTGAGTGGGTTAAGCAGCAAACTTCCCAGCCGGCTTAGGCATGACTTCATCAAGTCTGCGATTCTACCAGAACTATGAAAGCTTGATACAAAAGCTTCCAAAGTTACTGAAGGCAAAGTCTGTGTTACAGTGAGGATAGCACCAGACTGATGGCAATCTTACACTCAGATACATAGACCTACAAAGCCATGTCTAAACTGATCATCCTCAGGCAATTCCGTGTACAGTGGATCACCTTTGAGATCCCATGACTTGCAGTAAATGTACAATAAAATTCTTCGTCCCAAAGCATCAAACTTACTGTGACCAGCTGCTGCTGTTGCCCAGCAAGCAACAGAACAGTGAGCCCCTGGCACCTATGTCCCATTTTCCTCCATTTTATCCATCTTGAATGGGTATCAAATGCACAGTTTTTCCAGAAAAAAATAAAGGGACAGGGGCACCTTTCAGTGTTCACATTTGTATGGATCTGGAGGAACCATCAAAAAAACAGAAAAAAAGCCACTGCCTGTATGCTCTCCCCTTCTTCTGTTTCCCTTCCCATTCAATCTTCCAGTTTCATATAAAACATCCTATTTTTTTTGCAAATGTTAAGTGGGCTCCCACTTCATTGAGATATCTGAGCAACTAAAAATATCTCTAGAGGCACCATTTTCCCCACCAGTAAGACAGTGTTACTTCCATCCCAAGGAAGAAAGAACAGAGCTATCTGGTAGTAGAGAGTGGAAGAGCAAAACCTACGTATAAGCATATTAGAAGAACCCAGATAATGCAAAGGTGAGAGGAACTGCTGCAAGAAAGGACTGCACTTCCGACAGAGAAAAATCCTGAAAGGCACAATGCCTCTTACCCTGTGCCAAAAGTCTGTGGCTTGCCTGGAGAGCTGGTCTCGTTTTACTGATGAAATGGCATCACTTCTCTGGAGGGAGAGCGACAAAGAGACAGTCTGGGCAAGGAAAACTTAGTAAAACAGACGGATGGAAGGATGTTTGATCTGCCGCTGGTTTGGGCTGACAGTCCTTTCTGCCTACTTGGTCAGAGTTCAAATGCCAAGATTGCAAAGCCATCAGTACAGATACTTGAAGGGGAAACAGGAATGCATCACTGACTGCCACCATTAGGGTTCATTGCAGGTGAAAGACCTTCTGAGCAATGGTAAAAATCTGGAGTCATGACACCTGAGCAATAAGTAAAAAAGAAGGCTTTCTCACACTGTTGAGACATGCTCTGTTTCCTCAGGTTAATTTTACTTTAGGAGGTTGGGAGGGGATTCTTTCAGGCCATGGTGGCATGTGCGAACACCTTTCCCACCCGAACTCACAGTCAATAAACCCCACGTGTCAGAGCATGTCTTTCATGTTTGTGAACTCAGTCTGTCAGTCATCCTGGTAAGAATGTACTCTGGTACAGCCAAGGGCATGCTTCCTCCCCTCCAGCCCAGCCAGACACACCACAGGAGCCCACACGCCACTGAACTTAACTACAACACTGCTGCATCCAGTTTGCTTTAAAACATGTCTCACTGCCTCTCTTCATAGTAGTTCCTCCTGCTTTCTCTCCCATCACACCATTTTAATTCCCCAGCATTTCTCTCTTCCTCTCTCATCTCTGGAATCTGCCATTTTAATTTTCAGCCTCACTCCTTTCTTCCCCTTCTCTGCAGTAGAAGAGATTGAAGAGTTAGATACCTGCCAGCAAGATATTCCCGCTTCTCATCCTCCTTCCTACTTCTCCTTAATGCCTTCCCAGCTCACCCTTATGTCATTCATTAATGTGCCCCGAGTTTGCTTCCAGTGTACAACATCCAGCTTGAAGTACTTAGTACTTTTTAATATCCACACATGATCTGTTCTCTCAGTGGCAGAAAAAGGACTAAGAAATAAAAGCAGCAAAAAGTAGTACATATGAGTGAAAGGAGGAACAGCTGTGTGACTTCTGCAATAATCTGAGCTTTGTGTGTTTTTTGTACTTTTACAATACATATTTGCAGTGTATGTCTTTGTCAAACCAGCTACAGTGTGATCAGATTCAACATCAGAGAAAACTCACCTGGGTTTGGGAATCACTGGGTTACTCTGCTTATTAAATGATGGGTTTTAACATCAACATGCAGGCTATCAGTGAGCTCTAACTGAAACAGAGCAAGTACTGACTGACACCAGCTCCTTCAGAACTGTCCCTTCTACGTTGCTGATACAGACCTGTCTTGGTAGGTGTCCCTTGGGGGTGATGTGGGCACCACCAAGATTTTGAGACACAGCATAAGGCAGGCTGCTCACAGGAGATGTGATCATTACTGCTGCCCCCTTGCTCGATGCCAGTGGGCCAGACACTGGGCTGAGGCTGCTAGATATCCGTAGACTTCAGGACAACTCTAAGAGTTGCAGTACGTCTCATGCTCTGACTATTTCAGATTTCATCAGTTACTGCCTTGTTTTCTACAAGAAGAAATTTAAGAGGAAAAGCAAAGCTATTTTCTCATTTGTTTGCTTCTGTGACTCACCTTTTAAAACACAGTTTTAAATGTCTGCATGTTCCTTTTAATTATCAATCAGAAAAAAAGTCTTTTCAATCTACTCAAATAGGTTTTTTTTGTAGAGCAAGAACAACTCCAAAGCAGTATTTCCATTACAACTTTTAAAGGTCCTCAAATTTTAAACTGTTTTAAAAAAATCCTTAATCCATACCCTTTTGACTTAGGTATGAAGCCATAATGGTGGCCTCTATTCTTGATGTTAAAAAAGCAGGAATGATTATAGGCAGTGCCCAGCTATGAACAGGACAGAAAAACAAGATGAGAGAGACATTGTTCTCACTTGCATTTGCCTCAGAAATCTGGCTGAAACCTGAGTAATACTCGCTGCAGTCAAGACAGAACATGTTCCCTAAAGGCAGGTGACCTGGAAAAAGAAACAGGCAATTCCTGACAGACGCTTCTTCAAGAAAACACAGTAGGGCTTTTCCATGTAAAAGATATCAAGCAGGCCAAAGGGACGTAGCAACATATTTCTCTCAAAAAGACATCCATTAAATGAATCCTCTTTGGGGACACTTGGCTTGTATAAATCACTGAGACTTCACAGCTTTCAGAGACTGCAAGGGCTTGGGACTTACAGCAAGACGTACCACTGAAAAGCAGTCAGCCTGTGACATTGCAACCCCATTGTTTACAAGTATTACCAGTCCGCAGGATACATGGGCAGCTCAGTTTTGGGGCCGGTCTTGTTTAATATCTTTATCGATGATCTGGATGAGGGGATTGAGTGCACCCTCAGTAAGTTTGCAGACGACACCAAGTTGGGTGGGAGTGTTGATCTGCTCGAGGGTAGGCAGGCT
>NW_008794890.1:3412993-3429664 GCF_000699145.1 Aptenodytes forsteri | reverse complement strand
TTGAGTCCCCATCCCTGGAGGTATTTAAAAGACGAGTAGATGAGGCACTTAGGGACATGGTTTAGTGGACATGGTGGTGTTGGGTTGACGGTTGGACTCGATGATCTTAGAGGTCTTTTCCAACCTTAATGATTCTATGATTCTAAAGTAGTAACATCCATCTGATTAATTTGAAATAGCTTTTCAGAGAGCAATGCTGGCAGGTTCAGAGCAGCATTCCACCTACCTACCAAAAGCTGCAGGGCATAAAAGTTATGTTTATCTCCAACAGGTGCCAGCAGAGGATTAAAGTAACCAAATCACCTGACACAACTTGTCTATCTCTGACTGAGGGAGCTTAGGAAAATCTTACCTGGAAATGGCATGGACTGAGAAGGCTTGTTTCACTTACCACATGCTCTCCCATCACCCTGGGCTGCTCTGCTGCTGCATGGAGAGGTCACATTTTCCTACCCAGAGAGGTACTCATCCATTGTGAATGGCAGAAAGTCTGACTTCAGCATTACAGGTCAAGGAGGAAGCTCTTACATCAAGAAATTACTTCACCTTAAAACATGCTCTGAGACACAGTGGACACATGCTGAATCTGATGTTTAGCCTGAGAGGACATGAGCACTTAATGGAATGCCCTGACAACATGACCGTGTTAAAGTCATTTTTCAAGTAACCATGAGCAGTTCAACTCTGGCAGCTGCAAGGGACAGATTGTCAGAACAACTTGTAATTACACAAATACAATTCCTGTGCTTCAGTCTGAAGCACTGCTGAAATGAATTCAGCAGCCCCAGTCTTCAGCTCCCATTTAAAACTTGTTCACTTTACAACTTAGCAAGAGATGGCAAGCAGCTGTGTGAGGGAAAAAATATTGCCAGATGTCATTCATGCAACAATGCATGCACCTGGGAACGACTGAGCACCACCAAACCTACTTTTGTTAAAAAAAAAAGGCCAAGTTGCCAATCTGGAAATGGTATGACTTCCATTTTCTTTAAGAGCCATCAGTGGTATTTTGTAGATAATCAGGTGCACTCAGTGATGTCCAGAATCGTAATTACATGGAGAAACTGAAGTTGGCATCAGCTGTCACAAACATGAGAAAGATCACAGAGGCAGACACACAAAGCCTCTCCAGCTCCCTCACGGGGAGAGCAATATTGGCACAGGAACAGAAAATGCTGATACGATGTCCTTCTCCACTGGTCCTTGTGCTCAACTGTAAGTAGCACCGTTTTATACAGCATTCTCTACAAAACTTCACATCGAAACAAAATACAGCTACAGAGAGAAATAGCAGAAGTTAGGAGACAAGGCAAGGAAGAGATTTTTCAGTAAGATTTGAAGTGATTGGGAAAAAAAGAGTGATATGCAGTAAGGTTGTTGTAATGGCAGGAAATGCAAAGGCGGCTCTATTTCTATGAGTGGAACTATTGCAAAGGGACCCAGAAGATGTACTAGTGTATTAATAGAAGCAGAAAAAGAAGAAAGATGAGGTTTAGGATAGGGACAGAAGCAAATGCACACATCGCTTTTACTAATAAGTCTAAGAATCTCAACAAGATCTTTTAAGGAATGGGGAGCTGAAAATTCATAAATGGTAAGGTGGTCAGTACAGTCAGGGTGCTAAATGTGTGTTGGACTAGGACAAGAGCAGCTATACAGCTTTACCTGTGAAACATTGTTGACTGATTTGTCTAACAGGAACACAGCAAAAGCAAATAGGTACTGCACAAAATTCAGTAACTGTGATCTGTCTGAACAACAAAAACTTGGAAAGTTTTTATTAGTGAAAGAAAATATGTCTACAGTCACAAGGGGTACACAGTAATGATCTGAGGAAATATTATAGTTAAATATGGCTGCTGTCAGTATGCAGCAAGGAGAATGCCTAGATTAAACTAGATTATATTCCAACACTATAACTGTATGGCCTTATAACTGCAGGTAAGGTTAATAACCTTCACCAATTAAAAAAAAAAAAGGTCTGATCTGAGCTAATTTAGATTAACATCACTGCAGTCTTGGATATCATTACTCCTTTTTCCCATCAAATTATAAAGTCTTTACTGGAAATATCTCATTTTCTGCCTCCTACCTGCAACAGTGGTCAAGTCACCTATGTATTTTTTTTCTGAATGAACTGAGCTTTACCTTCACATTAGCTCTTGTTCTTCACTTGCCATCCTTGTATGCTTGCAAAATTGTGAATATCTATCTGGGAGTGTTGACCCGCTTAAGTATAGGCTCTATTCCAAACAGCAATCCACACTTTACCCAGGAGTAACACACAATGTGATATTCTTCTGCCTCCATTAATTACTTCGCTTCTTAGCTACAGTTTCACACCAGAAACCTGCAAGTTGTTCATGACACTGCATTCCACAAGACAGTTTCCTAGCCTGGAAGCACAGCCAGCACATATTCCTACATCTGCCTGTTGTTTCTATCCTATTTCAACAGGACAAGTTGTTGCTGTATGTTACTGTAAGAATTCAAACACAAGATAAACTGAATTGTGACCACAACAGCAATCTCAGTTATTTGCCCTGAAAGCACAGTTCTGTTGTTGAATTAATTATCCACTATTGGCA
Source organism: Aptenodytes forsteri (assembly GCF_000699145.1). Taxonomy (NCBI): domain Eukaryota; kingdom Metazoa; phylum Chordata; class Aves; order Sphenisciformes; family Spheniscidae; genus Aptenodytes; species Aptenodytes forsteri. The sequence goes on along the minus strand of NW_008794890.1, from coordinate 3,427,076 downwards.
CCTGGAATTTGTAATAGGAGACCTTCTCCATCCTCACGAGGTGGTAATCAGGTTCCTCAGCTGGTGGCTGAGGAACATGCTTGATGCACATCAACTAAGGTGATGTTTTAGGCTTCACACCCCTGACTTTTCATATTCTTGAGCAATCCACTTTTTTCAACAGCTCTGTATTCTGCTGTTTAAGCTGAGAACCCCAACTGCCCTCCATGGTGATATTTTCTTAGGGGAATAAACAAAGTTGGAAAAAGAAATAAATTTCCATCTTAGACCTGCCAGAACAGATGCTCTTGTGTTCCATTCCAAAGACGTAAATGGCAAAAGGGAGGGCAGCTGTTGCTGCAGCTTTTGCAGCGTCCCAAGGGATCCCGAAGTGGTACAAAGGGCCTGCCCTGACTCCCGCTGCTATTTAAAAACAAAATCCAGTTTGTCCCATGAGTTAGGTAAGTAGCTACAGCAGGAGCTGTGCAAACATTAATTAAAAAATGCTTTTCCACCACTGCAACTAACACATGCCCTGGAGATAACTGTTACTCCTATACTGCAGTGTTAGAAAGGAAAGGCAGGAGGCAAGCGTCGTGCAGGGAGGTGATCTTTCATGGCAACAGAGAAGGCTGACATCCACTTACATGGTAAGGATGCTGAAAACAGTTTATTTGCAGGAGATCCATGTAAGCATAGGGACTTCAAATAGCAGGTAGTATCACTGACACCAGACTGCACTTGAACACAGCTGGAAGATGAAAGATCCATTATTTGTTTTCTTGCTTGAAACACACCAGTCAACAACTACGCCATTCAGAACCGGGCTACAGGGGTCAAGCCACAAACAAGAAAACTACATTTCTGGGAAGGGTCAGAAGTTCTAGGATGAACAAGGCTGTATGAAAGGCAGATGCTCAAGTGAGCAAAGTGAATAAATTGTGTTGGAATGCAGTTCTAGTTAAATTAATTTAGAATATAATGGAAACTTTGATAGCAATCCACTGAAAGGGAACTCCACTGCACTTGTCTTCCCTAATTAATTCCATCAGGCTTCCTTCACTAAAAATACTCTCTTTCAAAATTAAAAGCAGAAACGCCTCATATGTTACTTCAAAGCAGTGGAAGAGGCAGCATAGAAATGCTTATTCTTCGATGGCAAATTCTCTCGTGAGCAATTCCAGAGTCTTGAAGGTCTCCACTGTGAAGCTGCTAAACAAATGTAAATAGTTGGAATAAGTACAGCCCCACAGAAATAACAGTCCAACTGATAGAAAAGTAAGATTATCTAAGAAGCAAGATCAGCTGAAGTGCTTCCAAAAGAGCAGCTTTGTTCCAAACATTAGCTCAGAAGTTTTCTTCACATCCTACATTAGAAGAATCCTTTGATCTATTTTCACCTTTTGTATAGTGCAGGCCACAAGAGAGTTTAAATGTGATCATGTTCTTGAAACTGAATTTTTTTTTAAAGTATCTAAACTTGATCTAACTACTCATCAGTGGAGAATTTTATGTAGCTTCAGTGTTAATTACCTTCCCTGTTAAAACATAAACCCTTTTTAAGGTTCAGGTACATCTGTTTTCCACCACTAACTGCTGGTTATCCTTGACTGCTAGAGTCAAGAATTCCTGTTACCCCAATTTTTCCAGTGTAGATTTGTCTAACTCAATCTCATTCCACCTCGCCTCTCTGCAGTCCAAACTCCTTGAACTTTAGCGGCATCTTTATACTTCCGAATTCTTGTTGTCCATCTCTAATCCCTGTCCAACTTGCCAGTGCTCTCCCTAAATTGTTGACAAAGTAACTTATACAACATCAATGGAGGACAAATGTGGAGGTAGCATAGCCATCATACCCTTCAACCACATTAATTCCATGCATTCACGTACAGAATCTCCAATATTTATAATATTGTACTGGAGTATTTTACCAGATATTTGTCATTTGCAAAAACAAACAAAAATTTGGAAAAAAAAAACCAAACCAACCACGAGCACAGATCTGTAGGGAAGTCAGCAAGCAAGCATTCATTGTACATTGTCAAGATCTCATGAATTTCAATGAAACTATGCCAATGTGTGACTTCCGAAGAATTTTCTGTGCATTGGTCAAACTCAGTTGGCATGGCAGTCAGATACTGAAACTCATCATCCAACAAGCGTCCAAGTCCTGCATGGAAACAACTTTTGCTACGTTCTGCTTTGTCAGTTAAAATAATGCCAACACTTAACATGCAAAAAAATTAAAACAAAGACGTCAACTAAATGGACTCCAAACCTTAAGACTAATAATAACAACATTATTATTATTAATAATAATAATAGTAATTCAGTCCTTTAAAAGCAATTAGGTATGCCTTCAGGATCAATCAGGCTTTTGTATCATTAAATACTATGTTTCTGAATATGTTTAAAAAAACCAAAACAAACAAAACCCAAAACCTCAACCAATGAGCTTCTCTTCTACTAGTTAAGACACTTGATTAATTGTTGCATGGAAGAAAAATTAAGAAAAGACTAGTAGAAACCGATTCAGATCTGGCAGGACTGTGTTTTTGCTGTCTGTAAGTCAAGAATTTCTACATATTTTAGTTCAAATTTATCTTGTTAAAATTAAGTCTTCATATCTAGAATAGATTTTTTCATTCCATGTGAAAGCAACATGCTGAACACCTTCTAGCTACATTTTCACTGAAAAACAAAGCAAAACTGTTCAGACTGGCCTCATATACAGTTACTGCTGGCACGATACCAACATTCAGCAGTAACGGAATTCAAAAAATGCCCAATTATGAAAATGCTTTAACTCCGAGAACTTCTGATACTGCACTGAGGAAGTTATGCATACCTTCAAAGAAAAAAAAAAAGTCTCCAGTAATCAAGTTGTATTTCTGCTTTTATTTAAATAAATTCAAAAAAATACTTATTGCCAATATTTACATATTCAATCCAATTACTTTTCAAATCCTCCTGGTTAATAAAGAACAGATTCTTACAGTAATTATCCAAAGTTCTTACAGTGAAGCATTGTACTTTTGGAAAAAGCGATTAAGTGTCTGCTGAACATTTAACCAGCATTCCCAAATCCACGAGAGAACACTGTTCCTTTAATATGCTATTCCCCCATCTCCCCCTGAAGGCAGCAGCATTTTCAGAACATGAACTGCTTTCCAGATATTGAAACCACCTAGTAATGGGTAAAAGGACACTTTAGAAATATGGCAAATTGGATCATTGATTTGAAAAATTGAAGACAGGTTTTGTAATACAAGTTTCATTCAAGTCACAATATCATTTTTCGGTTTTCTGAAAACATGTTAGCCCTGGAAAAATCTGACTGCTATCCACGATAGTATCCAAACAGATGGCTTTTGCAGGTAAATTCACTTTGCATCTTTAAAGTCACACATAACTAATGCATAAAATGCTTTACATTCAAACCTTTTGCCTCTTCTTCCAAATACTGCTAGTCTTTCTGTGCTTCATTTCTGAATCAGCCGTGTCTTCTGAATTAAGACAGTCTTTTATTCTGTTGCTCAATTGTTAGAGCCAATATGATCTGCATTTTCAGGTAAATACACTCCCATGCTCTGTAAAATGTTAGAGGTGGGTCCTGCCAGTCCAGACTGAGCACTATAGGATTCAAGCAGGTTAGCTACTAGGTTCATATCCACATCAACTGGTGTCAACTCAGTATCTTCAGCTCCAGAATCAGGGCCAGCACTTTGAGACGTAGTTGCTTTAACAGAACTTGCCTATAGTAAGTATATAAAGGAAGTTTTATCAAATTGTATAAACAGGTTTAAAAAAAAAAAAAAAAAAAGGACAAACCTCTAGATAAACGAAACAAGGAAACAGTTCTGCAGCCAACAAAGTTCAGTACGTTCCACACTGTCTTGACAGACAGGAATTTAGTCACCAAATGCTCATGCCAGCTAAAAATCAGCACTTTCCATTACACGGATTAAGTTCCAAGAGAAGGACAGAGAGGGTTACCGAGTCCTGGCTCAGCTTCCTATGGGAGTAATCTACTACAGGAACTCAAGAAGTCAAGCTGCAGCTGCTTGCCTTACTACTAAAACAGGGTAAAACAGGGAAATGAAACTAAGTCTTGGAAACAATGTGCAAGTTAAAGATTAGGTAAGTTTTTGTTTCAAAAAAATATACCATGGTGCAACTGCAGCACATTTTGCTTGCACATGGGATTTTTTTTTTAATAATTAGTTAGCACATGATCAGAAGACCGAAGCTTTTGATCACGTTACTCAGAATGATCACTTTCAGCATGTTTCCTCTTCCCTACTAAAGCTCTCAAAACTATTATGCTACAAACTAGAACTCAAGGCATACTTACCCCTTTCTTTTGGGTGGTGAAACTTTTACCAACATTGGTACGTGCCAATTCACGATCCATCTCATTCATATATGACTTGAGACTGCCTATAAGCTCATTAGGCGATACCTTCTGGTCTTGCCTTTGATTTTCAGCATCTAAGCCTTCATCATCCTCATCTGAGAAATCAAACTCCTGCTCTTCATCCAGATCATCAGAATCCAGCTCTTCTGAGTCTGCCCCTGTGTATTACTTTGTCTCAGTACAGATAGCAAACAAATCAGCGCAGTGCCCATGGGTGATCAGAAAACCCAGGGAAGCGAAATAACCATGAGATATTCTGACAAAGAAACAAAGCAGCAATCTCACCTAAAATTCTGTCTAAGGCTTTTGTAAAAGAATCTACGTCAAAGGTAACATGGGATTCATCGGATGACCTGAAATATAAAAATATTTTTAAATAAATAAAGCTTTTATGCTTGCATAAGCCTGACACAGGCATCATATAGCATACTGATTTCTCTCAAGCCTAGATTTAAGTTGGGACATTTGAACTGATTGTCTTGGAAGCGCTTAAAAGACTGAGGCCTTTATGAATTAGAAATGAGACAGCAAGTGGAAGAACTCCTGGCACGAAGGAGAAAAAAAACCAACAACTTTAATTGTTTGTCATGGTCAAACAAAAATTGTACTGAAGGCAATCAAAATAAACATGCCTGAATCCTTCTGGAACAAAGTGGTAGTGTTATACCTTAGACAAAGACTTAAAAAGCTGAGAATCTCCGAGGTCTCCTGCCTAGAAAGAACACTAAAGGCTTCATTCTGGTCTCTCTTAAGGCTCAGTGGTTTGCCTTTTTTTGCTGGTTTTTTGTTTTTTAAGTAACTGAAAAAACCTACATTATAACTCAGACATTGACACTAATTAAAAATTATGCAGTTAAGAGTATAAATGGAGTAGACCCTTATACATGTGATACAGCTTACATAGTATTATTTTCACAATATTAAAGCTATTAAAAAGAACCTGGACAATATGCTACTACCTAACTCCTTGTTTTTTAAAATTAAAGGCCTGTCCACACAACATTCACACACACTTTCTTAACTCCAACAATTAATCTAGTGGCATTCTGCTGTTGTCTAAATAGTCAAGTATCTTCAGTTAGCACTTTTCTTCCACTGTCGGGAACAATGAGAGGGATCCACAGTGATTCTTTTCTCCTGCTTCTAGGTGTACAGTATGTGCTTCAGTAGTGCAAAAACAGGCCCCATATATTCAAAATATTAATCTACAGGAAATCTAAATACAGCTGTACCACAAAAATCAACAGTCTTAATTCACAGAGACAGATTCCCTCAACTTAAGTTTAATTTTTATTTCTGCACAGCCTCATCAGAAGCTTCTTAGCAGTCTGAATAGTTAGTCCTTCATGGTAGAAAAATTTCAGCACAAATGAACTTGAGATGTACATTTTAATAACGCTGTTAAGAACTATGGTAACAAACAACAGTAAGCCTTCAACTTAAAAGGGTTAAAAAAATTTAAAAACCACAAAACCAAACTAAGTAAGAGTGCTGGAAAACAGCGCAATTTCCAGCATTTTTACCTGCACCTGTGTCAGAGTGGTCACCAAGTTGGTTTAAAAGCAACTACATATTCACTACTAACATGGGTTTGTCTCAGGCCTCTGCTAAGTAGAAAACTTTCAAACTTTGATTCTCTCCATTACAGAAACAACCGAAGTGCTGCAGCAGAATGAAAACACATTCCACACCAGACACCGAACTTAAAAATACTACTACCATGGCATTTCTGCTCCTTCATGTGTTGAGACTTTGGATACAAAAGCCTTCATACTTTCAGCAACTGCTTCCAAGTCATATTTCTGCTCTTCCTCATTTGAGGAAGGAAGGGACTCATTTCTTGCCTCCTTCAGCATCTGATCTAGATCATCTGGTGTAATCTCCAGCCAACTGTCATCTAAAACAATATAGAACATACTTGTTACTCTGCCCAAGTCTGTTAGACCACATGTCCCAAACCAGACTGTTGCTTTTGTAGCTTACTTTTATACTATTAAGTTTTCATGCTGATACTGGATAACACAGGGTATAAGGCAGCGAGAGGCTTGGAAAAAAGAGAGTTCAGATTTTGTTTTACTACTTTAAAACTCTGCTTTATATGCAGCTTCAAGCTAGCAGATATTGTTCTAGTCACAGATAATCCTTTTGCCACTGAATGAAGAAAGAAAAGGCTTACACTATAAAGGGAGGGCCAACCCAACCTTCAACTATGATCATTAACACTGAATGTTGGATTTGTGTTCTACTGCATCATCCAGAAATACGGATGTGACCTGTACTGCACACTGGCAACAACTGCATTTCTGTCAAATGAGTGAAAAAACACTGTTATACAAAGTTTATGCTGGTCTTATATTTGCCATCAGAGTAGACCAGATAGTAATTAACTCTGAATTGTCAGTATTGGAATCAGTTTATTATTATAAAATGTTTAAATACTTTCTATCTGGTAGACAGTTGACACAAAGTACTTGATCTGTGTGTGCATGGTGTTATTGATCTAGCGGTATCAAACCAGAAACTGGATTGCATATCTTGCCAATTCACAGCCCCAAGCTTTGTGGCTTATACAAATGAACTGGTTGCCTCAATCTTAAATGACGGCCCATGAATAACACCTCTAGCAATCACAGGATAGGAGACAAACTAAGTAGATACAGAGACTGGTACGTTGCTGTGAACATTCACCCTCTCCCCCCACAAATAATCCTTTGTGGTAGGAAGAGTCCACCCCCCCACCCTACTCACCATCCTCTGGAGGCAGACAAGCTGCTTCTCTCTCAAATTCCTTCAAATCAATGGTTGTTGTCTGTAGCAATGTCAAGATTTCATCACCTGGGCTCACTTCAACAGAGCTAGAAGAAAAAAATTCAATTTACTGAAATGGATTTTTACTAGCATTACAATGCCAATGGCATCACACACTCTACATGCAGGTTTTCACTGAAATTCCTCGTTATTCCTTCTGTGCAAATATGTCAAAAAGATAAGTAAATTTGGAGAAAGTACCAGAATACTACACAGATAGTATTAGCCAAAACAAGACACGGTCAATTACTGTAATTCCTTGTTGATGGCTCCAAAGCCCATTTCTCATGTTTCCTTTGTTCTTTATATTTATTTTGTCTTGGTAAACATTAGGATTGCCAGATCCCAAACAGCACAGACTGGAAATTCAAGCAACTAACAGTCAAGATATTATGAGCTGGCAAACCCTCAGATATTTTTGTAATGATTTATTTTTTGGATTTGATCTTTTGGAGAAATCTACAGCCAGCTGCCTGTCTTGAGTAAAGGAGACCAATTACTCTGTATTTATTATTCACTGGGATTGCTTTTCAATGAAACTTTTAAACACTTTCTATAGCCAACCAACCAAATGATGCTTTTCAGTCACCTCTTAACCCACTTGGAATAGCTTAGCATTTTACAAAACCAAGATAAATAGTTACTCAAGCAATAACTTCTACTATTAGAGAGTATTCTAGAGGAATTAATACCTGTATGTCCTAGCCACAGCACCTATGTTAAGTGTACAATGGAGAAAAGGGTTCAGGTTTTTCATAACAAGTATTAAAAAAGGTAAGTTAAAGTACTTGTAGGTATTGTGTATGATTACTCATGAATTTCAAGTAGCTCTTACCTTTCTGGCTTGGTAACAGATTGCTGGAAGTAATCTTCTGCCATATGTAACAGTTCCAAGTACTTAGCAGATCCTTCCATTTCTCCCTATTTAATGCAAATCACAAGTATGAATCTAAACAATTCTCCCTCCCCTTCCGTTTCACAGTCAGGTTTCATAACGATGACTATTTGTCACACAGAAATTCAGCGCAGAGAAGATCAAAACAAGTAATACTGCTTTGCCATGTATACTTGCAACAGAATATAGGGAATGGGCGTGAGGTGTTTTCACAGTCAAATACGAATTGAAGTCTTATGCTGCAATATCATATGGTGTACACTGAAAACAAGCAAAGACAATACTATGATTCCCACAACAGGGTGGATTTACCATGTCCAGGTTACAATTGTGCAGGAACTGTGGATGAATCTCTTGGTGTTTGGGAATTATCCACAGAAGTGGCATTGCAGTACTGTAAGAATATTCCCCTTTTCCTATATTTAAAAGATATTAACCTAAGCATTCCGATAGACTTGTCCAATTTTATAACCTTCAAATAAGTAGTCAATTTATGTCCAATTTATAAACTTCATATAAGTAGTCAAAGGCATCTTTAAAAAAAGAAAACCCCAAAAACCCGAAAAACAAAGCCCACAAAAAACACACAAACAAAAAATACACCCACATGGGCCCAAATGGGTCCATGGGTGTTAAGTATAGATTTTTAAGAATATTTAATTCTAGAGGCATGCAAATGAAATGTAAAACAGTGAAAAGTTACACTGACACACAACCATATTGTGGTTTCCTTTATTCAAGTGTGTTTCCCCTTTCTTTAGATGAATTAATTCATCCCAAAATCCTGCTTTTTCCTTTTTAATTTCCAAAAGAAATTAACTAATTTCAAAGGGGAACAAACTGCACATATCTCCTTTAAAGACATTAATTCATTTTCCATAGACAGAAGCATTAGATTTCTTGCCCTGCTGTAACTACTTACACAAGTTCAAGAGCTAAAACATGTTTTTCCTGGAATGTTTAAAAGACACACACACACTACTTCACCTTGAAATAATGTTTTTCCTTCAGGCTGCTGAGGAATCTCTCCCACAGGGGACTGCTTAACACATTTCCCTTGGAATCAGAAGATACTTTACTGCACTTGGAGCACAAAATTTCAAAGCCATGAGCCTGTATAAGAGATGCAACAAGAGGTTCTCAAGATGTGACAAATTTAAGTGCACCTTTAAATGACTGTGTAAAGACCTGACTATCATTGAGCTCCTAATGCTGCCATGTGAGAAGTAGGTGCCAAACCCAATTATACGTCAGGTAGCAGTATCTTGCTTTGGAAGTTGGAATCTGTCTTTCTGCAGCAATAAAGGATCATTTTGACTTTGCAAAGTTTCTCTACATGGGCAAAGCAACCTAGAAGACGGATCTATAGTGCACAAGCTACTCCTCACATAATTATGAAGACTTTACCTGTATTTATAATCTATGGAAGTACAAGAGTGCTCTATTCTGTAAAAGAAAACTCCCATGATACTGTACTTCTAGAAAAATGGTAACTGCAAATTTGCTCGCATTTTTCTGTACAAGCAGGCAGCTTACAAGCAAAGAGTCATTTCTCAGACATACGTGAACAAGCAAACTAAAGACTAAGTACAAAATACATAAAAAATAATTACCAGTTTCATGCCCAGTTCATAGGCTTTGTATTGAGGGTGAGATGGGAGGGGCAGTGTGTATCCACTGCGTCTATCTGGAACAAACTTCTGCTGCACCAGTTGTGCATATAAACACTTTGTGAAAGTAACCTGAAAAAGCCAGAGAAAAACACTCACTGCAGTGTGACTGTGTTGTGTACAGGCATCAACTTTCCACCAGTCTCATCTATATTTTGTTTTAAAGCACCCATATTACAGACAATACCTGAGATTGTATTCAAAATACATCTTAGATACATTTGCCCAAGATATGTTGCTTTTCAGATCTTACAAAGTATATTCCAAGTTGACATCTCTAAATAAACATGAACTTCATTCAATCTAAATACATTTAAAAAATCCTCGGTATTCATGCCAACAAGGTATATTTTGAAAAATGTAAGGGCTCTTTTCAATTAACGAAACCAAAGCTGAGATTTCAAAAACAGTCTAGAAGTCTAAAATTTGACTCCAAAGCTTATTTTCAGGAGTCTAGCTAGGGGTGTAACTCTGTAATGCAAACGTATCAGATACAACACTGCTTGGACAATGCTCATAAAACGCTTCATAAAAGAGCTTTCACAGAGCTGTGTAAGCACAGCTGAGAAGGTGAAAAGCCTTGGAATGAACAGTTAGGGGTAGTTAGGAGCAACTGCTTATGTTGGCTGGCAGTGCTGTCAAACTGCTCTGATCACAGAACTAGATCAATTTACTTAGCAAGCATTTCAGCAGAGGAACTATTAGCAGTAACCTCTGATTTCAGAAACATTTATCTCATGATTAGCCATTTGAAAGTCTAGCCATGACAATCTGAAGGCAGAAAAGCTATTAACGTAATGAACTGGAAATTCATGTCTAGTGTCAGAAGAAAAAAATAAATCAGAAAACATGCTATTTTAAAAATTAAATCCACATATTTATATCACTTGACCACAGAACCTCCGGCAATTACAGAACCTAATTAAGTGACAAGTTGCATTAGAAGGATCACTTACTACAGTCATCACACGCTCGTCTGGAAGGAAAGTTTGAAAAGACCGACATGCTCGTAAATCTACAGGATCTCGCAGGTAGAAGGCCTGGACTGCTGCAGCCACCAATGAAGGGCGCCCGCCCCCCTGCCACAATGCCTGCCGGAAGGTAGCAGTGGGCTCGGTGAAACGAGGCCTGAATTTTCTCAGGATACCTGTATCATACAGTAGCAGCATAGTGTATTATGTGTATTGCAAGCCCAAACCACTCCTTTTTAATTATTATTTCCATTTTCACTTTAATGCCAGAAGATTATTCTTAACTGAAGTTAAAACTTAGCTAATCTAACACATGGAATGTCTGGGGTTTTTTTTATATATATATATATATATATAAAAATATACACGGCTAATAAAAATTTAATCCCCACATTGGTAAAATGAATCACTGTGAACTTGACTAACATGTCCAGTGATACAGTATCCTTCACCACACCGAGTACAGAAGTCATCTGGCTCGCGCTGTCAAATCCTTGCAAAAAAAAAAAAAATGTACAGTGCTGAACACATCTGTGACAAGCTGACGCTCTGAAAAGCATGCTGGTTCTACATTTTAGTTCGCAATCCTCTTTCTCCCCCTGCAAAGGGCTCCTAAAGGCTCACAGAACTTTCAGATTTTTCAGTACAAGAAGGATGTGAAGGAAGAATAACTCTTGTCATTGTCAGGTGTGGCATCATAGCAGCGAACCACTTTCAGAGCCCCCAGATCACAGTACAGCCTACAGGACATTGGTCCCCCTCTTTAGAAGAATGCCACAGAAAAACCTCTAGCTGGTCGTTTCTGAAAAGGAAGCAACATTATCACATCTAACAGGAAAACGACTGACTACAAGGAAGTACCCCAGACAGCCCAGAACCAAAACTTACTGTTGCAGAAGACCAAAATAAAACACCCACATACCCACTGATGCGTTTATACACTGCTGTTCTAATGGATTCTGCAGCCAGAAACTCCTCCGAACGGCTGGATAACAGCGTTAATGCCTGCGAGATTGTTGGACTGGCAGCAGCAAGGTCGCATTCCTGCTCGTGAGTCTCTGACAGTGGAATGATGTGCAGTTCTCCTTTGTAAAAGAACACCTGGCAGACAGTAACATTCTCATCAGACGGGATAAGAACAGTCACATACTAAGCAATGCAAAATTTCATTTCATGTATGAATGTATTTGTTTAAACACAGAAAATACTGAACTACAAGTGGAAGAATAATACAGGAAACAGCTGGTGGGTTTTTTGTTGTTTTTTTTTTAAGTGGGAGAGAAGGTAAATACAGATGCCAGAGATCACGATCCAAACAGTAAATAAAACCCTCTATTTTAACTGTAACAAGTTTGGTCAGATATATGTTGTTTCCTTAATAACAGTAATACCAAAAGTTTCTCTTCAACTAGAAATTTGCTTCAGGAGAATCAGACAGCACAACCTAACTGCTGAAGAATAGGACAGGGACTAAAAACCATTATTTCAGGGGCTACGCGCGACCTCTATTGGCTCCTGATCCTAAGAAAAGAACTGCATGTAACATTATCAACTCCCTCACTCCGTCCGTTCCTTCAAATGGAAGGAAAATATAGCGTTGATAGTCCAGATACAAGTTTGCAATTAATTTTTGTGTTGTGTTCCACCCCTTTTCTTTTTAAGAGTCTTGTGGTAGGAAAAAAAATTTAAATAAATCTTGGCTCATGGAAAAATAAGTTCTATTTAAATCCATTGCCAAGAAACTCAGTGACGTAACTACTAGCAATCATCCACAGCAAGATATCTGGCTGCAGACTCTGGGTGAAGGAGTCCGTTCGTTAATTCTCCTATGCCAGACCCAGTCGGTCTCCTTGTAGAGTCAGCAACACTCCAGACTTGAGCATTCCCCAGTCTGAGGGCAGCAAGCCCTCATGCCTGAGCTCTTGAGAATATGGCAGAAAAAATCCAAGTGGTTATAGCAGAGCTAGAAAGCTCAGGTGGATCCAAGAGTGCCCCTGAGGAAAGCGATACAGTATGTTTGTATTACACTGCCAAATACATTCCATAGTTCCCATGTTATCCAAGCCTTCCCTGCACTCCAATAACCCAGAAAATGGAAAGCTGGCCAAACTTACTGATTTTACAGATCAGTCAATAGCTCAACAGCTCCACTGCCTTCACATTTGCCACCATGAGTAGCAAGTTTTAAAAAGTTCAGTCAGCTCTGCATTATGGAACAACTCTTAAAGAATGATTTATGTGCAAGAGTCAGATCTAGCTGAACAACACAGACTCACAGCCTAGCAGGCAGGTCTATAGTCTCCATATTTTTGCCACAGTCTCCATAGTTTTGCCATTAGTGTAAGAACCTTCTCTTTCTTCCTTCCATCAACAACTAATTCTAGAAGAACCACTTGATACCTGTAACAATTTCCAGATATCCCTACAGCAGTTTCTCAGGACACACTCTACATAGCACTCTCCAAGAGCACACAGTGCAGAATCGAGTACCACAGGTTTCCAGCAGTTAAGTGTCTCATTCAACATCCACAGCAAGCACAAAGCAGCTCATTAAAACCAGAATGAAAACAGACTGTGCTGAAAAAACATGCTGTTAATTAAAACAAGTCTTGAGCCCTAACCAGAAGTTTCTTCACTAGTAAGGGATAGATAGCACTCTGGATTTTCAGTGGCACTCAGACCACTTGGCTAGATAGAGGTGCAAGAGAAAACTCAAACTGGTAAGTAAAAGGCTATTGTGAGCCACTTGCCCAGTTGGTGCAGAAGTTTTACTTACCCTGTTGTCACTATTCTCAGGATTCAGCCACTTTGGGAGAAAATCAGCTGCTTCTATCAAGAGAAACTCCCCATCGTTGTCATCGATCCTGGCCAAGAAGAAATCGGTTTCTTACTAGGGAAAGTCTCGCACAGCACAATAACGCACGCTTCTACATGCACGCCTGCATTTTTTTCTAACATCAAGACACGACCTTACGTCAGCCCCTGTCAGGAAAGGCGCTGCCCCTTAGCACCCCCGCCCCAACCGCCGGGCACCTCAACGGGGCCCGCGGCGTTGGCTGGGGCCGTTACCTGGCCGCCAGCCCCGGGAACTCCCTGGTGATCTCCCGGACGAGGTAGACGATGAACCACTCGTCCTCCACGTTATCCCCGAACAGCGTGGTGCCGCCGATGTGCGCCGGGGTCTCGCCTGGCCGGAGGCAGAGAGAGGAGAGACGGCTCAGCGCCCCGCCGGGCTCCCCCTCACACGCTCCCGCTTCCCGCCCGCCGAACTCCCCCTCACACCCCCGCCCCCCTGGGCTCACCCCGCGGCGGCACGCAGCGCCGGCGGCAGGGCAGGCGCCGC
>NW_008794890.1:3392729-3412512 GCF_000699145.1 Aptenodytes forsteri | reverse complement strand
CGGTTACCGCGTGGCCCCGTGGCCCCGGGCGGGGCGGGGGGCCGGAGCCGCAGGCTGGCGCTGGGCGCAGCTTGCCCGTAACGCTGGGGTGGGCCGGGTTTAACGCGGAATTGTGCGGATCCGGGGGCGTAACGGCGGTGCGGTGGCCTGTGCCAAGGCTGCGGCCAGCGGTGCTGCCTCAGGAGGCGGCCGGCATAAGGGCAGCCGCGGTAACGTGTTTACACCGATCCTGGCCAACGAGCGTACTCGAAGCTTGGAAAATACAGGTGTGAGAGAACGGGATTAAATCCCTCCTCTTGTCTTTTTTTTGACCCAAGAGGTAACTGCTGCGTCGGCGCTTTTTCGCGGGGGCGAGAGGTTTAAACAAACATATAGGTTTTAGTAGTTAGCTAGTTTTTGTTCTTGCATTGATGCCTCCCTCTGTTGCCAACTACTGTGGCTTTTTTTGTCCCTCTTTCCTAAACACCTAAACGTTGACGAAACAAAAAACTAGCAAATGCTATTTCTCCTAACTTGCCACTGCTTGGTTTGGTGGCCACTCTTGTACTATTCGATTATAAGTCCCCTACAGGGACAACGACATTATATCTGCTTGTAGAGAGCTGTAGCCCGATTCAGAATGACATTTTACGTTTAAAGGAAGACACTGATTTCTAAGCAAAGACATTTAATTCCATGTTTAGCCTAGAGTTAGTTTTGATACCTTAATTCTAAAGCTGTGGTAACAAGAATTAGCCTTCTAATAATAATAAATGAGCTCTGGTATGCAAATTAGTGCATTCCTTGAAAAGCAGAAAAAAACCCTGTAAAGCTTGGGAACTCTGTAGGTGTTTATTCTTATAAGTAATGTCAAGTTCCGCTTCTTGTTGTAGACAAGGACTTCCAAAACACGCCTTGCGGCATCATCCACTGCCAGAACCTCGAGCTGAGGTGTGCCCAGCCACACCCACGGCTGAAAACTATGGCGAGATCTCAAGGTACTTGTCATAACATAAAATGAATCTTTGTTTGGAGACAATGGCAAAACCAGGCACCTTTGTGTTGAGTTACCTTTACAGAAGTAACACAGTTGGTAGGCTTAGGCTTTACCTCAGGTCTGTATCATTTCAGAACATGTCCTTCCTATTTTGGAAATAATAAAAAGTGTGTAGCTGTGTTCTGTTCCCAGCTCGCCTGGGTCATCTAATTTTATGGCAGAAACAAGAGGAGAAAAGATAAAAATAATTCCTGAGTGGTGTAGAACCGGGACTAGAAATAGTCTGCAGCTTAACTAAGATAATTTTTGGAAAAGCTATGTTTTGCTTGACCTCTAGACTCCCTATGTCATTGAGATTATTAGGAGTTACAGTTGTTATAATTACTTGCGTACTATGGCTTCTGCTTAAATGCCTCTGAAGTAAATATTTACCCTATGAAAACTCTATCATTCCTAAGACCTCTTCTGATATATCTATGCTTTTTTGTACAGAAATAAAAGTTTACTTACCCACTTTATTTGTCATTGTGTATTGTTGGGGTTTTTTTCTTCCTTTTTTTCCTCAACATGTGCATTTCAGGGAGTCTGAAATCTGGAAGGAATCAGATTATCCTTCTGTTACTCCAGCTGATCATGGGAATTCATGGTCTGCTAGTCAGAGTTACGCTGACACCTCCACCGAAGACAGCTCAGTCTTCTCTTGGGGCTATGATGTGAGTAGAATGTATCATCCAAACCAGATGTAGCACAGTGAGTAGAAAGACATTTGAAATACCATTGCAAATACATTTCAGGATAAAAATGAGGATTGGATCTGTCAATAAATCATTGTAGTGGTTATAAAAAGAACATCTTTTTTACCTCTTCCCCATCTTTCCTTTCTCTCACATCAAAACATATTAGGCTTATATTATTCAATTAATATTCTGCATTTCCATCTAAAACTTTGGAAATGCAAATCATTTAATGCATAAGTGTATCTATACAACATAATAAATGTTGTTATTGTGGAATCCCAGACATGAGTAGATGACTTTCAGACACTTGGTGTGAGTTCATCAAACTTCTGCGTACGTGTATGTTTCTCAAAATATAGTAAGCCCCTAAAACATTATTTTCATTTAGAAATATTTGTTTTATTCCCCATCTACCAAAACAAAGTGTGCTATTGCTTTCTGTGAGGTGAGACGGAACTGTGTAGATTTAAATTACCCAAGAACCGACCCCATTTTCTAGCTACACGAGGACATGTAACAAAGGTCCTGAACATCCTTCACTTTCACAGTGTTTCACACCAGTCTGCATTGCTTTTTGTTTTGCTGTTGTCTATGGACATTGCAAGCAACAAATTTTCCATTTCATTAAAATGTTGCTGAATGTTAGCCTTCCTGTTCTGATTTCTTTTATGTAAATTACTATGTCTTTAACTTCATTTAATAATACAGATATTTCAAAACGTTTTAATAGTTTTTCTGTTGTGTCAATGTAAGCTTTTTATGCAGCTACCATCAGTCCTAACAGCAGTCCGCATCATCTCCAGGGGAAATGATTTAAAGTTAATGTCTTTCTATGCAAAAGAAATAGAACTGTTTAAATCAGTCCCGCTAAGCTTTAAACAAATAGTTGTCTTTTTCAGTTATAGAAAAATTCAATTAAAAAACCTCTCTGAATGCTATTCACTAGGTATTTGTTGGATAACTTTCCTGTCTAGGAATTTGATAAAGCTGCCACACAACAAGTTCAGCAAATGTTCAGGCAAATTGATGAGCTTCTCTATGAGCAGAAAGAAAATGTGCACGTTGAGGGACTGCGGGAAGAATGCCACCAGTGGACATCCAACTTTCCTCATCTCAGGTATTTTATTAATAGACTAATGCTAGTACCATCACAGAGTTATAAAAGGGTAGGGATGGAAGCAGTTGCTTTTAAAGCAACGTTAGTAGCAGGGTGGTTTTATGCAATTAGATAGAGATAAAAAGATCACTCTGGTAGTCTGCCTGCCATTGTCATTAATAAACATTCTACTATCTCACATTTGGTTCCTTGCCAGAAGATTATTGCTATTTGCAACTGACTTGGTTTTAACATAGCAAAATTCTCTTAGAAAAGATGTATGGTATAGCTAAAAGCCAGGTGCTTAAAATAATTTACAAATCCTCCTACCCTAGTTCAGCAGTCCTTATGGCTATCCGTAAACTTAAATTTTAAATCTTCATTACATGTATTTGAAGAGTTTTGTCCATATTCAAAAGTCTTACAATTAGTGGAGCATGAAAAACCAAGCAAAATTTTCTTGATTTATTTACCTGTCTTGAAGCAATCTGTACTAGGCAAAACAACTGAAACCGCATTTAACTATCACCAAGAAAACCGCGTAGCTTCCCAATAGAATTTTTAGGATTTGCTGCTCTGTGTTCTTACACGCTTCAATAATCTTACTTTCAACATTTTCTAATTTATTTATCGTTTGCTTTTGCCATGGCAGGGTTGTGGGGAAGCAGATAGTGATCCCCACAGATGAAGGGTATGGATGGTATTCAAGTTCACCTTCTGGCTGTTTAGGTTCCTCAGATGTAAGTTCACCACGAGAAAAAGATTCTAATGAGTAAGTACCAGTGGTTAACCCAGACTGTACCAAGGTGGGAAGGTAATTTTGTTCTCAGTGGACTGCAGTGATAGGCTTCTTAAAACGTGAAGCCTAATTCCTTTCTTTTAGGCTGAGTTTTGAACACAGCACTTTTTTTTTTTTCTTTTTAACTAAAAGTAGTACATTCAGAATAGCAAGACTATGTAGCTGTGCTTGTTGCTAACTACAGTAAACTGGTCAGTAAATAGAAATACCTTTGCTGCTGCTGACTTCTTAAGAATATGTATGTATTGTAGCTGGTTTTATTGTTACTCATCTATTAAATTTGTATAGAACTTCAAAAATACAAAGCACTACATTAGTACTACTTTATGTTATTGAATGTTTTAGAATGTTTTTTAATTAGCTTTGAATTTTTTTCTGAAGTTTCATGTTCCTTAGCAAGAATTAAAAATATCCAAACCAAAAGGGTTTTTACTGTAATGCATAATTTGTTGGCCTCCCTAGTGCTTGGCTTTAACTACCGTGCTGTCTCTCAGCCTCTCAGCTCACCAAATGCTGCTATTTGAAGTTGAATAACAACTTATTTTCATTTCTGCTTTCTGAAAACTGTCACCTGTTCAGATTTAGTGTTTTTGGCAAGAAGGTACCTCTTTCTGTTACTCCTGTTCACAAAAAGGCTGACCGTTCCAAGTCTCCGACCTTGTGTTCTCCAGAGAGTGAAGAAGATGAAGATGGAGTAATTGTCTCTGAAGGCGTAATGGAGGAATATTTAGCATTTGACCGCAGAGATGTGTAGGTATTGAATATTAAGATAGCAATTAGCACCAGTGTCCTGGAATTCCTGCTGTTAAGATGTGTATTTTTCCGTTTTGATGTTAGCTGATAAAGTATTTGATGAATTTATTTTTTTTTATATCTTTGCTCTAGAGAACGTTCAAAAGCCTGAGGGTGCTAGGGCACTGGGAATTCTCCCAATCCATTTCCTAGAACAATTTATTTTGCTAAATTATTTTTCTGAATTTTTTGTAATTTTTCATACTAGCCATTTTTGTGCCTGGTTTAAATAGTTCATTCCATCATAACTAAGAGCCTGCTATGTGTTGACATATTTAATAAAACCTGTTTAAATGTCATTTGTTTTTTATACTAAGTCAAATTCATTGTTGTTTGTTATGCACTAGCAGTGTGCTGCTTTGGTTTTGTACTAACATTTTGGGTGGAATTGGGCCTTTCCAGATTTTCAGTGGTAATTTAAGAATTAGAGTGGATTTGATGCTTGCCAAGAAATAATTACCACTATTTTTATCTTAAGAAGAAAGAACTAAGGGTGGCATAAAGAGGATTCTTTTTGCCCCTTTACTTTATTCAACCCAACAATATGAACATGTGGCCTGGGTAAGGACTCTGGATGGTACTGTCAGTTGCTAACTGTTTAATTGGTTTTAATAAATAAAGCCACTTAGCTGCATGGACCATGAGATTCAAATTGGTGGGTGGCTTGCTTTGACCAGGCCAGAGAGACATTGCTGCAGCAAACAATATTGCTGTCTCTGTAAAATAATGGTAGAAATATTACAGCTTTTTCTAGTGGGATCTCCTTTTTTTTCAAGGTTTGTAGCTTTTTTGATGTTAAATACCAATTCAGGGAGCAGATAGGAGAGCCTTGGATCAGTATTATTTTCTCCCGTCTATAAAGTTTCTTTTGGCAGATGAACATAAACTTTTTTGAGCAGTTGTCTTACAGGTTTCACACTTCGAAATACCTCTTGCATTGTGGAATAGTCTGCAGCAAAGGCCACGTGCTGCTGTGAATTATGTTTTTTCTCCCTTCTCATTGATTACATCTAATTGTCTAAAACTGAATTAAGCCTGTGCCCTGAACACCACCTGGCTGTTAGAGCAGCAAGCTGAGAGACATTAAACAGTCATGAGTAGTAACATTCCTTTCTCTTGTCTTCAGAATTCTGTAGTGACGTTAGATATGGAGCCTAACGATGTGATGAACAAATATCACTGTAACTATTAATATTTATTTTTAAATGGAACTTCGATCTCCTTGGTAAATTATTTATTATTCATGAAGTATCATTTATAGTAATTCTGTATGGGGAAACCAAGGTGTGCAGTAATAAGGTGGTTGTCTCAGTCATTTCTCATTTAGGTCAGTGGTAGGTTCTGGAAGAAATAAAAGTTCAAGTGCCCAATGTACAGAAGCTTGCTTCTTTCAGTATTAGACTGTTATTTGATATTGCTGTTTATTAAACTGTCAGCTCTCAGAAAATAATAGTGTGATAAATACAAAACTTCTCCTGAAGTAATGTCTTCAAGCTATTCGGCCGGCTGCGTTGACCTGTTTCAGTTGAAGAGAAAATAGAACAGAAATGCAGCCTTAGCTGATGTTTTAATCCTATTAAATAAATGCAACAAAATATAGGAGACAAAGAAAATGTGTTTATGGTACGGGTAATGCTTACATATTTTCAGGGAGGAGGAGTTGCATGAGAGGAAAATGGGACTGTCCTCTGGTAGACGAAAATTGGGGTTTCCTCCTATCTCTCCGTATTCCTGCATGAAGGATTCTGTGCTCACGTTTGTGTTTGATGATGTGTGGAGTGAAGTCCTAGGCTGCATGGAAGAATTAATCTGCAGACACTGGGAAGGGTCAGCCTCTGGTAAGGATCACTGAAGATTCAAAAGGGGATTTCAGTTACTTAATTTTGCAAGGATGCAATGAGAGAGAGATGTATTTGGGAGTAATCTCTTCGGGGGGGGGGAAGTTATTTTGCTAACAGTGTGAGACATGCCTTCAAAAGGTTTAATAGAGCTTAGCATCTAAGAGGACTCTCTTTAAAAAAATTGGATTCATAGCACTGTCCACAACTAGCAATGCTAATAGTCTGTATTTACAGGAATTCTCTGTTGCTTTGCATAGATGATGAGAAAAATATCATAACAGTAGAAACAATCAGAGCAGATGCTGGAAGCCCTTTGCAGTTTGATTCTCTGCCAGTGTTGTTACCTCGTGTGCCGCAAACTAAAATGCCCTCAGTGACATCAAATCTGGTAAGTATTTTTAGCCAGCTGGTTTGTTTGGGGACAAATCAATACAGCGCTACCTAGGCAAACAGATTCAAGTATGTCAGGGGACCGTTTAGATACATAACTAGTTTGGATTTTGTATGAATGCTGACTGTCCTTTCTAACACTTAAGTTCTGTTATTCCTCAGTTGCAAGTTTTAATTCCTACTTTTCTCTTTAAAACTTAATGTTTATATGTGTATTGGACAACCATGTGGTGCCTGTTCATTAATGATGTAGTTCTTTCTACATTTCAATAATGTTTGAACTAAATTGTGAGATCGAGGATTGCATGTGTGAGATCCTATTCTCACTAGCTTATCTGTAGCTAACTGATCAGGCAATAGAGGACAAATCTCCGTGCAGTTGTAAAACAGGATTTTTTTTCTCAGACACTGAATTTGACTGTATAACCTGCTTTAGATGATCTGCTCCTAGAGTGGTGAGCACCAAAGTGTTACCTGTTTATTCCATTTTAATTCAACTCTTTCCTTCTTATTTCTTTTTATTTCTTTCTCCTTTATTTCTACCCCTACCTCTTTCTCATGTTCCCCTTGCTGTATGTGTAGTGCCCAAAAACCAGATGTGGCCGCAAAAGCAAAAAGAGGAGAAAACCACCTCAAGTATGTATGTTGGAGAGATTAAAGTTCTGGTATTTTCTATTTGCTTTCGTTACGGTGGGTGGAATTTGATGTTTTTCCAGATCAGTCTGTGTTCCAGGAAAGGAGTTTGCAGTTCTGTTCTTGACATAAAATGTCAACATAGACTGAAAATTAGTTTCATAAAGCTTCCCATTATAGCCATTGTTGGAAGATCCTGTCATGCAAATGAGAAGCTCAGTTGGAAAATATTAAGTATGACATAGCATGGTAGGATACATTTTCTAAGCACTACCATTTGCAAGAAAAATTGAATGCTAAGATGTCTATCTTAGATGGGGAAATGATATAACGGATTATATATATTTGGATGTCATGGAAGAAATTAATTTCTTTTCTCCAAAGTTATTTATAAGGGCAAAATCTGTAAATATATGCGTATGTCTCTGCCAAACAGTAATTTACTTATTTATTTTTTAAACTTTCAGGTAAATCTCTCTCAAGGGTCAGGTAGTGGCTCTCAACGTAATCTAAATGGCTTGATGGTGATACATGGGATCCAGTTACAGCAAAGGAACCTGCCTGTAATGGAGAAAACGCTGTAAGAACTATAGATCATCTGTTGTCAAGTAGAGTACTCTCACAGTGAGAGGGATTCAACCCAAAACATTGTGCGATAACTCTCTACACTGGAGAAAGCAATTCTCAATTATTTTCCTGCTTGGTTTTTTATTTACTTGTCCTCTATGAAACAGTATACTTCTAGTACAGGTTTTCTGTTTAATTGCTGCTGGTTTACCACTTAATGCCACAGCCGTTCACTGCTGTTGGCACTGACTGACACCCTGAAAAGAGATGAAGCTCAGAATGAGATGGAGAAACTGATTTGCTCAGTTCCTAGAAGTGGACTTGTGTTAAATCTAGGTTATGGGTGTGAAAACTGGTGTTTACAGTATGGTTTTTTTTAATCTGTTCTGTGATTAGTTTTTACTTTTATACTGAAATCTTCGATCAGAAAGTTCATAGTTCAGTAAAAAAAATAAAGATAGGCAGCTTTTTTCTTTTCCATCCCCTCTTCTTTTCTAATTTGGCTGTAAATTACTTTATATAGTTACGTAAAAAAATGAAAACACATCATCTCTATCCACACATAATATTAATATCACATGTAGATGAGTACTTTGATAACAGGGTAGTTATCAGTCATGTTGACCATGTCCGTTTTGGTTTTGTAATTCTTTTGTTAGGGACCTGGATGACAAACGGCCAGGCTCCAGTTCCATCCTCTCTACTAGAGTGTGGCCAAATCGTCCTGTAGAGCTCAGCACATCATCCCTGTCACGTTCCACAAGAAAGCGAAATCCACCACCACGTACCCTGCATCCCATCAACACAAGCCACTCCCGTACTGGGACCCCAGGGTCTGTGGACGATGTCTTCAGGGGAACTCGACTGTATGTTTCAAAACCAGTTTCTCACTGCAAGTTACCATATTTAGAGAACCCGGCTTATACACAAAGCATTCAGTTGAACAGAAAGAACATGAATTATTTGATTAAAGAAATTAACTGCCCATTAAAGCACAATCTCCCCTGAGAAAGCTGAGTTGCTAAAGTTGATGTTTACTGTGCTACAAGCTGCGATTCAATGAATCGCATACATATTTAAGTAGTTTTGCACACAAACTGTAGACCTCATTCTGTCCAGTACAAGCAAAGCAAGTGCCACCATCTCTTTCTTGACATCAGCTTTCTTTTTCTATAGCCTATTTCCAAGATGAACTTCAAAATCTACAGTTTTTGGAGGTCAAACTGCCTGTTGCTATCCTAGCCCAGACTGGGCTATAAAGGAGGTGCTCATCTTAGATAGGTTATCATCTGACTGATCAAAGGACTCTTAATGAACTCGGTGAACCCTCAGTCATGTCTAGAATATCTTAGTTTTGTTTGGCGAAATGATCTGACTGAATGTAGTCATTTACGGGGACTACAGGGTATTAGGAAACAATGCAGGGTTTAATATATTTTTATATTCCACGTGTTGTAAACTGACATAGTTTCCTTTTAGTTTTGCAGTTTATCTATAAACTCACTCAGCCTGTTGTTGTTTGTCATGTACTGTTTAGAGACTTGTTCCTTGTCCCTTCACAACTGATGTTTCTACTTGCAGTATTTTATGCTTCTGTTCCCCTTCCACAGGCTTTGATCAATTTAACAATTGTTAACATCTCCCCTTTATTACCATCTATATTTAAGTGTATGTAGAGAGCACTAGGAAAGTCTTTTTAAAAATGCTGGTGATAGTTTGAAGCTTTTCTAATGTATTCTTACAGAACATCCTTCCTTCAGTCAATTCCAGAATGCATAAGGCCTCTTGATCATTTCTAGCACTTCTCAAACATACAATAATATAAAGATACCTTTCATGTCAAAAGGCTTTCATATGAAAAGGCTGTATCTGGAGAACAGATTTCTTATTCTTTTACATTCCTCCTGTGACTAATGTTCAATTCATTTTGTATTTTGTGCAATTAGATGGGTTTAGTTCCCTTTAGAAGGCTTCTAAAAGCCTCTTGCACCTGTTCCTCCAAATACTCAGACAAAATATGGAGAAGGTAGAAGCCTTGTTTTACCCCCAGACGTTTTATTTGACGCTTGTAATAAGTGAAAGAGCTATAATATGCACTTGCATTATGTAGCTTTTATACTTGCTCTGCTTAAAATATGGGCGGCTGCTGTTTTCTAGACTCATTGTTTATCTTCAGTTGCTAGGCTGAAGTTAGCAGTAAGCAGTACTTCATCCTAAAAGGTATGAACAAAGAGCAGAAAATGATGCCGTGTCTGGGAACGGGCAGACAAGATTCTACCATTGTATGGTAACTGTCCATGAAGACACCTTTATATATACACACACCTTTATTCTGCAGTACCGGCTGCACGGCACGCTCCTTCAAAATGCACTGGATGAGTTGCATTTTAAGCACCAACTAGCTTTTATATACACCCATTACCAGGGTTTCTGCTGGGGTACTCATTCTCGGACTCACTTTGCTTATATGCTTAATATTAAACATTCTGAAAACTGGAAGTTCTTGTTAGTAGATGAAAAAGATTTCTGCCAAACTTCACCCACTGCAGAACTCCTCTTTTAAATACAGTCTCCAATAGTCAGCCCTAACACCAGCATCTTGTAGCAAAATTCTGCAACCGTTGCTCTTAGTTTTAACATTGTCTACAAAATGCCAAACAAACTGACAATATTGTATGTATGTTTACACAATGCCAAACATAAACTGTATGTTTTTTCTGTTCTTATTGGCACATTTCAGTCTGACTGCACATGAGCAGCTGACCTCACCCTCCCCACTGCCGCTAAGCCGAAATAATCTCCTACCACCTATTACTACCACCAGTGTGGCAGAGCATGTGAGCACTGCAGGATCCCAGAGGCAAACGGTAATAAACACAACAATTTTATTATTGGATAGTCTAAAATTGTAATCGCTGCTGATCAAATAACCTAACCCAAGAGTTCTAATTTGTTACCTTGTAAGTGACAGCAACTGAAATAGATGCACAAAAAATGCCGTATCAGTTTTGACTGACAGCACCACCCATCATTGAATGCTTTAAGTCCAATGAATGCCAGAATTTTTTTCCTCCCCATAATTAGGTGTAGAATGGTTGACTTGGAAAATTAGCTTTAATTCCTAGGGTAATTATTTTAAATGTACTGCTGCAATAAGAAGTAGCCATAACTATTACTCTTCAATGCAGAAATCTCAAGGGAACTCAAGTCGAGCTCACAGTGTAACAACACACGAAGATAGCCACCAGCAGCTACAGGAGCGGCTTTTTTTACTTGATCATTTCGCCAGGCCTAACACAACCAATGCATTCTTGGTAAAGCATGGCAAATTATACCAAATCATCCTTAGTTACTCAATAGGGTGCTTTGACAATTAACATAGGTAAACATTACTGGAGAACCAGGTGATCAGTGCCAGGGAGTTCATCAAGTTCACCACTTGATTAGATACTCAGAGGTTAACAGAAACATCATTGTTTGGCACATCCGAAACAAACGGGACAAGTCGCTTGTTCAGGGATAAGGATCTCGCTATACTCCCCACAGCCAGCTCCTAACCACACCTATAAGCAGCTGGTGGTATTACACTTTTCTTGAAGAATCGAAGTTTGAGATGCTTGTGGAAAAAACTAAGTGTTACTTGAGGTGTAACATTCAATCTAGCATCTTCTGTGAAGGCTTAAGAAGAACTGTGGGGTAGGGAGGGATGCTTTAAAGTTTTGCATAGACATTGGGAAGTCATTCCTGCAGCTGTATTCAGAAACACAAGGGTAGGATAGTCTTCATTGCTTTCTTGCACAAGTTTGCTGTACTATTAATGTCCAGTCTGTTTCAGTATCAAATGCTCTTGGTTTAATTTATTGAAACACCTGCTCTACTGATATCTTGTCCTAGCTAACAAAGTATTTTTATCTAAGCTTTAAAAGCTATAATTTTAACAATAGCTTTTAAATAGCTGCTGGTTTGGTTTCTGTGTATAGTTTCAACATCCTTGACTCAGCAGTTGAGTGTACAAACTTTTTAAAATCTATTTTGAAACAGAACAATTTCCAGAAGTAGTGAGAATGCCTTTAACTGGCCCAGTGATCATTCTAAGAAAGAGTGTTATAAAAGTATATTTTCTACTCTATAGGAGTTGAACTTTAGGTTGATTTAACCCTCCTTAAACTTGTAAAAGCTCTACTTAGACCTTTACAACATCTTACGAATTAGGAAATACATATGTTTAAGTAGTTTGTATTACAATCTTGACGTTTGCATAAATTTTTCATGCAAAGATCTATAACTTGAACTGTCTTTTCAGCCAGATCTACAGCACCGCCGTTCTTGCACTGTTATTGATTATAGTAATCAATCTTGGACAAGCAGAGGATCAACAGGTTCAGGTATGCTCATCAGTCATAGAATTTAATAAGATTAAGCAAGAGGTAGGCTTTTGGGACAAGGATGCATTTCCTACATAGATAATTACAGTGAGGAGGTTTTTCAAAGTTCTATTTCATGTTTTAAATTTTCCATTATACAAGTTTTATGCTTGCATATAGAGTATGTTTGGGTATGGCTTATTGTGTTTTGTTTTTTTTTATTACCACCTAGTATTTTAAAACATTTAAGGAAGCTTAATGTAATCGGCCCCAATGCCTCTCATGTCAAAGTTAAGAGCAGGAGTTGCCAATTTAAACAGGAACTAGCAACAACTACTTTCTGTCCAAGGGTTTTTCTTCTGCTCAGCTATACAACTGAAAGAAATTGCATTATGTCCAAAAGAAACTTATCTGCGCTGTATCTGGAAGAGATTGTACTAGAATTACAACTTAAAAGTGTATTTTAAAGCCAGTAACTGTACCAGTACAATTCACATGCATGCTCTGAAATCAGAGTATGCTTGTACGGTTTATTTGTAACAATTAGATTAACTTTATGGAGCTACGTGGCATAACCTAAAATGAATCTCACCTAAAATTACTTACTTTTAATTGGTCAAAGTATCAATGCAGCAGGAAAGCATTTTTGTTGTGAATACAATGCATACTCTTCCCTCCAGTTTCCCTTACTTCACTGCAAAGTCATCTCCCTAAATTTTTTATGGTTAATACACTGTGCAAATAGTCTTCATATAGGCTTCAAAATAGCTACACAGTCACAACCAGGGTTGAGGTTCTTTTTTGATAGCAGGAAGCTACAAGACTAAGTTGCACATGTGTTACAGTAGGTCAATTAACCTTACTTATTTCAACTTTACCTTCAGAGATTTAGGTTTTTCATGGCATACAGAAGGTCTAGTCTAGTCAGTTGAAGGGGAGTTTGTTCAGAGATTACAGTAGATCAGAAGTTAACTTTTGTGCCCTGGAACAGCTTTTCTGAATGCCGTCTTTATAACTCTCACTTGAGTTCACCTTGAGAACTCCCTGTTAACTTTGTATTGATCCTAAGTATCACCTCCACCTGGAAAGGGTGGCACAGAGCAGGGGATTAGATGCACTTTCTGGGAACTAGGTCTGTCAAGACAAGTTACACTGGATTCCTTTCATCGCAGTGCTTTGGGATTCCTTACGGAGTTGTCAGAATTTCCCACATAAAAATATACTAACAAGATAGGATTGAAGCTGCAAAAGTTAATGGAAACTGCAAAGGTTAAGGTAGCAAGTACACGGGTGATTATTAGAGGACAGGAGGGGTCTTCTAGCTTGTCTCATAGCCAAATGGCCTACTACCACTAATGTAAGTGGTACCAGAGGCAACTTGAGTTTAACAAAGGCACTAAACTGAAGTAACTTAACTAACTTGTTTTTAAACAAGGAAGGAGTGGTTCCCACTGAAATTAAAATAAATATCTGCTCCCCCCCCCAAAAAATCCCCCTATTATCTTGAAATGCAAGATGAGTTTTATGACTGCTGTATTAACAAAAAAAAAAATTGAAGTCTGCAGAAGAACTTTGTAGACTTGAATACTTCATGAAATATCAAGGAATACAGTAGTTCCCTGCAATGCAGCAACTATGAAGTACAAACTTTGCCCCTTTTGAAAGGCCAGTCACTTGTCTCAAACTTGCGTAACTTATACATAACGCAGTTGATAGCCACATATTCAAATAAAAAAAAACAAAAAAAGCATTTGTTTTAAGCTAAAGGAGATGTATTTGGTACTTAGTTTTAATACCTTCCAGAAGTCTTAAAGTTGTACATGATCTCTGTTTATTAGGTCTTCAGCTGCATGGTTCTGTGAAAGCCCACAGTCGAAATGGATCAGTCACAAAAAGCAAACAGGGGTTCTAACGTGCCATGAAGAAGTATCCATCCATCTCCAGAGAGTCACGAACCACCTCTCATTCTCAGCAATGTCAACATTGTTTACAGAGAGTTTTCAAACACCCTTCCTTATGAATAATTATTTTTATATAAATCTAAGAAGCAGCTGCCAAAGATTAGAAGGGGTATACTTAAACATTCCATTTTTCTACCATTAGAAAAAGCTATACTCCAGTGGAAGGGTGAATACACTCCAGCGGGCAGTAAAGCCTAACTCCTAGAAAATCTAGCAGATGCTCTCAGTCATTGCTGTTTTCCTATTACTGGCTTGTTACTGGTTCATGTTGTTACAGACAGCTACTGCAGAACCTGCTGATTTTCCTGTTGGCTCTACAGAAGATTAATCAGGTTTTCCATAGCAGTAGTAATTTAAATTTTTAAAGCTATATTTATATGTTTAAAGCAATATTATACTATCAAAAGCAAGCACGGCACATGATACTGCTTCTACAACTCAGCTTAGACAAGTTATGAATCCTGTAGTAATTGCAGCAGATATTAACACAGTTGTGTAAAAATAAGGTTAGCAAACCAGATGAACAGAATTGACAGCTTTAAGGGTAGTGCACCACTGACTTTTCCTGTTTTATACACTTACACGTCTTCCTCAGTGACTGAAGAAGGTCTAACAGGCAAGGAAGTGTCTCTTACTGCAAGTAGTTCCAGACAGTATTCAAAGAAAGTACATTGTCTTCCTGGTGAGACATTTTATGGTAATTTCACAGAATAGGTCAGTCTCCCTTTCTAAAAATACCTGCAATTATACAAGATTTCTGCACTCTGCCACGAAGTTCCACAACCCACAGATGCAACGTAGCATGTAGTAGATGTGTTCTGCACCGTGTGACAGACATAGCGGAGGTATTAGCTGTAGTTGCCCTTGTGGCTCCAAATAAAACAAAAACATGAAATACAAGCTTCTCAAAATAAGTGATTAGTTGAAGGTCTTACTCCCAAGCAGTAAGTGCCAGACTACAAGTAAGTGTAAAGACAAGGTGAGGATAACCAGTTACTGTATTTTAACAAAGTTAGGACACTGCACGAAAACAATCCAGTTAAATCCAATTAAAAAGCACTTTTTTCTAAATTTCCTTATTAATATTTTTCAAATTACAATTCATAATGGAAAAAACTTGTCAGTATTCTTTATGAAGTGGCTCCCCTATTTTCCCCACTCTTAAGTTATGCAATCTATCAAATGTTAGTGGTACCTTACAGAACAGCTAATAATTTTTAATCAATATTGAAATTCTTGAGTCCAGTTGATCCAAGCATGCTCTAATCAAAAAGAAGGGAAAAGAAAGCAAAGCAGAACTGTGCAAGTGTAACTGGGTTAACTCCTTTGCATTTCTAGAAGGGAAAAAAGGCTCTGGGCTCAATCTAAGTCTCTTAAGTTTGCATAGAGATAAATTGATGATGAAGAGAGGCTTCTATTCACTAAACCCTTTCAACATACAATTTCTCTTAACAGTTAAGACTACTGGAACATTGTACAGTGTGTCATTTATTTATCTCAAGCTAACTGGAGATAAGTATCCCATTTACATCAGTGCCATTCCTCAGGGACCAAGTTAGTGTTCTGTAGCCCTAGTGCATAAAGAGTTACAAAAAATACACAAATAAACTTGAATGGACTTCTAGTGACATAATGTAGTATTCTATAGCCTGGAGGAGTCAGTGTGTTAAAAAAGTGAAAGCAGTCTCATCATAAGGTAATTTTTGGTTTCTGTACAAATGGTTGACACCAGGGACTTCTCCTGGGCTGTTAGATCTCTATTTTGTGTAGTAAAAGTAACATTCAAGTCACATGTTACGCAACATAACATAGTCATATGCTGTACTCTCTCAGAATCGGGATAATTTTTGAAAGCAGCCAAGTAAAAGGGGACAGAGTTACCATTCTACCTCTAGCTTCCCCCCAGGAAGCCCTATTAAATAATCAGTTCCCGAATGCTATCACTGAAGCAATGAGGACCTTCAACTCAAAAGTAAGTGTTCACCTTGTGGCTCATAAGCCTTTGAAAAATGATCCACAAAATAAAGTCAGCCTTGTTCCTTTGAGCTATAGTAAGTTGAAAACTAGTTACCCTTCAAAGTCATACCCCTGCACACTATGTCAAGTGGTTTAAAAACAGCTGAAGCAAAAACCTTGAAAGTATCTGCACATCTTACAGAAGTAATTCACGTCTGAAATAACAGAAGTGTTGACAAACACGATGAAGCAGCTAATCACTACCATCCTACAGCAGACATTTTCATGCTATTGAAATAACATGCAACATTTCTAAGCTTTGGAACTCCTTGCCACGGGACATCACGAATCCCAGAAATATACAGAACCGACTCTGTTCTGTGGCTTTTTAAGTTTATTACCTCACTTCAGTGTGTTGGAGAATTTCTGCATAGTCACATACGTGCTGCAGTCTCATATTCTTCCTAAGGCATCTGCCGCAGGCCATCAAAGACCAAACACTAGGTGGCCCTCTCATCTAATGTAGCATCACCAGCACTGACGCCAGTTAACAATATAGCCATATTTTCAGCTGCCACAGAAGTATGTAGTATTTACTTTAAACCAGTGAGAAGAGTCAACACGAGCAGTTTGTTTTGAATAGCTACTTAGAAAATGTAGAGGGCTAGGGAAGCAACATAGCACAGAATTCTGCAAAAACTTCATTTATTAAATCTGCAATTTTCCAAAGTATCTTTGTAAAACCAATGGGATATCTGAAAAACACCTGTTGAGCTGAAGCACAAAGACCTTTAAAAACAGCAGAAGGTTTGTTACAGAAGAAATGTGTGAATAGCAAAAAGATAAGGTTTCCAGCTCAGAAACCCCAGGAATCGGCATTGAAGACTCTCAAAGGTGTGGGATTACATTGTTTTACCATCAGCTGTACCCAATATTCATTAGGTGTTTGGAAGGAAGGTGCTTCAACACAAGTTTAATAAGCACACGGCCATCCCAAACATCACACGGCTTCCTTACTGTAACAAAACTTTTAGTCAAGAATATGTTTGATCTTAACTGAAGAGCACCCAAAGGATTTTAAACAGTAGCACCAGAATGCTTTGTCTTTCTTGTTCACGATGCGTTCTGTATCATACCTCCCAGTCACAGCAAGTTGATGCACACACACTCCGAAACAGTAGTCCAGAAAAACGGAAATTCTCCCAAATCCACATGTTCCCATACAAAATTATACCCGTTATTTCAGCCTATGCAGTTCTTTATTTCTTTCCTTTCTTGGCTGCAGTCTTCTTTCCTCCTTTTTTAGCATTATTCCCGTATTTTGCTTCCAGTTGGGCCAAAAAGTCATCCATTTCCTTTTTTCGATCTTTATTTCTGCTCTGGGAGAGGGGAAACAAACCCAAAACTTTTACTACTTCCTAATACAGATTATTGTATTGAAGTTAGATAGCTACATAAAATCTCAGAATAGAGTAAACAGGGAATACAAGCTACAGGAGGTATAGCACTGTCAAGCAGAAGCCTACTTGTATACTCTAGGCTCTATACCTAACTTCCAGAAGTATCAAGACAGAGGTGAAGAGTGGCTATCAAAAACATCACGACATAAGGCTAGGAAAAGCAAAGAAATTTCTAGTTTAGACCCAAAACTCTATTACAATTTGAGGAATGATTAAGCATGAACATTCTAGGAAGCCCACTGGACAATAAGAAAGAAGAAACAAAACATTCTGAAAAACAGAATGTAAACAGTATGTTTCTTTCCTAGATCCCCAAGATAAAAAAGCAAAATAGTAAGACCTATCAACTTCTACACCCTCGTGGAATCCCTCAGAAAGAAAGAATCATTAACACTCCCTATCTAACTGCCTAAAACTAGAAGTTAAATATTTTGATTGTGTATGCAGTAAGGATAAACATATTAGAATAACTTTGTTAATTTTTAAAAAGACACAGGTAATAAAATCCATACCATACTCCGACTATTAAAGTACATAGATAGTTAACATTAAGGTCAGATTTTAACCTCGGGAACTCAGAATGAGTTGCAAATACAAAGACACTCAGGGAACACACAATTATAAGCCAGTAACGTAATTATCTTCAACAGATACAAAAAGCCTTACTTGAATCAGTGCTTTCAAGTCATCTTCTCCACCAAGGCCCAGTTCATCTTTAGTCTTTTCTGCCTCTCTAGCTTCTTTTTCTGCCTAAAATAGCAAACTAGTTTTTTAAAAAGTATTTTGCACCTTATTTGACAAAGTCTTATAGTAGTTACCAAACACTTTATTTTGCATCTGTATATAAATAGCTGCAAGGAAACACGAACGGTTTCCAAGTTTGGCCACAGATGAGAGATCAGTCAAAGAGAAAGCCCGTTCTGGTTCTGCAGTTTAGTAGAGCGGGACAGTTTTTTGCCGTTTCACAATGCTGAACGTGGCAAGATGTCCATCCCCATCCCTGTTCCCCACACCCACACTTTCTTTTGTCTTAGCGGCTATTACATTTTCTTACGTTAGAGAAAGGTGATTGTGATGTGCATATAACATATTCTACAAAGTGTCCAAAAAACCAAAAAAACCCCAAAAAAACCCCAACCAGGTTGGAGAAAAGGTCCATTTAGTCCAGAATGTTATTTTACACTTGCCAAAAGGCAAGCATAATATATTTCCACCCCACATACACTTCTTAATTCAAGCAACTCATGGCTTTGTAAATAAGTGCAGGGACATGCTAAACTGTAATAAGCCATTGTGTATAATAACGAAATAAAAGAAAGAAGTAATAGGCAACAGCCTGTTACAACTCAAAAGCCCTTCACAACAATTTGGGGGGGGTGGGGGTGGAGAACCCAGGTGACTACATGTGAAAATCAAAGATACTGGCAAGATCTGTAACCCAGGAACCCTGTGGCAAACATTTGTCTTAAGAACGGTTTCATTTTTTTCTACCAAGGGAGATTAAAAGCTTATCATAAATAATGTTTCCCTTTGGTCCCCGATTGATTTAACCTACCCGCCTTTTTCTTGCGATCATTTTCTGCTTAGACTCTTTTACAAAACCTTTGTAGGATGGGACTTCTCCAGAGTCAATGGCTTTTTCTATGATTTTCCGTATTCTTGGTTCATCTGTATAGTCCACACACAACACAGACTCCATTATTCTGTCCATGTCACCCTCAAAATCCATGTATGCTGCTTTAATATCAGCTAGCTCTTCTTCTGAATCTTTATAGCTCTTTTCGAAGTCTTCAATATCTTTTACACTGATCTGAAACAAAGAGGTGACACTTCTTGAGTTACAGGATTTATTCACCAGAAGGATTTAAGAGACAGCATTAAAAACCCCAGTGTTTTACACACAGTTCGTAAAGCTACCACTCTGAAGCATCGGGCTTCCCCTTCCCGGAGGGTGTGCCGTCCCGCGGAGGTGAGCCCTGCAGGGTCCCACCTCCGGTTCCCAGACCCCGGCCCTCACCTTCTTGAAGAGCAGCCGCCAGTAATCCTGCCAGTCCCGCTCGCCCCTCAGCGCCGCGCCCTCCTCGTCGACCGTGCCCTGCTCATCGTACACGGCGCGCTGCTCCGCGTCGCTCAGGACGGCGTACGCCTTGCCCAGGATCTGCGGGGACACAGGGGACGGTCGGTCGGTCGGTCGGACAGTCAGGGAGCCGG
>NW_008794890.1:3383634-3392344 GCF_000699145.1 Aptenodytes forsteri | reverse complement strand
AAGTAATTTGAGGAGCAGCCCAGGAACAAGGCGGGAGCGGGGCAGGTGCCTGCAGCGGGGCTGCACCCGGCCTGGTCTCCCCCATCCCCCCACAGGCGCGGGTAAGGTTTCGGTGGTTTGGATTCACATCGCTCCCTCTCGAGGACACGCTGACAGCTGGGAACCTGCTTCTGCGCAAGAGCCTCCCCTCCTGCCGGTGAGCTCGGTATGTCTTCTGCAAAGGAAAGCCAGGAGCGCTCGGATACAGTTACCATCGGTAAATTAAAGAAAAAAACCAAAGGCCAAAAAAAAAAAAAGGCAAGGGACTCCTACTTGCCTTTCCACTTCCCACTGGTAAACAGTAAGCTTTGTGGGTCATGCAGTTCTTGCAGGCTGGATGAAATCCACCGACTACTGAAAAAGCTTGCCTTCCTTCTAAAAATAGATGCTCCAAAATACCTACGAGACTTTCATTGAGACACACGGCCCCCAGGGAAAAAAACAAGCAGCTCTTCAAAGTACCTGTGTTTATTACATCAAAACCCAAAGTTCTAACAGTTCACACATTTTCTTTTCCTTCCAGGCTGTCCCAAATGTGACAACAGGAAGGCAAAAGTGTTTGCATGTATCCAAACAAAACTGTGGAATAAAAGTCCAATAAAGATATGTTTATACAAAACTCATATGATGTCTTTAATTAAATGCAATGTAAGTGGTATACACAGATTGATACGTACAAAAAGACAGATGCATAAAATAAAAGTATGTTACATTTCTTGTGCCTTTTGTTGAAATGTAGAACATTTCTCTTCGCTACCAATACCCATGGAGGGAATAAAACACAGCAGCATTAACTCAGATTTCAGCTCTTATTTACAGAATTTAGATGGTAACATTGTAGAATATTCTTGCTTTCATAAAAAATATCTTACAAAAGCTAGCTGTTATCTACCATTATTGGAGAGCTCTGCTGATGTCAGTGAGTATCACTATTCACAGCTTGATTAACCGGTTATTGTTGTACACTTCAGGCTACGCCTGCAATGATTATTTCAGTCAGTTCCAAGAGACACTGAATCCTCTCTCACCTGATCACCTTTTCTACTTCTCCAGTGGGCCCTTTACGGGTTTTCCAAGTTTCAGTGCTAATGCTGACTGCAGCATTAACACAGCAGGATAAAGACATGACAACCAAAGGGCATTAAATATAAAATACTTAACCATTTTATTCTTCCCTTTTTTTCAACTTTAATTTTGCCTTGTTTTCCTGTGAGGAAGCTTTGGCTGTTTCAGCATTCTTTGCAGTTTCAGCAGTTTTGGTTTTTGGCTTTTGCTTTCTGGAACGTATCAGGTCTTCACGTCCGAGTTCAACCATTTTTGCTTCCCACGACTTCATTTCATTCTCATACCGAACCTTATCATCTTCAGCGAGCTGCAGGTATGGCTGGAAGAAAATCAGGTATCAACAGTTACGGAAGGGGCTTTGTCAGGGTAACTGCCATGTCCTGCCATCCTCCCCTTTGATACAAACGTGACTTACTACGGGACCTGTGCAGTGCGCATCTCAGGCGTTCACTTTTGCCTCCGGAAAATTCAAAACACATCAATCTTGCACAAAAATACAAAACCTTAGCATTGAATTATGGTTATGTCAACAGATGGCCATTCCTGAAGAGGAAGTTTATTCAGTATTACTACTAACAGCTAAGGCTTTTTTTGAGTACTAGTTTGACAGAGCTGGCTTATGCAAGGAACAGGAGTAGATATTTCTGCACAACTATTTCAAATTCTGTTTCTACAGAAAAAAACATGAACCTAGTGCATGTTCTAAGCACACATTCAAAACAATCTGGAAGAAGGACATTCAGGAGGAAGGACAGTAAGGTACAGAATACCTGAAAATCTGGAGGTTTAGATTAGGTTTCAGTATGGCACCACTCCGATTTTCATATACCCATCTGCAGGTTTGTATTTCAATACACTGAGAAAGCTGGCGGAAAACTACCCCCAAGACAACCAAAATTAATAAATTACTATGTGCACATCACTTGTAGATTTCTGTTGCTTTTACCTGTCAAAAGTCTTTCCACTTTTGCAGCAGCAAATTACTCTGCTGGCATTTAAAAATATTATAGATTATTAGAAAAAAAAAAAAATCAAATTGTTGCAAATTATTCCACCTTCCTCCCTAGATGCCACTCAACGTCCATTTCCAGGCATACAGAACTTCCACCCTATCCCACTCACTCACATTTCATCAACACTGTGAAAGAAATGGTCACTACTGGAATAAAAGTAACGACAATCTTTTTCAAGATGCATAAATACGATCTCACAGTATTTTCCTCAGTATTATATTTTGAGCAACTGAGTTCAAGATTTTGTATGAATTCATTAATTTTGACTCAAGTTTGTCATTTTCCAATTAGACCAGAGCCTCATCAAAATCCACTCACCTACCTGCTTTTGAGAACTGGACAGTTTTTGCCATGCATCAAATAATTGCTTCAGCTTTGCCTACAGGATATAGAATATGCAATACATAAGGATTATTTTAACAATAGACTGACCACAGAGGGTTATAGATGAACGCCACGCTAGTGAAAGCCAAGTATAAACCAATGTAAAAAACACAAAGTCACACGGGCTTAATACCCAACTTCTTAACGTAGGTAAATAATAAACGATACAGTTCCACAAGTTGCTGGACACCATCTGAGCCACATTTACAGACAATATAAGCACGAAGCAGTTTAAGTTGCTTAGCCTGCCGCCAAAGCAGGCAGACAGAACAGCTGAGCTGATTTATAGCAACATGATTACATCTCACCCCGCATACTGGCTTCATTTAAACCGAGCCCTAACTGAAGCCAAGCCCACACAAGTATTAACCACCTTCACAGGAAACTTTGTACCACTTCAGGAGTATTTTGCCACATGTGTGTCAAACGGGGCCTCAGCTGACTGGAGATGCCTGCCTTGCACACAGAAAACCGAGGAACAAACTATTTCCACCATCCTGATTTACTGACTAAATGCATAGGGTAAGGAACGTATTAGGCATACAGGGGAGGTCTCCAGCGCTTCAAGTGCTGTAATCCACTTGTAACTGAAATCACACCAAAGTGCAGTTTGGTGCAGAACTTGTGACTTTGCTGAGGAACTCTTGCATGTTCCGTAACATCGACTGTGCTACAAGGAGGTACAATAACCACTATTACAGAAATGGTAGCAGACCACCACAACCATTTTAAAAAATAATGTATTTCTACACCAAGACAAAGAAAAATAGAATTCTCTCCCTACAGAAGGAACAGATGGAGTCTGTAACACTGAAGTGCAAAAAATAGTGCAAATATTTTAAGTCTATATACCCACACAGCAGTTTATATAGGACATGCCACCAGCAGTATAGCCAGATCACCGTAGCCTAAAAAAAAATAACCTAAGCAAAGCAAAATCCAGATACTGAACTATTGAACAGTTTATTTGAAAATGACAGAATCTAGAACAGATTTTCTGAATACAATAGATTTATTTTAAAGAACAATTTTTCCTGGCTTACCACAGGTGAAATTCCCTCACTTTCTTGAAAGTTTTCCGACACAAAGATGTTAAAGCCGCTACGAGATCTTTTAGGTTTTCCAAGCACAGTCAATTCCTTTAAAAACAACATGAAAAGTTACTCAATCTCCCAAGCGTGCATTTTTCCAAAACTAAACTTACCACTTGTCTTTCTATTTTATACAAAAGTCAGACTCAAATGCATTTTTTGGTGTTTTATTCTGTAAACTGGACTGTATGTCAAGATGCTCTCACCACTTGTCAAGACTAATGCTAAACTAAATTAAGAAAAGCTAACAACTTGAATTTTCACAGACATAAAAAAAAAGTATTTTAAACTGAT
Organism: Aptenodytes forsteri; assembly: GCF_000699145.1. Taxonomy (NCBI): domain Eukaryota; kingdom Metazoa; phylum Chordata; class Aves; order Sphenisciformes; family Spheniscidae; genus Aptenodytes; species Aptenodytes forsteri. The sequence goes on along the minus strand of NW_008794890.1, from coordinate 3,388,458 downwards.
TCTTACTTCAGCTAAGTCTTCCAGAAACCAAAGACTGTTACTAAATTCCACTCAGTAAGAAAGTCATGACGACAGGTTTTCCATTATCTTCATAAGGCTTCGGTTTCTGGTGTGAAATACTGTATGCTTGCAGAGAGGAGGGCAGATACCTAACTGTGGGAGGTGAGAAGGTGGAACAGAACCAGCATATTCCCAGGGAAACAGAGCTAGGTTTCTGCTCTCAGAACACTTTGCCTACAGGGATGATGGTGAGAGAGGGAAAGTACAGCAAGTTATGGATGCAATTGCACTTGTTGTTTTCTCCAGCCCTAAGACATTCCCACTGCAGCCTGGGTGCTGCAAATTAACATCTGCTTAGCTATTAGGTATGCCAGCTAAATTCCTTGTGGTGCCATACTCTAAAAAGGATCAGCAGAATCATTTGGATTAAAAACTTCCTCTAAGCAGGGGTCTTTCAAACCAAATTAATTTCACTTTTGCCAACTAGGGCAATGTCACACCAGCAGTTTAATTCACAGACATGAACAAGCAATAAGTAACCCCTTCAACTTATTTTGCCACTGGACAAACCACAATATTGTACCTTTACAGATGGTTCTGTCTCTAAGGACTTATATATAAACAAGCTAAAAGGGAACAGGGAAGATAATCTGTATGAATAAGTCAATAAAGGACACTAACTGATGCACCTCTATGCAGCCCAAATTCAACACGTCAGCAGCTACACAGATAGCAAAGGGGCAGAATCCAGAGAAAGGAAGGAAAAAAGGCTACTTCAAACAGCCACGACCTTGTAGGGGCCACTGAAGTAACAGATACAAGGCCTTTGTGAAAAGCTGTTTCTGGATGTCTTCCCAACAAAAGAAAGTGTTGCTGGTTCAAATGTCTTTTATTACCTATCATTTCTCAGGCAGCTTTAGGAATAGGAAGAAAAAAGCATAGAGAAGCTACCTCTAAGCACAAAGACATGTGCTAGTTCTGGTCTTCAAGCACAGGAAAGCCACTAAAATAGCTGCTAACACCAGCAATTATTTTAGTCCATGGGGTTTTTGGCGTTTTGTTTTGGGTTTATGGTGTGTTTGTTTTTTTTTTTATTCTGAGCGTCGCTTTTGTATCTCTAAACATGCTTCAACTCTGCTCTGTATACTAGACAAATAGACTTCAGGTTCCTTGAGAGAAAAGAAACTTGAACTTCAGAATACTTACTCTTTTTGCCCTAAACGATCTTCTTTTTGCCAGTCGTTTGCTCCTTTCTTCTTTCAAAGCCGCAGCCTGGGCTGGAGTTAGCTGTGCTTTATATGCGGCCAACCGCTCTTTGTATCTTTGCCAGTCTGTCTTTCTAGCTTCCTCATAAACCTACAACACAAACAATCACCACCCTTAAACAGATGCTTTCAGTCAGAAGCACTTGACCGTTAAACAAGCTAACACTTCTAACCTACTAACAAAAAAAATTAGACTAACCTGGAACATAAGGTTTTTAAAGTAAAGTAACAATTTCAGATCTGTCTGATTAGCAGAATGGATTCAGAAGAACTCAGATTCAAAACCTGGGCTCTTCCCATGAATTATCTTAGTTAATCTGATAACATTGGATGAATCTTCAGATGCAGCTCAAAGCAGTAACAATCTTCCATACAAGGAGGAAAAGCTGAAGCTTGGTTGAAATGATTACTCTTAAAGTGCGTATACCCACTGCAGCACACAAGTGCTCCAGTCGCCAAACACGTTCCCCCACTGGCCGATACCAGCTACAGAAGCTTCATAAAATCATGGCCTTGGTACCAGGGGCACCAAGAAGAGCTGAGCCAGGCTACCGAGCATCCAGGTAGACCTGAAAAATCACCATCCCGTTCTCCATTTCAGACATACAAACAGAAAGGCATACTTTATACTAAGGCACACAGAGCGAGAAGTCCAGAAGGGATATAAGAGCACTTCAATTCTATTGAACAAAGATATTACTTTAGCTAGAAAACTGCAATTAGTTCCTAACTGGATCTAATTGCTAACTGCAATCAAGGAAGGACAATCATTACTTTGCTATAAATGGCACTTACATTCAGCAATGATTAGCAATTCATAGAGTTGTTTTACATTACCCCTGGAAACTGCCACTCTTAAAGAAACTTTGCTACCTATGACAAAAGGTAAGTTAACTAGATGAAACTTAAAGAAAGTTACCTGTAAGTTAGGTCTCTGGTTACTATCTAATCAGCAGAAAAAAAAAGTTGGTCCTTTCATCAAAATTAACTGAGGTTTCACCTAACTTATGCATATGAAAGCGGAACAACTTTACAATACTTATGTTATTATACAGGTAATGCATGCACATACACAATTACCATTCAAAAAGAAATGAGATATTGGCTCCCAGCCCTACGGCCACATAGAGTGAGAGCTAGTCATTTCTCTGGCAACAGACTAAAAATACTAAAACCAAGGTCACGAGTGGAAGTATCAAAGTATCTTCCCCTGAGTACTTCAAAGCTCTCAGTTCTCTTCAGAATTGTTTTTATGTCTGAACCTTTGTACGCAAGTGCTTTTTTATTGTTGTTTAAAAATAAACCAAAAAAACCCCACCCCACCACACAAAACAAAAAAATCCACGGAGGACACCAAACCAAGTAAAACAACCATGAAGGCTCTTATTATAGAGTTCAAAGTACACAGGGCAAAGATACAAACTTACCTGCTTCTGTGATGCTGGTAACTCCTTCCAAGTATCTGCTATTTTTTTAACCAGCTCCATGTTGTTCATTTCTGTACATTAAAATTAGAAAGCAAGAAAATAAAGACGAATATTATATCTTTAGTAAGCTGCTTCGTTTTTTCCCAAGGAAAGCTGTCACTAGTATCTTTTTCCTGTACAAATATATTTTCCTCCTTTCATAAAGGAGGAAACTAACCAACTTACTGGGGCAGTTAAAGGGAACTGTAATATTTTGGGCGGAAGAGCTCCCACTCCTGGTTCAAACTCGAATGAAACATGCAGTTATAAACTGAAGCACCATTTCAAGACAGACGGCTATTACCACTCCACAACAGTTTCTTTTTTTTTCTTTTTTCTTCTTTTGAGCCGGATCCTTTTCTGTACAATGCAAGATGGTCTGAACTTGGGAGGGGGGCCAGGGAAGAAACCAAAAGTAAACTTTCCAGTTCTCAGTTTTTGGCAAAAAGAGTCTGCTGGATTCTTCAAAGCAAGTATAATGTGACCTTATCCACCTGATATAGCAGACATGTTTGATCTTTATTTTAATAAAGTCCTTTATTTACACTATTATTCAACAGAAGTAAGGTTAAAGAAAAAGTAATTTCCTTCTCCCACAAACAAAATTACAGACAGCAGCTTGAATTTGCTTTGGTTTTTGGCTGACTGCCTTTGGCTCTGGCCCTTGCACTATGGTCATTTGATGAGGTATCCAGCCAGACCTGAATTTGTGAAGAGGAAAAGAAAACCCCAAATAAAAATACCAAGGGTGTTGGAAAGAGGATGTAACTTTTCTTTTGTTGAAAAACCCTTTCCAGGCTTTCCCTCTGTTTCACACTAAAAGGAAAAACAGATCTTCCTCTCTCCCACCTCAAATGTAAAGTTCAGCCATCTCAACAGCAGAAAAGCAGAACTAAGCTCTTATCAGTAACCTGACTTCCAGAATTCTGGAAAAACAAGACAGATGGAGAGTTTTTAGTCCAAGTATACCAAGCTTAAAACCTTTGAAAATACGATGCTTTGCCAGTGATTCTTTTATCAGAATTAATTAATAAAAAAAATTATCAGGTTATTTTTGAATATTACCTCTATTGGAACAAGAAAGCCCAAAATTCTCAATTTGCATATGAGATACAGTACATTTATTTGCAGATTATTTGAATTTTGGAAACACGTGGAAAACACTGGTGTGGCACATAACTACAATAAGCTCTGCAAGTTCAGTGTCTCAACCTTTCAGACTGTTGAACTCTTGAACTACCAAGCAAAACAGGGTATCAAATTGTTTTCCCTGCTTAAATTTACCTCATGACTTGCCCAATATGACCACAGCTCTTTAAACATTTTAACATTCATTTCAACAGTATCTTCAAAATCAGCGCAGCTTTCCATTTTGCTGCTCTCTGACAAGAATAGTGACTGCATTGCCTATAAATGAAGATTTTGATAATAAATTAAACATACTCACAGAAAACCATTTTCCTCTAAATACGTTTACTTTTTCTCCCATATACATTGAGGCAATCTACTAAGCATCAAAATAAAATCATATACAGCTCATTGTATCAGCAATAGTGTACTTCAAATACATAGATTCAAAAATAACTGAAAAACACAAATCACTGTTAACACGTACTGCCCAAGTGAGCTCCTTCTTCAAACATTTTTAAAGTTACACACAAACGTTTGCTTTTTTGAGTTAAGTATAGAAGAATAAACTAATACATGCACAGGCAGTAAGTATGGCAATACTGAATTTACTTGTGGTATGCTACAGATAAAGAGAGGGTTCTGGTCCCCTGACATCAAGGTAATGTACTTCAGTTACTTCATGACGTTTAGTTTTGCAAAGCAATACTTTGCTCCAGTTTTCTTTTTGAATCACACGTTCTGGAGGGAAACGGCAGCTTTACAACAAAACCTCTGGCACACTTGACGCGTTAAGACCTTGGATCTCTAAAAGCAAAACAAAGCCAATCGTGAGTCCCCTCGCACCTAATTCCCTCCAGACCTCATACCTGGATTGTTTTGCCTAAAAGCAGAGCGATTTTCTTTCAGGAAACGGAAATAGGCCGTCAGAGGCCGCTTCGGGCGCTCATCCGAGCTGATCCCCC
>NW_008794890.1:3382869-3383084 GCF_000699145.1 Aptenodytes forsteri | reverse complement strand
CGCACCCCTCGTTTACACGGGTCAGGAGCCTCTTTCTCGAGTTTTCTTCACGTTTATTACCCTTCAGGCCTCGGGTAGCATATGCCGGCGGAAAACAATACAGAGATCAGAAACTAATTAAGCAGAAGTTGATGAGCTGCGGCCAAAACGCAAGAGCACAGTTTCACCCATCTCCTGGTAACGGCAAGCTGCCAAAGGCAGCGCAAGCGGCGGCT
>NW_008794890.1:3361321-3381290 GCF_000699145.1 Aptenodytes forsteri | reverse complement strand
CCCTGCCCTGCCCCCCCCCCCCCTCCCCCTTAAAATAGCACATACTTTAAAAAGTGGTAACAGAGGAACTCTAGCTGAGTAGTACCAGAGATGTTTTATCTCCACAGATGAAATCTGACCAACTTTTTGAAAGAATGAAGTTTAAGTAATGTATTTTGTTTCCCATAGGAGAAGCATGAGAATCAAAGAGTTGCTTTCATGCCTCTAAAACAGCATGTGCATAAGACAGGATTATTTTTTTTAGTATGTAAGTGTGCTGTAAGCACAAAGCCTTCCTCAGTTTTGTTGGTCTTTGGTTTTTCGATCATCCTGCTGGTCTTGCGCTGTGATGGAAAGTCATTCTTGCATGTATGGCACACAGCAGAAAAATTACCAGTTGAAGTACAAGTGTTTTCAAACCATCCCCGATACAAATCAGTAAACCAAAAGAAAGTGAGTATTCCGAGAGGCAAGTCAAACTTCCACTCTCACACAGTTCAATACAGATACTGAAAACATTTAGGTAACTTCTAGTACAAAGGTATTACTACCGATCTAGGAAAAATAAAAGCTCTGGGGACACATTCTGACCGTCAAAGTTTTCTACCACCATTTTAGCAGTAAGTATAAACAATAGCTTTGCCCTCCTAGCTACATTGCCCTAGTTCAAGTCTAACGAAGCACTCATTTTAATAACAAAACCCCCCACATTTATTCACCTTACAATCTGAAGTGAACAAGGATATTTTTAAGGTCAATAGAGCCACTTCCCATCAAGCTTTTGTTTCAAAAAGTCATCACTACCATCATAGATAAAACTGTAGCACAGAAGTGACTTTTTCCTATACGTGGCCAACTTATGCCATTTGGGTCAGTAAGTCAGCAAGCATAAAGATAAGAGTATTCCACTGGTAGGAATAAAAGCTCCTACTGTGCACACTTCTTGCCCACAACCCAAATTCCAGTTTGGCATTCATTACAGCAAAAAACCCAAATATCTGTCATCTTAAAAATTTATTTTATGATGACAAATTTCCCAACTGCAAGTCACTTTTCTTTCCTGTGCAAGATACAGAGAAAAACAATAGTCATGCATTTTTATTTTCAGATACCCAAGAAGAATGTACGGTAGGAAATAAAAATTCTTCTGCTTTTAATCTACTTTAAAAGAAAAGACTGCCCCTCTCCAGCACTACTGGTTTTCCACATGCATAGTCTGAAGCAACTGAAGTGCCAGTTAATGGAAAAGTTATCTTCAAGCGTGAGAAGTTTACTGTAACATTCCGATATTGCAAATACACCACCTTAACTGAAGTGTTTGATGTTCAAACACTTGTGGTTATTTCCTCCATAAATGAATATAGATGTAACATGTCATTAAACTAGTTGAAATCCTATATAAAACAATGGGCATAGCATGCTAAATAAGTTAGGCTAAAGCTAGCATAAAAATTGCAACAGTTCTAAGCAGTACACGATGCATGGCTTTATTTTCCCTTTTGTCTACAAGACACATGCACACTTAATATTTTGATTCGCTAATGTTAGAACAAGCACTTTAAGGATATGCATGATTTAAAAAAAAAGCCAAGACAAGTAGTAGAAAATGCATTTTATTTATATGGAAAAGGCTACATTTAGATTTGTAAAAGGTCTGTGATAGTGTTATGTTGCCCACATGTCAAAAATCATTTGTGAATAGCAACAAAACGGTTACACATCTTTCTACATAGCAGTGCAATTAGTTCACATTGCAATAAAATTAAGTCAAGTATATGCAACAGAATCAAAACCAAGTGTTTCTCCATAATCAGCATACAAAGAATTACAGTGCAAAGATCATTTTAGGTTTTAAGAAATCTGCAGTCAGTCTTTAGAATATCCTAACGGGTGGGATACTCCAGTTATTTTCATTACTAGCAGTTGTGCCTTGTCAATACTGTGCACAAGCAAGTAAGTCTAAAATGAAATGACTTACATGGTAAATAAAATATTTAGTCTATATAGTAAAAAAATACAAATTATATAAGTGAACTAACAAAATGAAATTTGAGCACACTTATGAAATGGTCAACATACTTTGACACACATACAGTATTCATCACACAAAACCAGCTACTTTTTCCAGCAAAAATAATTTGGTTGCTTTACAACTGCATAATGGATCTTGTAGTCTGAAGATGCAGACGTCCAACTCTTAAAAACCATAATAAATGTCTTCTGCAAAGCATACAAAGAGGATAAATATTCTTATCACAGTCATAAGGTTATTTTTGGAAGTTTGTTCTCCCTTGCTCCAGAAACACACTTACATGGGTGAAAAAAATTCAAGGGGCATCATGATACATGGAAGCAGTAAACTGTGCTCCATTTCCTTCTAATTTTGAAAAAAACCCTAGAATTTACAGTACTCTGTGGTATATGAAAAAGTCTTCACAAGTTTACATTGCATATTTCTGAGTCCATTCTCTTGCATGTCTGTTGTATCTGTACGTGCAGAAAGAAGGCATTACAGTGAAGAGCTTGTTAGTGATACATTGACAATGGCCACATATTTACTTAACACAGATGTTATTGAGCTTTTCACCTCTTAGCATTGATTCAAATAATGCTAAAATAGTCTAAAAGCCAAGAAACATATACCCACTGTACGTTCAGTTTCTAAGGCTACCTATCAAAGCTATTTAGACTCAAAACCAATCTCACAGGTTTGTATTAAAATGCATATCACTGTGCATACTTAATTTGCATTTCACAACTGGCTCCCTTATTTGTACCTTAACAGGAATTTGTTGTCAGTTACTCCTAAATGTGTATGCTATTAACAGTCTGACAAAGTTCACACAGTTGCATAAAATTCAGTATAATTAACTGTTTTTGGAAAGGGTGGGAGTAGAAGGCACAGTGATTTTTTTATTCTCCATTCTGCATTTCAGAACCCGAAAGTTTCCTGAAAAGCATTTTTTACTAGATTTTAAGTCTTGGGTCTTTTCCTTCTGATACGAAGCTGATTAGCACTCCCAAAGGTAAATGTCCTTAGAGAGTCAGTATCTCTCCCTCTGGTCCTCACATTTGTTACATTCCACTCTCCAGACTAGATTCATTTTCTTCTGGGTCCTCCAGAGAAAACAGTGACAAGTTTTTAAATCCATTTCTTAGTATCAGTATAGCAACTCATGTGCTAACTGGTTTTGTTCTTAAGAATATGCTACCATACAAGTCTTTGGATTTTTACTTATAGTAAAATACCCATAGATAAATGCTCAGGGGTAACCAGCCATATCTTTCATTTCCTAAATCCAAGCTGAGATTAAAAAAAATTAATAGGTGATCAGCATAAGAAGATAAAGCTATAGTCACGACTACATGTTCTCTCACTTTCTCCTGCAATGATTAAATTTCAAGTTTTGGAGATAGAGAAATATCCCTTGTTTGCTTCCTTCAAGAACTGGAGGCATAAAAGCTGCAATCACTGTATTAAGTAAGTGGATGGACAAAAGCTGAGACACAAATGGACAGAAGCTGAGGTACAACATCCTCAACTTGAACACTATCTGCTTTACAGTACAAGCCACAGAGTTCACGCGTTTCAGAAGTGGGTTATGTGATTTGATTGTATCAGACATCACGCTATCAGAAAAAGGTCATTTTAGTGATTCTTACTCTAGGGAGAGAAATACTAGACCATAGGCTTCCATGTAACTTCTACATCACTCCTTCTCTATCCAGTCCTCAAGGTAAAAGCAATACTCAAATCTTCATGGACCTGTGATATGTGATGAACCACAGGCCATTAGCATGCATTGCAAGAAGTTTTCAATGGCTCACTTACTAAAAAATAGGTACCCAACAATTTCTCAGGCCATTAACCAGGAAGTGAAAAATTCTTCTGGATATCACAAACATTCCACAGAATCTGAAGCAAAGAGTCTAACAATTAAAATAGTTAACAGCAAGGTTACCAAAAAGCAGCTTAAGTACCAAGGCTAAAAAGCCTGCCGCAAGCTAAATCCACCACCTTTTCCACAGCTTTAAAAAGTAGTCAGATAAACAGCAATGGTTAGGCTGTCAATGACTGTGCTGCATGGCTATGACTATTTAATTTATTGTCAAGGCCACCAGAAAACTTGTGACAGATTAATTTTGGGGAAGGTTATTCCATTCTTGGCAAATTAGGACTGGATGTATTTGGAAAACCTTAGAGACTCCTACTCCTTGTTACTATCCTAAATTGATCTTGTGTTTCAGTCTTTCTTAATCCCACACACACCTAGAAAACCCACAGGTGCTAAAACCCTGCTAGAGAAGACAGCTCCGGCCATGCTGATAGACTGTAGACTACATCCTGGATTGTGCTCAAAATACCTATAGCAGCAGAGTTCAACAGAATCTCCCAGGGGTAAGCAAAATATTTCCTTCCTGGATCACTGATTCTGTAACCTTTTCCATGCATAAAGGTTTTAAAGTTTGTAAGCCCAGGAGAAGCAGGTATCTGATATATCAGCAGAAAGCAGCAAAGATGGAAAAATCTCACACAGATAGTATTTCCTCCATGGAACCCTTTGGAAATCATGCAGTCTAATCTGTGCAATAAAGGGCCCGAGCTTCCTGCCACCCACGACTGCAACAAACTCTTAAGAAATCAATGCATCACTGCTTAGATATCCATAAATTTCACTATTCAAAGTTTGAGCAGCAAAAGGAGTCACTCTAGAAAGGTACTGCTCTAGAAAGAAACTCTGCTATGTCAAGCGTTGGGCTTGTTAGTGACCTCTAAATCCTGTTATCTGGTATTGTGAGGGTTCAGCCATGTATGTAGTTACAAGACAGAATTTCAAACCCCTCCTTAGGAGTGATGTACAACAAGGAGTCAGCAAGCCTTAAAACTGGACTTTGGGAAATCCAGGTCGTTCCGCACTGTAAGTAAAAGACCCCAGCATAGAAGTTTCAGTCAGTATAGTAGTTTTAGAGTTAAAACTCCTCAAATCAAAATCAGGTTTGGTCCAGAAGCATGTAATGCTTCGGTTATGCGCTGTCCATGTTACCTACCCAAGATCAGAAACTTCCTGCAAGTTCTACAGCTGTTCCAGAAAGTAAGAGAGGTTCTTTTTCTCTGTAAGATGCTGCAAATTGCAATGTGACAATGGTGCTTAGCACTAAACAGCACTGAATATTAGTATACCCTACGTTTACAAAACTGTCAAAAAGATGTTTGTTGTTCATACCTAACATCTTACTAAAGGCACAGGTTTTACAACCAGAGGATCACAGTAGCAACAAATAATTCATATTTGGGAAATGATTTTTCATGCAATGAATATAAACACACAAGTGTGAAGGTTTTATGCAACTAAGTACAAAAAAATAGTATCCAACAGCTGTGTACGCCTACAGTTTCCTGCTTGCCATTCCACTGATTGATATTTTCAAGATTTAAAAATCTAATCCTGTAGAAATCTATGAAAAGAGTATCTTTAAAAGTTAAGATAGAAGGTGCATAGCAGATAACCATCTGCAAGTACCAAACACACAAATATATATATGTTATACTCACTTTTCCTTGTCTGACTTGTAGATCTGTGCAATATCCGGTACTAAAGGATCATCTGGATTAGGATCACAAAGTAAGGAGCATATGGACAATAAAACTAAATAAAAGAGACACTAGATTAAACAAGTTAGTTTGCTTTATTTCTATAATCCTTTAATATATTCCAGTATGCTGAAGGAGGGTGGTGGAAGGGAGATTGGAAAGAGAATGCACGTTAGTATTAAGCTTTCACATAGCAGTTCTGCTCAGGAATGTTTATACAGCATCATTTTTCTAGGTCCTAAGTAAACAACACCTGATACTAGCCTAGAGAACTTGCAACCCATGGACCCATACCTTTTGTAATGATCTCTCTCCCACGTTTTAACCTATGGACATTAAACAAACTACAGACTACATAGTTATCTATAAATATTTGACCAAACTAAGCTCTTCCATCTACAATTATTTAAGATAATTAATGTTGTTAATTTCTAGGTCCTAAGTAAACAACACCTGATACTAGCCTAGAGAACTTGCAACCCATGGACCCATACCTTTTGTAATGATCTCTCTCCCACGTTTTAACCTATGGACATTAAACAAACTACAGACTACATAGTTATCTATAAATATTTGACCAAACTAAGCTCTTCCATCTACAATTATTTAAGATAATTAATGTTATTAATATTATACTGCCATATAATACTCTATTTGTGCATATCCTTCTCCACTTCTGTGCTGACAGTTATCCTCTCCTTCATATGAATATTTTACTTAATTTGATAGAAGTGTGACTTCCATTTTGGGAAAATACTTCATCAGTATTATATGCAGGTATTCATTTATAATTCCATATTCACTTCCTGGTATTGAACCAAGGATATTTGCTTTTTCTAACATTGTCAGTTCATACTTCTCAGGACATTTCTATTTTTAGATTCAGAACTAATATAAATACAAGAGTACACAGTTAAACAGTTCTAAACACATGGTGAAAGGGAATTTGATGCTACAATGAGAATCTGCTGTAGAACAGGATTTTTTTTCTTACTTCGCCTTGTTACAAAAGAGCCCGGACTAATACCTATTTTCACCAGTAGTGAGTTCAACCACTTCATACTGACATATTTCATTTTATTAAGTGCCAAATACACCAGTAATATTAGAAAATCGGGTTAGAATACTTGGTCACACCAATCAGAGGTGCTATCAGTACGTTGTAATCCTTTGATTCAGTAAAACAAGAACTGTAAAGGAGAAACTTCCATGAGCCACTGAGCTAATTTCCAGTTTATGAAATATACGATGTGCAAGCACATGTGTAAAAGCACGTCAAATCAGAACACAAGACCAGCAGACTGCTCCTCTTTATAACTGACAGTACGCTCAACAGTAAAGACACAGAAAAGTGCTGAAGATGTAAAAACTTAGAGTTTTCATTTGTAAACTCCAACTGTTAAACACGATGTAAGTGCCAACTCTCATTTGCTAAATACCTTCTAAATAACTAGAAACAAGACAATTTTTTCTCAGCAATAAAACAATCAACCAATTTCTGTGGAAAGTTAATACCAGCTACACACAATAGTAATTCATGTCTTCAGCAACTACACCAGGAAACAGTATTAAACTTAAATTTTATTTAGCTTCTGAGATTACTGCACAGGGTTGTTACATATGAGCAGAAGTTGCTTTTCCAAGGAGGTATAGCAATTGCACTTGCATAGAGCAATTTCCATTGGACAAAGATTAACAATTTTTTCCTTGCTTGTACACCAAATGCAGTAACACTGTTCTAAAAAAAGACACGTGGTTTAGAGAGCTTTCAAGCACATAAGCAAGATGCGATACTGTTTAACCTTTTGAGTCACATGAGAACTTTCTGTAATATGACTAAGTGTGCCTAAGCATTTTGAAGATGGGTGAGAAAAAACAATGATAGCACCCAGATTTAATAAGCAGCTTTTTAAGTGACACAAAATGCCTACAACAAAAGAACTGCTTAACTGTAACCTCAATGTTCCAAAAATCTACAGTGTTCAACTTGAGAAAGTTTAACTACAGGACTAGAATATTTTAATAAATCTTTTACTGATGACTTTGAAAGCAGCTACGTTTTAAAATACTCATCTTACGGAGGAATGCAAACCAGAACAATTTATCTCATTTTAAAATGAAGCGTAATTAAGATCTGAGCCCACACAAGGATGCTCAGGCAACCCAAAGAGCCATCAATAAGCAATCAGGTAAGCCCACACACGTCAGTATCAGGGTTTTCCATTTACATCCAAATTCATTTGATTTTTAAGCTCTCTTCACCAGTTTCTCCGCAGTTCTGCATGCACAGTCAGCTATAATACAGAAGTTGCATTTCAGGCTAATTGGACATTTAGTATCTTACTCAACTTGTTTTAGAACATTTCTTCACCATTCACATAATATTTTATGTAATGTGACACTCCAAATAAACCGTGCAAGATCTTGGATCTTAACAAGAATTCCAATGGCATTTGCTACTTCTGTAACAAGCAGAATAAATGAGTTCCCACTGCCACCCTTAGACAGTGCAGTAATACACAAAAAAACGCCATGGCAGTGTATGCAATTTCATAAATCCATTAGCAAATCTGTGAGTTTACCTTTAGATACAGTCAGAGCTGGTGACCATTGCGATCTCAGGATATCAAGACAAATACTCCCATTACTGTTTATGTTTGGGTGGTATATTTTTGTTGTAAAAGCAATCTGGAATAAAAAAATAAATAAAAAACAAGTAACATCAAATTAACATTGTCCCTTCAGTTACAGTCATACTAGATCTGCCAACACAATCTATCGTACAGTCTTATCTGTTCATCCACTATGAACATGTATCCTATTGCTGGCCTTTCTAGTTTTAACTTCCAAAATTAAGCCTCAAAGAACTAAGACACAGAAACAAAGCTTTGACCAAAAAATGGTGTAAGTTTTGAGAGAAAGGACTTACCTTTGGTGGTTTGAAAGGATAGTCTGTTGGAAAGTGTACTGTGAGAAAAAATACTCCCCCTTGATATGCACTATCAGGCTGGGGAAAGAAACAAAACAAACAAAACATATTAATATATTTCAGCTATTCTGGAGCTTCCCTTCTGAACGCAGATAACCTCCCAAAGCTACGAGTATCTTAGAAAATCCATTTTTTGCCCAGTACACAGCCCATGCTATGGGCCACAGCCCACTATGGGCTGTGTACTGGGAAGGCACAGAGGGAATTGAACCCTCCCACTGGCCTGCAGAGCTACAGTAGAGCCAACCATGGCTACTACTGCAGTAGTGCAACACGGCTACTGAGTGCTGCCCTTTCTGGGGAAAGAAAGGGAGGGAGCAGTGTTTGACTGGTGGAGCTACAAAACTGCTGATCCATCAGCTCCACCGCACCAAGGGGAATACAAAACCCAGAGCAGGTCTTCCAAATCCTGTCTCTGTGCAACACCACAGCTGCTCTGATCCTCCTCCATCCTTAAGCTACAAAGATACTTACCTTAAGAAGTGGTTTCTCTTTGCAGATGCAAAGAGTAGGATTTTCCAACATAATTCAGTTGATCATGATGACATCAGGGAGTTTTAAAACACACAACATCTTTGTGACCTGTACAAATCTGTGAACATGCATTTTGTTAGAGAACATGTGCACAGGTTTACGTCCAGGTTGCACACAGTTAATAGATAGAAATAACTTTGTTGCAGTCATCTGTTGAGGAAATCTTTCGTGTTTATTAACCAGAAAAGTGAGGTCTCAATGCTAAATGATAGAGAGCAGTGCTGCCATTTCTGATTAAGGGAAGGAGAAGAAAAACCTCTCTCATTACTTGGTAAGTTTAAAACAGCAACATAGGAACTCAATCTCAGCAAAGCTGCAGAAGATCAAGTTTTTGGGTTTTCTTATGGAAGCAAAGGCAGACTGTTTTTTAAATAGAATGTTTACCTTGGAAATGAGCAAAAATTACAGTTTTAGAGATGAATATAAGAAATAAAGTCACAAATGGTCCACTAAGACATGTCGTCTTACACATTCAAAATGCAGACAGTGTAGCAATGTAAGGCAGGTTATATATAGTATTGCTAAGAAGTCAGCATTAGGTAACAGCAGAAGAGATTGCTGCTGTACTTCCAATTAGGTTTGAAAGGACTGCTTGCATGCATACTAAATGGATTTGTCAAAGTTGAAATAAGCCGAAGATGAGAAAGTTCACTGTCAGACAGAAGGCAAAGCGAAGTCACAGAATGTTTTGTGAGCAAGGTATGTAAAACAAATTGACAATGCCCATAGACAGGAGAAGAGGTTACCCTACTTCCACAAATAGGAAGTGAATTCTGAAGGTAAGCTTTAGTCCTATGCTTCCATCAGGCCATCAGGAAACTACAGATGTGCATCCCTATTTCCTTACGTTATCAAGACAAAGAATTAACATGCTGACTGTGTTCTTTACTTGTTGGCAGATACGGCTGAGAAAGGTTGGCAAGAGCTGCTCAGTCTTATCTTTAACTAGAGAAATCTGAGGAACCCGAAGCAAAGAAAGGAGTATTTTCCACTACAGAATATGGAAGATGAATTGCAAGCTCAAAGAAAAAAAGTGGAATTTAAGTTGGGATTTATGTGCTAGTATTTCCCTTACTCAGGTCATGAGTCATTCAGGACAGAGACATTATCGGTGGCAATCAGCACATAAGCTTTTGTTAACTCTTAACAACTTTGCTGTTTTGCCATTCACCTTTAAGCAGCGCAGAAGGGCAAGGATCAGAATGACTCTGTATGTGAAAGAACACAGTTGTTAAAGAAAAATGGCAAAAGCATTAGTGTCCTACAGAAAAACTTGCCACAATCATTTCAGTTGCTGCTGGGCCATTGAGAAGTTGGACAACAGACTCCAGCATACCACTGGCAAATTAGTAACTGATCTTTCACTGCTTCAGAGCAGCTGTGCTGAAAATGCAGAAATAGCTTCAAAGCAGTCACAATTCCACTTTTCTCCACCATGTGATGCTGCACCTTAATGGATTAAGTATTGCCTCAAAATTTCAACTCACACAGTGGTTCAGCTCATCATCTGAACCAGAAACTCTTCTTTCCAAATTAGTAAGTCCAAAACAAAACCACTAGGAATACAAACTCCTTACCATGATATTAATAAACACCCATTCCCTCAGGTCATGTTGTTCTTTATTCTTTATGCTGAAACCCTTTTCAGTTTTCCTTTAAAAAAATTTCTGTTCTTAAGCTTTATTGTCCTTTATGTCATTTCCTTGACAAGAGTCATAAATGGGGTCTTTCGAGATCTCCTTCAACCCAATGAAAGCAGGCCTTTCTCACATAGAAACCACAAGTACCCACAATTGCTGGCCTACAGTTTGCAAAAGCCATCTGGTTTTGCCAGAGCCACATCACAGCCATCAAATAAGCTCTAGCTAAAAGCCCCAAAATCACACTCTGCAACATCACTCTTGTTTACAGTTACCAACTTTAACATTGGATTACACCCACTCTTCCTCCCTTCAGATGGATGAATCTTCCAGAACTGAGATTATCACCTTTGAAAAGCAAGCTTTTCACTTGGCAGCCCACATCACCAATTCAAACATTGCAGCTAACCGATTAAGCACTCCTAACTTCATGAAGAGGACAGATTTTTGAACAGTTACAGAAAGAAACTAGTACCAGACTACTAAGAACAACAATACCACCCTAAATCTTTAATCTGTACATAGCACAGCTGAATTTGACTGCCATGTTTACAGAAACCCAAATGAATCCTTCCGTAACAAAAAGGGAAACAAGGTCTACTTTCTAAGGGGCATGAATTATATACTTACAGGTCCCATAATTGTTGCTTGCCAGTGAAACACTGTAAGTCAAAAAGATTTAACAATTAGAGATTTTCCAAGCTTTTTCTTAACCAAAAAAAGTCAACTGTGACAATGTACTACAAAGAGCTTACAGTCATCTCCAACAGGTCCAGCAGAACAGTGGGCTGGTGGGTCTCGCTGCAGATCACTTAGTTCCTGTAAGAAACACACAAATATTTGAAAGACATCTACATGAAAATACAAACCACTCAGTAGCATTACTTCACAAGTGAGAACGCAAACAGATTTTATTAAATAGACCTGTAGTATTTTTAAAGAAATCAAACACTTGAAATGCCCACTGACATTGAAAGGGTTTTTTTGCCATATAGGTCTGCAGCTAAAGACAACATTGTGCTATAAATTAACATCTGAAAGTATTTAAGAGTTCTAGCCAAGTTCATAATAAGTTGGATATACTGAAGTAGAGACAGGAAAAAAAAAATGAAGACAATGAAGGGTTTCTCGATTTCTCTGTAAACTCAGTGCTTAATTTATAAATTTATGTGCTAATCTGACTGTTCCTTTAGCTTTTGATTTTACAAAAGCTTCCTGTATTTGCCTAATCTATGTACACTAGCTGAGTTAAACTCGCTTATAAAATGCTTGCAGTCTGCCTAGAGATAAGATATAAAGATAACATAAAGGTTCCTAAGTAAACTAGAAAACAAAGGAAAAAATATTAGTTCTACACGTTATTTAACATACCTTGATTTAATTCCCTGCATGGTTGTTTGGGGTTTTTTTCCCCCCAAAGTGACAATTAAAAAAAACCCCAAGAAAGTTTAAATTTAAGAGAAGCATTCAGAGAATCTTTTGCAAGTAAACTGATTTATTTCTCTTACAGTAGTCCACACGGTCCCAAATGATTTAAAATTATTATTTATTTACACAAAAACAGCGCAGCTTTTAATCTGATTTATCATCACGATATCAAATGCAAAACAAGCCAGGCATTAATGTTGGTTCACTTTCTTTGTTTAATTTAATATACCATTTTTGATGTCTGAAGTTTTACTGTACTAATAACAAACAACTTTTTCCAATTCTAAGCTGATAGGAACTGTGCTGCGATAAGTTTAACAATTACGTGTAAATACTTCCACTGAAATAAGCTAGAAGATGTGTGCTAAGCCACTGTTCGTAAGTCAGTCAACTAATTACTCAAAACACACACATTTAAGTCAACAATAGACATAAGCAGGTCTGCAAATATCTCCTTGATTTTAGCGTAAGGAGTAACGGTGGAAACATTTCTGCCCAAAAATCATTAGTCAAGACAACTACTTCCAAAATCAAGGTTTAAATTTGAACTAAATTTAACTCAAGTGTATAATTCGTGTATGTAGCGTGATCAGATCTTACGTACAATTTGAAGGGTTAAAACACTGCACTTCTCAACTGCTGTGATATATTTATCCATTTACGACATCCAGTAAACATTTCGACTCACACAGTTCTCTCTTCGAGGGACCCAATTTACCATGGACCTGGAACCTAAATTCAGACACACTTCTTACAGGTCCACTCTTGGCCCTGAATTCAAAGAAAGGCACTGCAACGTATCTTCAGCCAGGTAATAGAGTAGTAGTATTAGTACTTGCTCTGAAGTCACTCCTCACAATCTTTGTGATTTAAAATAAAAGAGACAGTTCTTTGATGTATACTGAAATATCTCAGGTTGCCAACTAGTGTTACTTGTCTGCTCTCAACTTTATTCTGTTGGTGAAATTGTATGCTGGTCCAGAAACAACACTCCGGGCTAGACCTTGACTAATAAAGGCAATAGCAAAACCCTTCAAAAGTGCAGTTCCCTTTTTAATCGAGGATTCAAATTTCACTAAGGGAGTAATACAGAGAACCAGTAAGCTATGCAAAGCAAAGTCCTTGCCAGTACATGAAGGGAGTCAACAAGTCTCAAATTTCCAGGAGTCACGAGAGTTGTAACAAGCATTACCAGCAGCAGAGCAGTTACAGCCACTGTCTACTCTAATTTGCAACTCAAGATCTAACCCAACAAGAGATTGTCTTGTACACCCACTAAAAATGAGCCAGCTATGCGAGACTGTTAGCCAAAACAGAGAACTCAAAACCTAGAAATCACACGTTTTATAGCAGTCGCGGCTGACTACTAAATTAAAGGCAATGACAGGAAAAATATGTAGCTTAACTCTTCAGAAAGTCTCTAAAATATATGCAAACATTCCTTTATGCATATGCAAACTGCTAGGCAAGCACTTAATTTTGGAGTTGCAAGTCTATAACAGTACTCTCATTTGTTAGATGCTTTCCTCAAGGTCTTTACATAGTCCAAAACCACACAAATTGGTTTTCATTCGTATGTACACATGCACTTCAGAATTGGTAGGAACTGGGGAAGGCTCCTCAGGTATACACTTTCAATTTGTTCAGGCTAAAGGCACTGAAATTTGTCCATGATAAAAACCATGTTTTTAATCATACTTTGATGAGACCCAGAACTATCAACTCCCGTTATTAATATTTCCCTAATAATGAAGAAAAGGGACTCTTCAGCCAACTTCACTAAATGAGAGTGATGTTCACGGACACATTCAGAGACCTTCTGCAGCTAGGAAACAAAGCCAGACCAAACTTCAAAATCCTGATAGAGCAAATTCAAGCCGTATTTTCCAGTCATAAGAAATAATGTAATGAGGCTCATGTGGTTTAAAAATACAAATGGTAACATGATCAAACTTTGTAAATTGAGTTTGACAGTGTTAATGGTTTGAGCCTTTACATACAGAAGCTCAGATCAAGCTGTGATAAAAACAACTATTCAGCTTTATACTGTTAATTATGCTAAGTTTCATATTCAAAGCAAAATTATCTGGAGAGCTGTAAGATTTAGGCTTCAAGCTTTCCTATCTCTTTTGAAATGGTGCAAGCAGATAGTCAGAACATCCCCCATGAGTCAGACTGACTTGCCAGTGTCCAGAGCCGAACACTGCAGAACAGTTGTGATGATTCTCTAGAGTAAGTAGATGTAGAAAAACTGCTTCATGACTTTACATATTCACAAAAGAATGAGATGTTGAATACAAGAATACTCTATACAAAGCAGCAAAGATGCTTTTCACAAGAAGCCCAAAACCTTACTGTGTCAAGAGACAGGGCTGAAGAGTTACAAAGCACAATGTGCTGAAACCTCATCAAGGAGTGCAGAACTGCATGTAAGGCATTAAACAGTCAACACTAAAGATTTCCCTGTAATTTTAAGTTAATTTGTTACCGCAGTTTTGTCCATGTTTTATGGATTATCACTACGTAGCTGCATGATGCAGGTCTGGTTACTTCAAGGCCTTGTCTACACCGATATTTTTAGTTACTGGTATAGAAAATGCTGGTGCAAGACTTTGACTACATAGGTTAACAAACAGGATCTATAACTCAAAGCAGTGCAGATTCAGTTTCAAAAGAGAAAGTCAACACTACAAATTACAGTGTAAACCAGTGCAACGTCTTTTATGAGAATATACAAAACCAAAATTTTGTCTGCAAGAGATGCAAATAGAAGTATCAGTTATTTCAAACATTGGTGAATGTCACAGCATAAAAGCATCTATCAAGAGCTCGAACACATGCCACACTATCCCAATACAGCCAGGATAAACTTGCACAGAGAAAACAGCTAAGCTGAGGACAGTGGTAGGAATAAATCTTCTAATCCTCTCAAACATAGAAAATATTACAGAGTAGAGTAGAATAGAATACTGTTAATTCTGTGCCTCTAGCTGGTTGCAACAGTAAACTATTTCTCCTATTTGTCACTACAGAACAGCAGCAGAGCACAGAAGTAAGCAGGATCCATGACCAGGTGTGGCTAGTAAAGGAATATTAGCGTAATGCTACAAATGCTAAACAACAATTACTGGAGATGGACACAGCAAAGCCTCCAAATTATCACCTTTCATTGCACCACACACACTGCAGAATAAAGAGCTTTGTGGGCAGCATGAGACAAAAATTTTAAAATCAAGTTTAACTGATGTAAAACACGTGCTATGGTAAGCTGTAAATGCTGGAAATATTTCTGAATGTGCAGACTATCCATGACCAGGTGTGGCTAGTAAAGGAATATCGTCGTAATGCTACAAATGCTAAACAACAATTACTGGAGATGGACACAGCAAAGCCTCCAAATCACCTTTCATTGCACCACACACACTGCAGAATAAAGAGCTTTGTGGGCGCATGAGACAAAAAATTTTAAAATCAAGTTTAACTGATGTAAAACACGTGCTATGGTAAGCTGTAAATGCTGGAAATATTTCTGAATGTGCAGACTAGTGCTCTTTGTCAAAGTATAATACAGGATGTATTTCATAGAAGTATAAAGTTGGTGAAGACTGGAAGGCCAGTTTAACAGTTACATACTTCATTAGCAGTCAGGCTTCTCTCCTAAAAAGCTACTGGAACAAGATTGCAAAGGATACTTTGATAACAAGGAGATAAATATTCTCAGCGTA
Source organism: Aptenodytes forsteri (assembly GCF_000699145.1). Lineage (NCBI taxonomy): Eukaryota > Metazoa > Chordata > Aves > Sphenisciformes > Spheniscidae > Aptenodytes > Aptenodytes forsteri. Next base: position 3,365,402 of record NW_008794890.1, on the reverse strand, counting down.
GTACTCATGGACACTCAATGGCTATGAACATGAGTAGTAACAAAAAAAGCCCTAAAAATGACTCCTTTTTTCAGTTTAAAAAAGTAGTCAGAAAAAAAGACTGCAGACTATCAGAAGGCCAAAATAAACTGCAGGCAGCATCACTAAAAGCTATTTTAATTCTCTAAGCAACACAAAACCACAACCAGAGCCTTTTTCCACACCGTTATTTAAAATACAGGTTTTTATATCTGCCAGCTATGTTCTTCATTTCTTGCACAAAATGCACTGTAGACAACAGACTCCCTTCCTACCAACTCCATGCATACGCTGCTGCTATTATATTAATGCTGTTTGGAACCATCTGTCCAAAAAAACTCAGTGATCATACGTAGACTAGTTAATGGATTCTGTTCTTCATAAATTTTGCAAATGTAAAGCAAATATTTATCATAATATTTCTTGATATAAAGGTAAGTCTTAGTAATAAATATTCTATTTTTATACATCGTTTTAATGCAAAAAAATATTGCTGTGGTATCACAGCTCATGATTTGAAAGCTAATTAAAACATTTTATATTACAGATCCAATAAAGAAATTACCTTAGTATGTTTATTACCATCCAAAGGAAGCGTGTGACTCAACATTTTAAAGTCAAAATCGAAACCACAAATATTGATAAAATTATTTACTTGAGTCAATTTACAGTAACAAAAGTTATTTTTAACATATTCAAGTCAGTATGTCCTGTTAGTCTACACATATACAAAACACATACTGAAACAAACAGACATACAGTTCATTGACATATCTAAATGTTTGAATGCTTCTATTCTTACTGAGTTGTGGGAGAGAAACAATCAAGTACTGTGCACCAAGAAAATAAAAAACAGCAGCTATTTTTAAACCAGTCTTCAAATGTGTCATAAAATAGTTTGTCACTAGTTTAAAAATCTCTTCTAAATCAATTTTTAAATAGTAGAACAAAAAAGTATAACAAAAGTAAATACTGGTTTTGTACTTATGTCAAAATAGCCTGAGCCATTAACAAGCATAACATCAACCCCTCATTAACACTAGAGGAGCACCCAGAAGTATAGGATTTATGATGAAAACAATCTCAACTGTAATACTGAACTGACAGGACAGCATACTTGCAATTAGATATGTAAACAAAGGATTCAGAACAGGAATCTTAGAAAAATGGTTCTGCACAGGGTGGATGGGCAGAACTGACCTATACGCTAACTTGCATAACCTGTCAGCCTGAATTATTTTCTACCTTGCACAAAAGCCGTGGTGTCTCAATTTCCAGAGGTGGTAACAATAAAGACTTCTTTGCAGAATATACCTTCCCAATTAAAACCTACACTATTTGTTTTGTTTTCGTGATCTGCCACATTTGGAATTTACGATGCCCACAAAAACGTGGGTTATTCTTTCATTGGTGCATCACAGACTACAAAGAAGCAACTCCGGCCCCAAGGAACATTTGTTCTACCTCACATAGAGAGTGCAGCCTAAAGTTTTTGACAGCATAGAAATACACTGCCTCTCTTTCATGCTACGGCAGAGTAAAGCACTGACAAGGTAAACTAATACAGGCTCCTCAGCTTAAGATGAGTAAGAATCCCCCGTCCTTCCAAGAACTCCGAGATGAATTTGTCATGGAGGTGGCACTGACGGCTGTGCTTACACCACAGGGCTTCATGTCATCAATGCTCTTCCACCCTTAGCACTAAGTTGATATACTTTCATGTGCAATGATCAGCTTGTTTGTTCGTTATTCAGTTGCTTGTATTTTAAGAAAGCTCCCAAGCACAATACATCTTTCCATTATTAGTGCACAGTCTTGAAGTCTGTAGGCTGTCCTCCTTTGAGGAGTCCCTCAAGGCAGATCCATGAAAGATGGGATGAAACCACACAGATCACAATGGCAATACTATTTAGAAATTGGAGTCCCAACCAGTATGGGACAAAAAATGCTTACTAACATTTCTACATATTACAGCTTTGCTTCCTCTGTAGGCACTATCATCCTGAACACACATATTATCAAAATTATTATGAACAAACACTCAAGCTTGCCATCAAAATCCCTTAGCTGTGTTAAAGTACAATTCTGAACCACCCAAGCTTAACTTGAGACAGTATGTCTAGACTGACAAGCTCCCAAGTAATGCCATTGTGTTTTCTGACAGTGCTTTGTTCTCCAAAGAGTTCCTCTAGGCACTTTCTGAAACTATGAACTCCTTACAGCATTTCCTCTACTCCAGATCTTATCCCTTCCTACCCTTGAAATACAACATAGCTATCCACCTTTATAGCCAGTCTGAAACATCAGGAAGTTAGATGGGATAAACACACCATCATACAAATATATTTCATAATTTTCAGGAAAGCTCTACATATTACAGTGACATCAAGATAGTTTGTCTTTTCAAACTTTCCCCCTTCATTTTAACTTTGCATCTGAAACAATCCTATTCCTTGACACTTTTCTCTTCTGCCACTGCGGAGGCAGGCTCTTGGCCAAATCCCTCTAGTACTGTTTTTTTCTTACCCTGGAAAGGCAGCAGATAGTGATGTGGGTAATTAATGGAAAAAAGAAAACCAGCAATAGTCATTTCTGCTGCAAGCTAGAAGCAAGAGGCAACCAGTTCTGAATCTAACCTCAACTCTTCTGGTAGCTCCTTCTCCAACATCTCTTCATGTTTCAGACAGAAGTTATTGCATAATCAGGAAATCTTACACTACCTTGAAGTCAGCATCCTGGTAAGCATATCTTCATTTTCAAAGAGTAGAAGCAGAATCTAATAAGGCTAACAGGATGAAAGATACTCTTTCATAAATAGTCTACCCATAAATTTCACATGTATTGAACATAAAGTTTTTAAATACCACACTAAAGAAAGTTGTGGCTTTCCAATATATAGATAGAAGTCTCTAAAGCAGAAAGAAACATTACACACGGAACGGTGTAAGAGAAAAATACAGAGAACAATCCTATTCTACCAGGACCTCATTTGGAAGACCACAACTACCACTCCAACTCAAAAATACGAGAAGACTACCAGACTTTCCACTTTCTCTTTGTCTGTTCACATTAGCTGAATGAAACTGAACAAGAAGAGGAAAGAGAAGGTATTCAGAATAATCCTTTCCTTATAAACACAAGGGTAAGGAGATATTCAAGAAAATGTGGGAAATTAAAAAGCCAAGAAAAGGCAAAGCATTCCCGTAATACGTAGAAGCATAACAGAGTTATTGCTAGAGAAAAATCACTGTAGTGATTTATTAGTATTTTATACAATGTTCAAATGCAACATTCACAACAAATATGTGATATGAAGTAACAAAAATCTCCCCAAATTACCTGTAAAGGCATGATAAGATTTGTAGCATAAGACCTAACTAGCGACTTTTGGTAGAAATCCATCCAAATAACTTTGTATCTATTGTAGGGTATCCCAAACATGCTCGCTGCAGGGTCAGCTGGCCATTATAGAATTCTATTTCTGTAATACCAACATTTTCCAATAGCAAAGGGAAACCAGAACAAGAAATTACATCACAGACACTAAACGAGGATAGCACAAACACTGACTAAACATGGCACATCAACAGCAACAAAATACCATGTATTCTATAATATGGCCAATGCACTACCATTTAACTAAACTTCTGTGTTTACCATCCATAACGCTTCTTTTGTCTGTACTGTACAATGACCAGTTAGGTCTTGCCAAACAACAGGAATCTAGAAATTTACTCCACAATTAAAATCTGTGCATTTACAAACATTGTCAACAAACTCTACAACTGGGATACATTCAAAGGTCATATCAAGTACTGGGCTGACAGCACTTCCTAATGCGGAAAAAAAACTTATGCACAGAGCTAACCAAGCTGTGCACAACAGGACCGCGGTATTTTGGCAACAGATACTTTACTTACACCTCTACTAAAGGTAACCCATTAACACAACGTCGACTTTCACCCACTACTTCACAACCACACAGCCGTACCCTCGGAAAACATCTCAGATGGTTTATTAACGACAGTTTAAAACACTGACTGGGGGTGGGGGGGGAGCCCTT
>NW_008794890.1:3359606-3360686 GCF_000699145.1 Aptenodytes forsteri | reverse complement strand
GGCGGTGCGCACCCCGCCCCAGGGCCGGGAGGGGCCGCGTCTGTGACACGTCCTAAATACCGTCTTTCTTTATAGCGGCACCTTGTGAGTGGGCTTTGTTTTGATCTTGTCCTCTCCCTCCCCCTAGGAATTCTGTGGATGACTGGGAAACTGAAGTACTATTAGGCTGTTTGCCTTCAAAGAACAGGTGTTTGAAGGTCACGTCCTTCGCAGGCAGGCTGAGACATGAAGAGGAGGAATCTAACTGCGTGGAGCTTCAGAGTTACAGCACCTGCACCTGCGTATCAGTAAAAGCCAGATGTCACATTCACAACGCTGCACGAAAGGAACGGGAGAGGTGTGCTCATTGAAAAGGCCGTTGACCAGGTCCCAGCCTAGCAAATCCTTAATCAGGTATAGGACTCTGGTAATACTTTTTTTAAGTAAAGACTAGCAATTCTTATGTCAATACCTGAGTTTGTGAGGTTTAAGGCAGCTATCAATGATTCTATGATTCTATCACTCAGAAGATACCACTCTCTAGTTCATCTCTCCACAGCTACACAGGAGAGGGCTCATACAACCGTACGTTCTAAGCGGTGTGCAGAGTCCTAGTAACTCAAGGCACTCAATAGCACTACTAGCAGAGGATAACTGCAAGGCCACGCCAAGCCGACATCGCCTCAGGACGCACAATGACGCCCACCACCCACTTTACACTTGCAGAGGCCTCTGCAGGCCTCAGAGCCCACTTCACCCTCACTGAGGGTCTTGTGCCGGGCGCCAGGCCAGCGACGGGGCTCCGCAAGGCGGCCGGCCGGCCGCCTGCCTGCCCGCCCGCTTCCGCGGCGCGACTCAGCACTAGCTGTGGCCACCCCCACCAGCGACGGCCCCATGCTGAGAGCCCCTTTTCTTCGCGGGGAGGCCTTTAAGAGGCGGGCCGCGCCGCTATCTTGCCTGAGGGCGGTTGGTGGCGCATGCGCGGCGGGGCGCGGAGCTGCGCGTGCCCTCTACGCCGTCGGAGCGGGAGCGATGGGGCTGGGGCAGAACTCCGCCGTGCGGGGTAGGGGCGCGTCTGGGGGCGGCGGGAGGGAGGCAGGG
>NW_008794890.1:3354241-3359470 GCF_000699145.1 Aptenodytes forsteri | reverse complement strand
AATCCCTCTCCGTGGCCCGCTGGCGGGAGTGCCGCGGGCCATGAGGGTCCCCCCCCCGGCCCGGCCCCCTGTGAGAGCGTCGGGCTCCGCACCAGGCCCTTGTGTGCGCATCGCCACTCGGAGCCGGCTCCGTCCACCCGCCGGGTTTTATCTGTGATGGGGGACAGCCCGTTTCAGGCACCGCTGTTTTATTTCTGCCTTTCCCCGTGCCGCTTCGCTGTCGGGCTTTGCCTTTTTTCAGGCCCCGTAGTTTATGTGAAGCCACCGGGTGTAAATTTCATGAAAACCTGTAAATTTCTGGGGTTTTAACTTATTCTCAAAGGCCGATACTGTACAATAGGGATAACTGATACTTGCGCTGTGTAATGATTGACCTAAACCATGCCTGAAGTAGCGTTGTGTGTTTTAAATGCTGTTGGGCAACCGGGCAGGATGAAAGGGTTGGGATAGATGTAGGAAAGAGTGGAGAGCTGAATTACCTGATCTCTTCTGAAAAATAAGCTTCACCTGCGTGGCTGTGCTTTCCAGTTGCAAAGCTGCTTATGGCTTATGCCCTTAAGTCAGGGGACTCCATCCAGATAGATTTTTTTTTTTTTTTTGGGGGGGGGGAGTACTCTGCTGGGTACAGAGGATGTTGGCAAAGGCATCGCTATAGTCTAAAATGGGTTATAGCGATAGAAGGCTGTGCTTATTAAAATAATCAAACCAAAGCCCTGAGGATGACTTGATAATAGCTTGCAGCCAGGTTGCATTCCCAACAGCAGCTTACTGTCACTTAGAAGCTCTCAAGAATTAGAACAGTTCCTGTACACTAGGAATTGAGAAGAAAACTTAGTTTGTGGGGGAAGGAGAAGAACATGCTCCTAATCAAACTGAAAATATCCTCCTTATCCCAGGAAGGCAGGGGAACAGCCAATCAGAGCATTCTGGAGGGGGCTTTGTTTAGGAGGAGGCAGCATATGGTTAATGTGACTTCTGTTAAGATTAAACTTGATCGGTGACTGGCAGGTCACAGCTCTGTCTTCAGCTTGTGTGTGTCTCAGGCTGATGAATGTTGGAAATCATACTAATACCTTATTCCCTATTGAAAACTAGACACCAGAAACTTCCCATATTCTTGTGGGATTTAATTCCTGGTAGTAATTGGAGAGTTAATTGCTTGTGTGTATATTGGTGTATATATGTGCCTTTGGAAGGCAGCGAACAGCGCAGCTACTGCTTTTTGTTGTGAGTAATGCGGTGGTTTGCAGGTGTGACCCCACACTGACCACAGATCTGGTCATGGTGACTTGTCTTTTGCTGCCTATCGGCCTGATCCAACAATCTTTCTCCCTCAGGTGGCCTCTTTACCTTATGGTTTCAGTTAAATTAAGCCTGTCAGTCATAATCCCATTTCTTGTAGATGCTGTGAAGTGGCAGAAGTGACTTTATCTGCTTGACTGGTTGGCTTTTACTATGAGGCTTTCTGTGCAGCCTGTTATGCTGGACAACTCCTCAGTAAGCAAGTGCCACGTGTTTCTCCAAGCATAGCCTGCAGAAAGGTGGCCTTTTGTGTGGACAGTTAACTACTGGACTGTCACGAACAACTTCTTGGACAATAGTAGCTTCTTCATTGGTAACAAAAGGGGGGGAACAATGCCTGAAAGTTATAAGTGCTTCTGAAGCCAAAAGTACAAATTTTCATATCTGGAGTTACTACCTTGTAGCTGACTTTCAAATAACATGAACGTTTTTTTAAGCAGCAGAAGTAACTTGAAAATTGCCTCTTAGGACCGTCTTGGACTGATTTTGTAGGGGTGCAGCTATCCTTCTTCTTGTTGCCAGTTCCTGGAAAGTAAATTGGTATGTTGCGTGATGAGGATTGTGTACTCCTGGTGGAGCCAAGACCATCTCAGTTTCTTCATGCGCTTCTCAGTGCAGATGGTAAATGCGTGTTCTTCCTGCAGATAAAATCTGAGCGCTCTGATAGATCCTAAAACTGCCTCTGTAGCCTAGATTTGGAAACATCCAGAGCAATTTTATAGTGTTTACGACATTGAAATAATTTTTCTGCCGTGTTACACAGGCCTGTAGAGTCTTGTCCTGTAGTGACTTGTAACATTGTGCTTTGATATTGTACCACAATTGGGATTTGTTTAATAATCACTCAAAAGTTGCTTTTAGCGTTTTTATTTTAAAAAGAAATAAAACCCCTTGACATTCCACATCAATGTCACTCTGTTAACAGACACCTGTTCACATAATACATGCAGGACCTTAAGAGTTTGGCAGGGAACTTTTGAATTGGCACTGGAGGTCTCTTGAAACAGAGTTTAAAGTATTTAAAAACTTCTGAAGAGTGTTTTCCTTCCAGGTGCAGTTTTATGGTTAACTTAGTTTGAAAGATGAAATGGGCATTCCAAGCTCTTCCAATTCTGTTTGCGAAACAAAAACAACAGTTGGCAACAAAACATACTACCTTTGAAACCTTGCAGAATGATATCATCATAAGAGAGAGAGAGTCCATTTGTTAAATTCAAATAGCTTTCATAAATTTACATTATGTTTATTAAGGCAATACTGAAATTTAAAGAACAGACTGCTTTAAATGTTTGGATTTCATGTATTATTGGTTGATATAATTTTCCACCCTGATACAGCTCCAGAGAAGTGATGAAAAAAAAGAGCTAATAGAGTAAAAAAAGACGCTATGATCTATTATAAGAAAAATACATATATTAAGCTGTTTGTACATATACTATCTGCCCGTGTGTGTAATAGATGAATCTGGCCCTCAGGAGAAGTAGTAGAGGGTCACTGAAATACAAGACGACAATTAAATTAATGATCTCTGTTTGTTGAACTGGATGTGCTGTGCATGATTATGTGGTAGGTGGCCCGAGGGATGGTCAGAGGGATCTGGGTTAGCTGCAGATGTGCAGAACAGCTTTTCTGAATGTGCTGCAAGGCTGCTGAATTTTAGTACAGACTTCCCTGCTCATGCAAGACTACTTCTAGTCGTAGAAGTATTTTTATCATCGGAATCTTTTCCTCTGCTGGTTTGTTAAACTGACCTGGACTTCTGGATAGGTGCAGTAGAAGATCAGCTTCCTTAAGGTGCAGCACCTTAAAGGGTGGTTCAGTTATAGGAATCATCCATGGTCTTCATTAAAGTCACTCTTTCCCCTTAGTTTCCTTAGTGGAATGGATACAGTCTGTCACTGTCCCCTCATCAGTTATTTAAAAACATTGGTTAAGATTTGATCTATTGGCAATGCATCAGCTAGTGGCTTGGGCGATCCTTGCAACTGCTGCTTTTCTGAAATCCCCAGTATGGGCAATCACTCTGTTTTGCCTGGTGCTGTTGTCGCTGCTAGAAATCACTTTAAACTTGTCAGACCCAGCTTGTCCCTGAACTGGCTGGGTACCTCCTCCCTTGCCACAGCCCTGCTTTTCTTGAGGAAACATGCTCAAGTGAGAAGGGGAAAGGGTGCTGCAGACTCTCTGCGGTGGCTTTCTGTCATGGTTTAACCCCAGCCAGCAACTAAGTACCACACAGCCGCTTGCTCACTCCCCCCCGGCGGGGTGGGGGAGAGAATTGGAAGGGGAAAAGTGAGAAAACTTGTGGGTTGAGATAACACTACTTCTCATCGGCAGGCAGGTGTTCAGCCATCTCCAGGAAAGCAGGGCTCCATCACGCGTAACGGTTACTTGGGAAGACAAATGCCATCGCTCCGAATGTCCCCCCTCCTTCATTCTTCCCCCAGCTTTATATGCTGAGCATGACATCATATGGTATGGAATATCCCTTTGGTCAGTTGGGGTCAGCTGTCCCGGCTGTGTCCCCTCCCAGCTTCTTGTGCACCCCCAGCCTACTCGCTGGTGGGGTGGGGTGAGAAGCAGAAGAGGCCTTGACTCTGTGTAAGCACTGCTCAGCGATAATGAAAAACATCTCTGTATTATCAACACTGTTTTCAGCACAAATCCAAAAAAAAAAAAAAGCCCCATACTAGCTATCATGAAGAAAATTAACTCTACCCCAGCCAAAACCAGCATGCTTTCCTTGGAAGAACCTGCTGCCTCTGATTTAAGCTGTGGCTGTTCTTTGGATTGGTTTGGGCTGTTGTGCTAAACTAAAGCAGATTTTCATAGAATCTCTTCTTTAATTTCACCTTCTCACTTCTTTACCCTATTAAAATTAATGCATTACTCTGGCTAGTTTGTAATGGGGAGAGAAAGAGGTGAGAACTCACTGCATAGATATAAAACACTGAATTCACAATATGCTTTCTGGGGCTTTTATCGTTTTAAGGAGTTTGGGAGCAGGGAAACATGCCCTAAATTCTTTGATGTTAAAAAATGTTTTTCTGTATCTTAATATCACCCTGTTGTTACAGGGAGGGTTTGTCACCCATTTGCAGGGGAGTTTTCGGTATATGTTGGTCTCTTCTTCATTTACTAAGAAAATGAACTCTGAAGGATTTCTGCATCTTTTACTCCTTTAGTAAGACTCTAAAGGAGTGCCTGCCTTCCTTGATCTAACAGGGCTGCAGACATCGTACAAATATTTGTCTAATTCCACGTATTGCTACATCCAGACCCTTGTGGATCAGCATGGTGCGTATGAGCTAACGCAATGTTTTAGCTGAGGAAAGGCTTCAAGGTATGGATTTTAGAAAAGGCTGTGGGACAGGGCTGAAAACCTTCTCAATCCTTTTAGTGCAAGCTCACAGTGGCAATGCAGCAAGTCAGTCAGCTGTGGAAAGAAGCAAGAACTAACAAAGGCTTTCTGTTTAGAGTGCTTTAGAGTTAATGTAGTAATGTCTCTTGCCCCAAAGATGCTATGTGGCTTGGCGTCTTTCAAATCCAATGCAAACATTGAAGAGCAAGATAGAAATTCCCAACTGGAGACTGTTTTAGTTTTCCTAAGTTGTGTAAATGTGCTAAAACTTAAATTCCTGTTTGATTTGTTTGTCTGTAGAGTCAGCTGAACTCTGTATGTACACGCTAGGAGTATATGTGTGAGTAGAAGTGGCGGATAAAAAGCAAAAAAGGAGCGGCTGCCTGCAGCTCTGAGAGAAATGGCTGGAGCTGTTGCCGCAACCAGAACCTTCGGGCCAAAGTCCAGCGTATTTTCATGAGGCAGAGAGGAAACAATAAAGCCACAAAAAAGTAGGAAAATTCCTTGCAGAAAAGGAAATTATACCAAGCGAGCGAGACTGCAAAGAAGCGAGCGAGACTTTTTAGAGA
>NW_008794890.1:3352868-3354222 GCF_000699145.1 Aptenodytes forsteri | reverse complement strand
TATCGGGGGGGGGAGGGGGGATTTTTTTTAATAGAAGTTGTCTTTCAGGGAGTCAGGACCTAATCCAATTAAAATGAACTCGTGCTATTATTCTTAAATATAATCTTTTTGGATCCATATTCTTTTCTGTACACCACAGTAGGGATTTAATCTAAGCTGGCTTTTGTTATTCTTCTGAAGTGGTAGTATATTAAATAATTTCCCTATTGCCAAACACCTGTTAACATTTTTAGTTGCAAGATGCATTATATTAAAAGCTACTCGGTACCCATACCTTGGGGGGGATCCTGCTTGGGTTGTTGATGCTGAGTGTTCTTCTTTAGTGACTTTCCTGCAACTGAAACAACAGGGGGTTTTGTTGCTACGGGGTGTACTTATAGCTGGTTTAATGTGCTGAACTTCGAAACGCTATACTACCGATGTTGGTATCACAAGTTCCCAAACAAAAGGTTTAAAAAAAACCCCAAAAAACCAGACCCTGCCAGGTTAATCCTCACCCTTGTGTAGAAGGGATTGGGGTGAAGGAGAACTCTGATCAGGAGAAAGGAGTAGATTAACTAGGTGAGTGTCGAAAGAATATATTCTTCCCAAGTACTGCGTTACCACTACAGAACAAAAAGGTCTGTTGGAAAGTAGAGGTGTTGCTACAAGCATGAAGACATTGACTACTGAGCAGTTTTAATAGAAAGCTGTGGTCAAAAAGTGATAGTCTCTTTTTTTCTTCTCTTTTATTCTAGTTGAATGGATTGCTGCAGTCTCCGTAGCTGCTGGAGCAGCTGCTGTTGGGTATCTCGCTTACAAAAAATTTCTCTCTAAAGACAAATGCTGCAAAGCAATGGTGAATCCCCATATCCAGAAGGATAACCCCAAGGTAGTCCATGCATTTGATATGGAAGATCTGGGAGACAAGGCTGTGTACTGTCGTTGTTGGAGATCTAAGAAGGTAAGAGAAGAGTAAATGGTCCAATTTTGTTCATGTGCATGCATCTTTCAACAAAACTATTGTCAAACTGCTTTATTTAGAGGGAACTGTTACCATAAGCTGGCAAATTAAAAACTTTCTAAGACTCAATTTGGCGTTTTAGAAAGCAGGCATTCTTTATTGCGGCACCAGGCGCACAGGGGATCGCTCCACCTAGTGTGCGCGCTGAATCTCTCAATTACCAGAGTTATGTACAACCAGAATATACATATTCATTGAATTTCATTAGCATATTCATGTTATTTCCTGAAACTCATTAACATATGTAAGAGTCTTTAACGCATGTGCTCTTATGTTCATTGGTGGTCTCTCAGGGTCCTCTGGTGGTCGTCGATAGTCTTCCTCACCGTGTCCGCTAATTGAACTCAGTCT
>NW_008794890.1:3331655-3349670 GCF_000699145.1 Aptenodytes forsteri | reverse complement strand
TGTTTCTGACTTTCCTGTCGCACCAATAATTCTCACAGTATCATATCCTAACTCATGTTTCTTTGTGTTCAAAACCGAATAGGTGGCCCCTGTATTGACTAAATACTCTATTTCAGTTTCATCTTCCCCCAGCTTAATTTTAACCAGAGGTTCTGCTGGGGAAGATCCCTCCGGTCTTTTTCAGTCTCTTGCCTCTACAGCTAACACAGGAGTGTCTTGTTCCCCAAATTTCTGCAAAAATGGGCAGTCTCGTTTCCAGTGTCCCTTTCTTTTACAATAAACACACTGTCTCTCTCCTATTGGGAACCTTGGGAATCCTCTACCACGTCCTCTTCCTCGATAACCGCCTCTAAATCCTCCCCTGGGTCCTTCTCGAGGTCCATAAGTTCCTCCTAGTACCGCAATCAGTTTAGCATTTCCTTTTTCTTTCTGCTGATCTCTGTTCCTATAAACCACCCAAGCCACATCCAACAATTTTCCTGGGTTCCTGGCATCTGCCCCTTGTAATTTCTGCAGCTTTCTTCGGATATCATCAGCAGACTGCCCGATAAATAAAGTTGCTAACTGATTCTTTCCTTCCTCTGATTCAGGATCCAGAGTGGTATACTTCCGAGTAGCTTCTTTCAATTTGTTTAGGAAATCAGTGGGAGACTCCTTTCTATCCTGCTTAATCTCATATAATTTTGACCAATTTATTGCTTTTGGTATAGCATTTCTTATACCATACAGGACCCACCTCTGATACTGCGTTAATAACAATTTCTGCCCATTATCATTAGGGTCCCAGCCAGGATCTGCCGAGGGAAAATTATGCTCCAACTGTCCTTGTAATGTTCCTGCCGCTATTTGGGCTTCAACCTGAGTCTTTGCCGTCTTACGAATCATCTCCCTCTCTGTACTATCAAACAATACTTGCATGATAACTTCAATATCTTTCCAATCTGGATCCTGGGTTCTTATCATCATTTCAAAAGTATTAGCCACTCGATCAGAATCATCCCTATAACTACCGGCAGCTATTTTCCAATTATTTAGATCTACAATTGAAAAAGGCACTTTCACGATAACCGGACCATCGTTCCCTACTGCTTCTCTCAACGGAGCTTGCAGTGCGGTTCCCTGTCGGTTACGAGTTCTCCTTGCCATCGGCGTGGCCCCTGCAGCGTCTCTCTCGGGTTCATCGTTCAATCCACCCTCTGCCCCTAAGGGTTCAGGATTCTGAGGCCTCTGCCTCAACCCTGGAGCCACTAACATCTCTAAATCCTCTTCCTGCTCATTCTGGGTCAACTTCAAACATCTCTGTCCAATACTGCATGCTGAACAACACCTCTTTAACCCTTTCCCTTTTTCTCTCTGCTGCTTCTCCTTTTCCAATGCCAATACCAGAGGATCAGGTGGGGCCAAATTAATTCCACACTCCTTTTGCCACTCAGGATGCTGCCTTAATGTAAAGAACATATCAGCATACAATACCTCATCCCATTTTCCTTCTCTCCTTAGAAACAGCATTAGTTGTAACAGAGTATTATAATTCAAAGTACCATTCCTTGGCCACTTTTCTCCATCTTCTAATTTATATAGTGGCCACCATTGATTACAATACTTAATTAGATCGTCCCTTTGCGACCCCACCAGAGGATCCTGCAATTTGTTTCCAATACTTTAAAATACAACCCAAAGGTGATTTCTTGAAGGTTCCTCCACCCATGGATGATCCGGCGCCCATTTTATATACAGGGAATCACATATGCAAACAAGTCTTTCGTACAACAACAACAATATAAATAACTACAAAGAAATACAATAGTAGAATCACACACACAGATGAGCCTTTTGTAACAGCAACAATAATACAAATAACTAATTACTATATCAGACAAATACTTACAATAATAGACAAGTATTTACAATAATTGTTACCGCGGTTGCTCCTGATGTTTATCTTGAGCGGGGACTCTAACCCCTAGTGGGGGCTCTAACCCGTTCCAAACGGGGACTCTAACCCCTACCCAGGTCTTAAGTGCAACCCTGCGGAGCTTTCGCTGTGTCTGATGGGCAGGTAGCAGGGACTCTAACCCCTAGTGGGGACTCTTAACCCCTTCTAAAATTTCCAAAAGAATGACTTATTACTCACAAAGCAGTGTTATTCGCTCAGGGCCTCTTCGGTCCGGGGATTGGGAGAAGTCCTCTCCGAGAATCCCTCGGTGCCGGCTGAGGTTCCGCAATCCCAGGATCCGTCGAGGCTCAAAAGCAGCGTCCCATCTGGGTCGCCAAAACTGTTACCGTAAGCTGGCAAATTAAAAACTTTCTAAGACTCAGTTTGGCGTTTTAGAAAGCAGGCATTCTTTATTGCGGCACCAGGCGCACAGGGGATCGCTCCACCTAGTGTGTGCGCTGAATCTCTCAATTACCAGAGTTATGTACAACCAGAATATACATATTCATTGAATTTCATTAGCATATTCATGTTATTTCCTGAAACTCATTAACATATGTAAGAGTCTTTAAGCATGCGCTCTTATGTTCATTGGTGGTCTTTCAGGGTCCTCTGGTGGTCGTCGATAGTCTTCCTCACCGTGTCCGCTAATTGAACTCAGTCTTTTCGCCTGCACAGTTTGTCTTTTGGCCCAGCTGCACTAGCTAGCTGATTTCAGCATATCTTCCTTATCTATTCCACCCCTGTACACAGAGCTTCAAGGCTTCCTTTTATCTACGGAATGTCCAGTCTATCTATCCACGGAACGTTTAGCTACTTTGTTTCGACAAAGAGAACCGTATGTCTCCTTAGTATTTCTTTTATTTGGTATCAGAACGAACTTCTTTTCACCTAAGCTATTCTGCAGTGAGATATAGCAGTATTTTAATCCATAAAACTATGAAGATTTATGCTGTCATTCAGAGTAAAGCCTGCAGATCAGTGCTAATAGCAAACAAAATGTTTCTGTAGCTCTGAAGAAGCAGATCCCCTGAAAGGCGAGCCGCTGTATGGAGCAATCAGTCATGAATGACAGATACCATTTTGTGTGCTGCCTTTGCTAATACTGAGGGTTCTACAAAACTACTGGCCTGTAGGAGCTCAGGAAGCACAGTCTGAGAGGAGCTTAAACACCTTTTATTGAAGGAAGTTGGAAGCTTACTTTGTCAGTCAGAAAGTACCTTGCTACTAGTTCATGGTGGTAATAACACAAATCCATTAAGAAGTCTCTTGGTATACCAGAGCTGGTGTCAAAATGTCACTTGTCTGTGACTGAGTTACGGTGGTACTGCTGTTCTGTCCTGAATATATTATTGTAGTACTGCAGTGTACTGTAGATAGCTACCTTTTGCCATGTGAATGAGTACAGTGGTGAATTGTTTCCAGTGGTGATGAAGGTAATCTAAAAAGAAGTCATTGTGGTTAAAAGCTTTTGAAGAATCTAGACAGATGGACTTCATGCATTTGTGCCATAGCAACTCAAAATAGTTATATGGGTAATCCTACAGTAAAGCCAGTAAAGTCATGATGGCATACTTTAAGCCTCTGTTTTTGAGCAATTAAGAGTCTGACCTAGACACTGGTCCAACTTACTTACGTATGAAGTTGGGTTGCCTCAATTGCCTAAAATTAGTGGTAAGCATGATACCTAGCCTTTCAATAACACTAAGATCAGATTTAAATCTGACGTAGAGATGCATGACATTTGATGTAGCTGAGATCTCTCTAATTTATCTGTAGTGTAGTCCTGGGATCTGTAATGAGAGAAAGCAGATTGCATGAGTAGTCCTTTCCATTTACCACTGGCACACATTTAAAAGCTTTTTTAGAAGTCAGGGTGCTAATGTGTGGACACTGAAATAATACAAACCTTCAAAGCCAGATAACTGAGGCCAACAGCCTTGAAATCTAGCTTGCTCTCCATCAGTGAACTGAATATTAGACTTCTCAAGCCTTAGACACGACTCTAATTGGGCCACACTGCCATTTTCCAGGTACTGTAACTTTTGGTTCTTGCTGTTGTCAGATCTGACTTCATTACCTTGCGGGTGAAAATAACTCAGCAAGTTACACATTTGTAGCTGTATTTGGTTTAACACTAAAACACTACTGAGGATTAGACAGCATCGTGACTTGATTCTGAAATGGTCCTGTGGAGGTGGGCTTGTCTTCTTTGCTCTGTCTGGAGTCTGAACTGAAAAACAAAATTCCTTGCTGTCCCTGCCCTGCCATTGCCACAGTGTGCTCCGTGGACTAAGTTACGTATCATATGATTATACAACAGGGAAGTGTGTACAGTGCTGATGGCTGTACAACATGCAGGTATCATGCAGGTGTATAGCAGCGTTGCAGCTAAATCTTTGTGGTAAGTCTCAACTGACAGCCAGAATCCAGTGTTGGAAGCTGCCACAAGGGCTACATCTTCAGAAAAGAAAAAAGGGGAAGAGAAAGGCTGCTCTAAATATCTGCACTTTGTTTTAATATTTGAATTTGGATTTACCTCAGGTTTCAATAGCGTAGGCACCTTCTTCAGTGCTTCTGGGGGGGAAAAAAAAAATCCTAATTTGAACCTTGGTGTTTGTATTTTCTGCTTCCTACTCTGTTTTCTGAACAGAAATGGAAGATAATGTCTGGTTTTAGTGGTTGCATCGGAGCTCCTGCCAATATTCTAGCTATTTCACACAAAAAAGATAGTATCAAACAATAAAAATCTTAAGAAGTATGTTTTGGCATATATTGAAGGGGTGTTGTCAGTTTAGGAACGTACTGTCCTACTGAGTTAAGGCTCTGTAATCACACACTAGAAGGAAGTAGATGGGGCTACTTTATAATGAGTCTGTTATTAGAACTCTGATCTGAAGGGTCTTGTAAAGGCATTAAGGAGGTCACTGGAAAATTTTGAAGGCATTTGTTTTCTTTTACTGATGCTTAATAATGAGTATTTTAATCAGCATGTTGTGCTTCAAAGACTGCAGTTTGCAGTTTTGCTGCCTTCCTCTTGCCCTAATTGGTTGACCTTGTATGGTGGGTACCATGATCTTTAAGATGGTGTGCGTGCTTCTTCTCATGTTCAGTTATTGCTTGTCATCTTTGGAAGTACTTAGCTAGCATTATCTGTTTCTTACAGTTCTCAAACTAAGATCCTGTTAAAATTTGTAAGATAATGTTTATATGATGGTAAAATGGTAGAATGTGTGTGCTTCCAATGCAGGGAATTACAATTAATTCAAAAGCAATAAGTACCCACTGTGTTTTTGTTAAATAAGTGGTGTACGGGGATCTCTATTCCATATACAGGTTAGAAGAAATGTCCTCTTGTGTGATTGTGTGGGCATTTCTCATCAGATTTAGCCTCATCTGAGGCATGAGGCTGTTAATAAGAACCAGTAGCGTTATGAACCATAGGATATTTCTGTGTGTACTGACGGTGTGCATGCACTACAGTTGGCTTCGCATGGTGTTCCTCCTGTACAGGGAATAACAAAACAGACTATACCAGGGTGTTTTGGAGTAACTCTTAAAAAAAGGAGCAGGATTATTTTCAGGTTGGGGTTTTTTTTGTGAAATAGTATACTTCAAAGGCTTTTTTTTGTTTGTTTGTGCAGCCCAAAGTCTTTGCGGAGTGCATGTGTTTAAAAAAAACCACAGGTGGTATCTTCAAATAAGTCTGTCTTGGGATGTAATTTTCTGTTAAAGTAGGTGGTAGGTAGTTCTTTAAATGGCCCTTTCCTGTTCAGTGTTGTGCTCTGCAGGCAATTCATAGCACTGCTTGTCAAGTTTTGTGGAAAAACACAGTGTTCAAATTTACCAGTGTAGAGGCAGAGTTTTGTCTTAAAACCAAACTCTAATTAGTCTAAAGTTAGAACATTTGTTTCCTTAGCCTTCTGCATTTTTAAGTGTGTGAGCTGGGGGATGGGAGGGGGGGAATTAATTTGCTTTCTTTTGCAATCACCTGCAACCTCTGTATATTCCAGAGAAGTATTAGTCCCCAGGCTGCAGGTCAAGGAACACTGCTGCAGAACATCAGAAGAAATAGTGGTAGAGAATCTAAACCTGTTCATTGTCAAGGGAAATAAGCTGAGCTGTTCAGATCACTGCACAATTCCCTCAGGGTGTGAGCTTTGGCTGCTCTTGCTAGCCTGCTTTATCTTAATCAAGGATGAACATGTGTCAGGCCCAGGATCCATCTATTCAGTATCTGGTCTTCAAGGTGACCAAGTGGGTGCGCTGGAAAAGTGGTGGTGGTTTTTTTTTTCTGAGAGGCTCAAGTCTAGTATCCCAGCCTCTGGGAGCCAGTGATTTCGAGACCAGCTGACCCAGAGGATGAATTCAGAGCAGTCAGAGTTGGCAGCTGTTAAAGATGTCTTGATGCTGTGTGAAGCCTATGAATCCCACCATTTTTGTCACTTGCAAACTTGAAGTGATGATGTTGCTGTAGCTGGACCTTGGGCTTGCCTCCTTGGGACACGTGAGATGTTAATGTCTGATGGAAGCTGGGTCAATGCTTCTGTGAAGACCACTGGACTGTGGTGTTGCCTGGAAAAACAACTGTCCCAGGAACATCTGGGTTGGAAGCTGGTCAGTGTCCTGTGAACATATGTTCTTGTTTGCTCAGATTTTTCCCAGGTATCTGTCAGTACCTACTCATTGAGTCACAAGTGACTGATGTGATGATAAAGTTCCTGCATGAATCAGCTTACATGACTATTCTCTGAATTCAGGGTTTCTTTATTTGGAAACATCACCTGTCATTTATAGCGTGGGTTTTGACATTTTGTAACTCTGAAAAACAAAAAATCCCCATCTCTCCTCTCCCCCTCCCCCCAACACTACCCTACAGGGCATGTGGCTTTATTTTTAGGGCTCTGGGAATTTTTTTTGCAAGTATATTGACTTCATTATGTTGTTTTTGTGCAGTACTTCGAAATCTTTTATTCTAACTAAGCGTGGGTGATAGGGTGTTAATTTTTTTCAAGGGCTATGACTGAGGCATGAACATTGGGATCAGTGGAGTGTTGAAGACTCTTTGACTGTGACTGTACTGTGAGGGAATATTGCTGTTGCAAAGGCAACAGCTAAGTAATGCCCAACTGTGATTCCCATTACTTCTAAGCAAACAAAATAGTAACTGAATGCAAAATACTGGTGTGTGATTTCTGTGATCATTTCCAGAGTTTCCTCTGCAGAGGAGGCATAGCCCTGAAAATGCATCCTTGAGAAGTGATGGGATCTAACCCCACTCTTGTTGCTTCATGGAATGTCCTTTGGCTCTTGCACGTGAAAAGAGCTGCCCAGGAGCAGAATGGTTGTGACTGGTCTGGGACCTGGGCAGTTACAGCTGGCTAAAGGAGTCCCTGCGGGTCTTGCTCTGACCAGGCTAGGGGGTGTTTTTTTATGCAGCAAACATTTCTTCAAATTACTTCCTCAGTGCTACCCTTAAAACCTCCTGATAAATAGCCATGTCAGTTGGAAGTACAGTTTATTTCCATTAGCAGGTCAAAATCCTAATGTTGAAGCCAGCTTGCGCAAAGGGACCTTTGTTGATGAGATAAGCTAGCTGTGTCAGGATGAAGCAAAGGCAGCTTGCCACTCTAGCTGTCTGGAGGCAGGACTAATATCTCTTAAATAAGAGATGAGCTAGGGAAACTGTCTTTTTTCTCATCACGTGCTACAGAAAACCAGGAAAAAAATTCAGCAAAGTATCTCCTCCTTCCTCACCCCACTTGTCTTCTGTAACTGCGCTCAACTCTGGCTGTTGCCCGGGAAAATGGACCGTGGGGCAAAGTTGAGAGCAAGATACTCCAGGTAGGTTACGGCTGAAGGTCAGCATGGGCTGCATTTTCCTCATGCTGGCCCAAATAGAGTGGAGCCGAGTTGCTGCTTTTTCTTAACAAGCCTCTCGTCCACTCTGCGCTCACATGGACAAAACTAGTGTTCAGCCAAAATGCAGGGAGACCTGAGGCGCCAGCACAAAAGTTATGGTCTGCAGTCACAGTGGATTTAATGAGAAGACGTTCTAATGAACTTTCAACCTAGGTTCTTAATTCTGACTCTGGATGCACTTCAGATGTGTTTATTCTTTCTCTTTTCAGTTCCCGCTGTGTGATGGCTCTCACACAAAGCACAACGAGGAAACTGGTGACAACGTTGGGCCTCTGATCATCAAGAGGAAGGAGGCATAGAGTGGACAGTAGAAGCTACAAAATGAATGTCTGACAAATCCTCTGCTCACTTGTAATTGGGGGAAAAACCACAAATTCTTTGTCGCATCACTGAAGACTTTCCAATGTAGTATATACATCAGGCTTCAGCAGGTGTATTTTCTCTGGTGCTTGTCTTGTTTTAATCACTACAACGCATAATTTACTAAATAGTCGTGGTTTAAATTTTTTGTCCTGTAAAGTGTGTGTACCCTCTCACTGAGTATGAAACTAAAATGACGCACAGAATGTACTTCATCAGAAAATAGGTATTAAATTATTTTCAAATACATGTGTACTACTCTGAGGCTATTCAGTAGAAAGTGTGTTCAAAATGTAGATCTTAAAATTCTGGAGAGATTCTAAAGTTGCAGGTCTGGATAGATTTCTATGTAAAAGGCAGTAGCAGGAAAGAAATCGTGCCAAAATGCAGCTTAACCTCTGATTACGCTGCATGTTCTGCAGGTGTCAACGTTTGGCCTGTTACACTACTGTTCTGTGTGGCTTTTGTAAAAAAACAAATTTAAAATAGTGAACTATGAGCAGACAACATAAAAGGCTTATAGCAAGACAGGGCTAAAGGGCAACTTTACCTTTGATTTTACAGCAGTGTTGAAATTTGACCCTACTACCATATGGTATCAAGAACATACTACCGGAACTGCAGACCTGTATTTAGAGTAGGATTAGGAAGATGGTCTCTGTGAGAGCTTTCTTAATAGACAAGTGGAATGATATGAAGAGCTCGGAGTGATGGGCAGGGGGTGGCAGGGTTGTCTTTGCTGCTAGAAAGCCTTAGTTTCACTTGCAATCTCTAGCAGTGAAGCTAACTTCCCCAGACCACAGGACACTTCTGTGGGGGAGGCTATGCTGATTTATTCCAGAAGCTAAAATAAAAACTAAAACCCCACCCATCATTACTGTTTGCTTCATCATTGCTCTGGCTGGTTCAGGAGGACTCTTCCTGCTGTGGAGGGAGGAGGCACACCTTTCTTACTAAGTGGCCTTAGGCTCTATATGTCTTAAATAACTCTGGCCTCCCTGGGCTAACTGTTGACATGGTTCAGCTAATTTTACCAAAAGAACTGACATGGACAAGGAAAGGCTCTGGCCGCAGCTAGAAACAAGGGGGAAAGGAAGGATGAGACAAGGAGAGCTCTTACCCTCCTTTTGTACGGCACTTGTCTGCCTTGCCTGACACGGTTGCATTAATGGCTAGCATGTTGGTTTCCGTAAATTAAGTAGCTTTGATTTATTAACATGCAAATGACTACAAAACAAAACCCAAAGAGTGGGGTGGCAGAGGGCAGTTTTGTATTAAGCCCGGTCCATTAGCGTAATTGCAGCCTGTGTAAGATTGAGCTCTCAATGTCTGGGACAGAGAGACTACCTCAGAGCTAGAGGAAAGGTCTTTTCAAGAAGCTGACATTTTAACCTAGACCCTTAGAGATTATTCCAGGTGATCAGGGCAGTAGAGGTTTTATTTAATTTTTTTTAAGGGTGTGGTTGGTATGACTGGTGAAAATTGAAGAAAATGTTTTGCATATTCTTGATGTGAGACTTTCAGAGGCTGAGGTCTTAGCTGACTGGTCTGAACTTTGGCAGAAGGCACAAGAAGTAGAGAAGGTGGCACAGAGTCAGAGAAAGAGGGTTTGCAGGTGGAGTGCTATAGTGGGGGCAACTGCTGCCTGTGAGAGACCCCTGCTTGTAAGAAGTTGCAGTCAAATACATTTAGTTTCTATCTTTTCTTCCTGTCTTGACTGTAAAGGTACTTGATGTTTTTTACTTGGCCAAGTACTGATGCATATGGAAAGTTGTTTTAACCTTAAATTATCAAATACATTGCTTTTATTCAAAACAAAGTTATTTCTGTATTATTAGAACATGACACTGGATATTTCTGTATTTTTGTCAAATACACATTTGAGCTCATCTTAATCTCGGGGTTGTAATGTCTGTGTTATCTCATGGGTGTGCCATTTCTTTCAAAGGAGAGTTACACTGTGAGTAGTGCTGTATGCCAACGCTGCTGTAACCATAAACCTGTGTCTGGGTTGGGTTTTCCTTCTGAGACTTATTTTCCTGTTAGCAGCAAAGCCTGGCTGCTCTTGAAGGAATAAAAGTTCACTGAAAACTGCATTAATGTTCTGAGCTATGAAGTCCTAAAGTTTCAGACGAGTCTCCCGAGTCATAAAACTTATTTCCTGGAGTTTGCCAGTAGAACATTTTGTGGAGTTTGGGTGTCAGGGAAGTGGGCTCCATCACAAGTTTTTGTTCCTGGGAAGCAAAGATGCAGGAGCTGAGTGAGTCTTTGCTGATTTACCTCCTGGTGGGTTTGTTTGGGAGAAGTGTCACATTTATAAATGTTGACACAAAGTGGTTAAATTTTATTTTGATGCTTGTACAATTTTCTGAACTGTACCTAAAAGTTCCTGTTTACTCATGTATGTGAGCTGTTTGAACATGATAATGAAGAGAGATACTTGAATTTGAGTAAACAAACTTGCCAGCAGTCTTGATGAGCATCACAGAGAACACTTCATTTTTTTTTCCTTAGTGCCATAATAGGTTATGATGTTCTGGTAGTCTGAGTGCTTGCCTGCTCCGGTGTTTTCCGAAATCTCTGTTCTTTAGTGCTTTCCGAAATCTCTAGAATATGAAGCGAACTGGTTAGATCTTTGCCAAGTTTTTAACCATAAAGAAATTCTTCTGCAAATGTGCAATTTTCACATCACACTGAAACTCCTACATGAAAATGTGGTACAAATCCTTCATATTAAATCAGTGAAGGATTTTTGTCCCAGAGTTAAACTGTATTTCTGTTCTACATGTAAGTAAGTGTTCATTAGGAAGGTGAACACATTAAAGTACTGATTCTGCAGTAATTCAGTGTGCCTCATCAAAATAGTCTGAATGTCAAATATTCAAGTGCTTCTAGAATTGGCATTCTTGAAGAGGAGATGGCTGTAAGTTACAGGTGTTTTCTGCACGTTTAATTCAAGCACCGTTAATCTAATGGATAGTTTCAAATGGTGGAGATGGGCATTGCAATCACACGCTGGTCCACTAGGAGGAAACAAACGCTGTGCCATGGATACTCCTTGATGTGGGCACTGCTGTTCCTGTGGGCTTTTAACGCATGCATGCATTTATGGGGGGCGGGGGGGGCAGGTCAGCAGCATTGCTGTCTGAGCCCAGGCATCTGGAAGTGCTGCATAAACGTGTTTGGGACTAAGCAGCTTTTCATGCACGGAGGCTCATGTGCTTTGAATCTAGGAGTTGTATCGCCAGTTCCCCGACTGCCAGCTGCAGAGCTGACTGCAGGCCCTACTAAAGTTTTCACCATATTGTTGCAGTTTGGACCTTGTTCTGGTGCTGTTGGGGGTCTGTAAAATTTATTTTGCGCAGTTGAACAGCAGCTGGAGTGGGATTTTCCTTTAAGTGTAATACAGCTAGATCAAGACATGGAAACATGAGTCACTGTGGTATCACAGTTGCTTACTCCAATAATGGAAGAACATTTTATAATAGCAGGAAGGATAAGAACGTAGGTGTGAAACTAAACATTGGTATTGCAACGGAACCTTTCTGTCAGCTGGCTTCTCTTTAGCTGTCCTGAGCATGGAAGCCTCTTACTAAATTTGGCTTTTGTTTCAACTCCTGAAGCTTCAAGGCTGACAAAACCCACCCTGAGCCCTGGCTGGATTAGGTGGAAGAGCACGACTTCCCCATAGCGTGTGGGCAGGGAGGGGATGCCCTGCCGCGGCTGCCAGCAGACTGAGTCTACCAGTGCTCAGCACCTCTTATTTCAGCCCGGTCATAAGATTTCACGTGGACCTGCTGAGAAGACCAAATGCCTTTTGCATCGTCACTGGTACACGTTAAGCCCAGCAGTGTCGGATACCTGTTCCCCCAATTGCTTTGTGCACCCAGGCTTGTTCTGCCCTGTTTTCCTGCACTGATGAGTGGCTTCGCTGCACCGGCAGGAGAATGATCATTTTCCTAGAGCCATCATTAATTTAGGATGGGTAGCGGGGGCTGCTGCTTGAAGCTCTCTGCTGCTTGTTTCTTCTGTCGCGGTGTTGTACCTGCGCCGCCTGCAGTGCATAGTGTGTTTCTTGGGCAGGATGATTTCCAGGCTGCCTAATGCTGAGGCTAACGCAGAGAGGAGCTGAATAAAAACTAAATAACATAAAAATAAATAAATCAAACGTGCAGAGAGAAACAAGAAGGGGAAAAAGAAGAACTAAAATGGCAGATGGGAGGAGAGCGTAAGCTAGAAGATTTAACGCTGTATAACATTGCTAGGTGGTAGCAAAAGGGATAAATCAAAGTACAGAAAACGGTATGTTGCATTTCATCATACCTCTTAATAGAGCAAAGCGTAAGATGTACAAAGTGGCTATTCATTAGCTGCTGGGACTAAGCGGTTCTATTAGCCAAAAACGTACCCCTTAGAGCCGAAGGGGTTATGTGCCTTGAGCAGACATCTGTTACTGTGGTTTTTCTTCCTGAACCGTTTGTGAAATCCTGCAGTACTGGACAGAAAGCAACGTACACTCATGCCGTGGGTCCCCTGTTAGCAGTCTAATGTTCTTCCATGCCCCTTTGTAAACTGTTTAATTAGATGTGCAATTATAATAAATAGAAGGAGCATTTACTGGTATGCTCCCTGAAGTCAGTAAAAGCACAGTAGGTTTACATGATTGTAGCAAAGCAGAATTCAGTCCACCTTTCTCATGTGCAGTTTGGACTGGTAAGAAAGGGTTTATCGGGGTTCCCAAGCAACTTCTGTTTTCTTCGATACAAAGAAGTTGCGTACGTCTCATGTAAGCACCGAGAGATCATTTCTCTTGTTATTTTTTTCCTAGCTGAAGACTGAACCATCCCTCCTCTCTGATTTGACATTGCATTGCCCTTAACCCGTCCTGCTCTGCATCCTTTTTGTCATACAGACTGCAGTTTTCTTTTGGTTTTTTTGAATGCGTGGCACATTTATACAAAAAAAGTGCCTTCTGCTCTCTGAGAGAAGCCTGTGCAGAAAAGAGGAGCTTCCTGAGCATGCCAGAAATTATAGCTTTAATGTGTGAAGCATTCAAAATTCAGTACACTGCAAGGATCTGCTCAGTAGCTGGAATGTTTGTGCCATTCAGTCAAGTCAGCTTGCAACAGAAACACAGCAAGATGAATGATAAGGTCACTGACTGCGTAACTTTTCTCAAATACTTTTCTGCAGCTGGCAAATATAACCATACATGGATAAGACGTGGTCAAGATGCACTGTCTGTTCACCGCTGGGACTCTTGCTCAAGACTCGGGTACCAAAACAATGGCCAGAACAGACTTTCACTTCAGTAATTATTAAATTTGTTGCTTTTTTCAAACTCTGTGATCTTGCTCTTTCAATCTCATTCTCAGCTCCAACATCTGCACAGGTTAAATTACTTTTTAAGGGTTGAAATTCTGTTGCTTTGCAGACAAAGTCTGGGAGTAGAATACTGTTTAATGGAAGAGACTTTTCTTAATGCCAGTTGGCAGTGGGTTTAGTGAATAAATAGGTGTTTGATTCTACTGCAGGTGGAGGCAATGTAAGTAGCCTCTAGGGAAAGACAAAGAGGCATTTTAAATAAACCTCTTGGCATGTTAATCATCTTAAATCAAGTACTGGGGTTATCCTAAAGCATTAGGATGTGACTGGTAAAATGCCATCATGCATTTGTAAACCCTGAGCAATCCCCTGATAGAGATACAACACTGTACTTGGAAAATCTTTGTTTAGAAGGACAAAGGGAATAATCTTTATCCACCTGTAAGCCATGAGATCAGGAGATGGTACTAAAGACTTTGCTCTGATGCCTCTGTTTCAGAAAGAAACACAATTTCTTGCCCAAGGATCTCAAAGCACATACATCTCTCATTGCCATTTTCTAGGGCTGGAGGCAGCCAAAATATGTTTCATCTATTCAGATTCTCCACAAATCATGGTTTAATTCCATCTTCTGCACCAATTAATTAATGGTATGTTCCTATTCTCTGTGAGAGACCAGGCATGGAAGCTGGACTCAATACCTGGCACGCTGAGGCTACACATAGCAGCAAAATGATGCCTTTTGTCTTCTTCTCAATGCTCTTCCTGATGTTGACCAACATTTTATTGGCTCTTTTTGGCTGCAGACGCACACTGGGCTGATGATCTCAGACAACTGTCAACAGTGACTTCACGATCTCTTTCCTGGGCTGTGACAGCCGGTTCCACGATCAGCATTGATGAGCTTTGGTTTGGATTGTTTTCCTCTACATGCATTACCTTATATTTATCCACACTGAAGCTCCCATGCAAATGTTGTGCCTTTCATTCAGTTTTGTGAGATTCTGCGGGACTTCTTTGCCATTGGTGTGGCATTTTACTGCCCTAAGGAGGTCATGAGCATCCGCAGACCTGGAGATTTCGTGCACACTCCCTTCTGTGGGTTGCGAATGAAGATGAATAAAACCAGTCTCAGCACCCACCCACTGCTGCCTCCTCTCCACCCTGAAAGCTCTTCCATTTGCTTCCCACCCCTTAACCTCCTCTCAGTCCAAAAATGAACCTTTCCTCCAAATTCTTTGCTTAGTTTCTTTAATGATAAAATTACACAACTGCTATGAATTAACCTCACAGTCACTTTCGAAACTTACTGTATTATCTATCTTACTATCTAACTTACTATCTCTGGAGAGTGTAGGTTGGTTTTTGACACCGTCCCTTTGTTTTCATCCTGGAAAACCCCAGATGTACCTGGTTAGCAGGGAGGAGAATAGTGTCAAAGAGTTTGCATCAGTCAGAGCCAAGTAAAATATTAATCATTGTGGGACCTGCTGCCTAAGTGACAACACAATAGCTAGGAAAGAAAGTGGGATTGCAGC
Organism: Aptenodytes forsteri; assembly: GCF_000699145.1. Taxonomy (NCBI): domain Eukaryota; kingdom Metazoa; phylum Chordata; class Aves; order Sphenisciformes; family Spheniscidae; genus Aptenodytes; species Aptenodytes forsteri. The sequence continues at coordinate 3,334,589 of NW_008794890.1, read as the reverse complement.
ACCGTTGAGTTTTACAGCTACAACAGACAAGGGTAGTTTAGATTTTCCTTTACTTAATAAGAACAAAAAAGACAGCACAGAACTACTGTGAATTTATCAAAGGATTAAAAGCCTTGAGCTATTTTAAGAGGGTGTGATACAGTGACCCTTCTGCTGTGAAACGGCGAGAAAAAAAGAACTGCAGCACTGCTACAACTTCCACACTGCTATGACAACATCTGCCGTACGCCGAATGAGCAGGACAGGCCCTCCTGCCCACAGAAGCACCACTGCAGATGCTCTCACCCGTCCAGCAAATTATTGGTTTCACCAATCGAAGTTTCTTATCAGGACCACACATACGGTCCAGGTTGGCTCTGTTGCAATCTGTTCGTCCGGCAGAAGCTACGCAAGCATGGCTGCCTGCTGCAGGAAGTGGCTCTGTGGGCAGCAGGATCCACGTCTCTCGCACAGACCTCGTGCAGAAGACACAGCTCTGGCAGAGGAGCGGTATTTTTGGCAAGATGGGGAAGAAGTGGCTGTGAACCATCCAAAGGGACGGTCAAAAATCTAGCGGTGCTTGTTGTCAGCATCCCTCTAGAGTACCAGTATTTTGGCCAAGTCCCAGCCCCACTAATCTGTTTACCTAATGTCCCCCTGCACTTCCACTGAAGTATGAGCTTATTTCCTGTACTAAACTACCGTGCATCTTGCGGTTAGTTATTAACTAGCTGTTGTGTTTGAAAAAGGGCTTTATTTCAGCAGAAAGTGATTCTTTTGTAATCCTTGCTTAGTTCGGGGGAGCTTTGCAATCTGCCAGTGAGACATCCTCTTGCAGCGCAAAGCAGTTTGTGCGAAATAAATGAGTGTGTAATATGTATTATTATTATATTGTTAGTGTTTACATTTTTTTCAGACCGAGTGAGGTAAGATTGTTTTCCAGCAACGAAGAGTAATCCAGAATTAAGCATAATTTTGCCAAATGCATTTTGCTGGGGGGGAGGGGGGGGATTCCCAATCACCTGCCCCTTCTTTAGGAGGTGTTTGCAGCCCCTTTTGCTTTCTCTTCGAGTGCAACTGCACAGCCCAGAGACGAGAATTTTCCTTGGGAGTCTTGCTGGTAGGTTCAGCTTTCAGCGCAAACTCTTACAGTAGCACACTCTGTGGAGAAATTAATTATTTGTCATTTCTCGTATTCTCTCAGTTTCACTTATTTTATTTTAGGAGAAGTTCTCAGATAAGATCAGTGAACTCCGTGTGCTGAAGCGTGAGGGTGGAATGAGCGAGCGGACGATAGTGTCTCGCGTCACTTGATTTCTATATGCATCAATTTGACTAAAGCAAATATCAGGGAAAAGGAAATAGTCAGTGTTTACTTATTCCAATTACTCATGCTTTCATATTTCTTTTAATCCCCTCCAGGCCCACTTCTGTTAGCTCTAAGGACATCTAGAAGCTATTTGTTGAGGACTAGGTACTTGAATAGCCTTTAAATTCCATTTTTTTTCCTTTTAATTCCTTTTTTTTTTCCCACTAAGATGTCAAGCTCAGGTAGATCGCAGTGTTAAATCGGCACTCATGCCAGTCTGAAATGCTGTCTATGTTTTCCTCTCTGTGTTTAGACCCAGATCAGCCGAAGTGTCTCGCATCTCCGCAGAGGGAAACACCTTTCCGCAAGGCTCAGGTTGGCATCTGAACCTTGCAGCAGCTGCTGCTGCCGAGACCGGGAGCTTTCTCTGCCAGACATGTACCACTTGTGCTTTTTTTTCCACTATACTCCTCGGTAATTTTTTTTGTGCAAGGGTTGACCAATCTGGTATTTCTCTCCTGTGTCAGCACCCCCCTGGGAAAATTCAGCACTGGGGAACTGAAGACAGGAGCTTAACGCTTGCAACCATCTGACTCCTAATCTTTAGGACTGGACAGTAACAACTGATGAGAAGGGGATATTCGGGAGGGAGAAACAACTTTTCTGACCAGCCTTGTTACTTCAGAAAGGATCTTGCTGAGTTGTTACCACTGTCTTCCCCATTTTACCCAGTTAAGAGAGTGGAACAAATTGTTCCATGAACAATGAACTAATGAAACTCGGTTTTGCTAGATTCATATGCTGTGCTCCTTCCTCTCACTCTTCAATACTCTCATTTTCCCTGTGACCTTCCTGTTCCTTTGATACTTTAATTTCCCCAGTAAACCCCCCAAACTGCCATCCAGTTCTCCCAATCACCTGCCACGTTTCCCAACTATGGGATGGGGAAGAGGCGGCAAGTAATAGCTGAGCTCACCGCATCGTCGTTCCTCTAATGTCAACGCCGATTCCTGATATACATCAGCCCGTTTTATAAAACCTGGCGAAATGTCATGTATCTGCTAAAATTCATTTTCCTATCTCCAGCCTTGTTTTCCCGTTGCTGCGTCCTACTAATACTAAACACAACTTGATACTGGCAGATACTGTGGCAAAAGTGCAGATCTAATATTCAGAGAGTTCAGCTAATTTTATAAAGGAAAGAAACACTGAAAAAAAAGGGGAGTAATTACAGGCTGACAAATAGTGCTGATACATGCTCTGTTTTAGACTGCTTAAAGGCCCTTACCCACTTTAAAGGTCTGATACTATTTACATGCTTCAGTTTGCTCTCGCTTGTAGTCCCTCTGATCTACTGGAGAGAAAATAAACAAACCTCGGGATGACGGCGAATTGATACAAAACTGAAGAGGATTTTGGGCGTATTTCTGGTTACCGAGAACCAGCAGAGGGGGAACGGCCTCTGCCCGCCAACACACGGCTCTCGCCGCGCTCGGCGGCACGCTCTCCCAGGAGAGCCGAGGGAGCGAACGCTGGTCCGGGGCCAGGCGACGGCTCGGGGCGGCGTGGGCATGCCCACGGGGGTGGGTGTCACCGGCCCCTCTGCGGGTCGGGGCCGGTTTCGCGTGCGCTCGGCGCTGCTGCCT
>NW_008794890.1:3325233-3330848 GCF_000699145.1 Aptenodytes forsteri | reverse complement strand
TGGGCGGGGGGGGGGGGGAACACGCGGCACGTCCGGGGCGGCGGGCAGGGCTGCTGCCTTGGCAGAGCTCCCGCCGCCGCCGGGCTCTGCCCGCCTCCCGGACTGGGCTGCGAGCACCTGTTCGTCCCCGGGAGCCGGCCTCAATGGGGGGGTTTCGGTGCTGGGGTCTGACGGTCACCTCAGTGCTGAGGGGTCAGTCTCCCTGGCCAGGGTCTGATCCTCCCTTCGAGGGCTGGAGGGGCTGGCAGAACTCAACTGGTGTGTGCAGGTTGTGGACGGAGCAGTATCACCGCTGCTGAATATCTTGCTTCTGGTGGTTTTCATAAATGGTAATGGCCTGTCAGGACGGGATAGGTAACAGGCACCTTTAAGCCAAAGGGCCTCTGCAGTTCAGCTTCATTTTAACAGGCACCTTTTAAAAAAAATGGGGATTTAGGTAATGGCGTGCTGGCACCCTCAGAATGTGTGTTGAAACTATGCTTCATCTAAAGGGAACCCCCAAACCTATGGCCACCAGAAACTTCAGCAAAATATTAGTAAGCAATTTACCAACCTGGGGTAACTTCTTAGTTGCTTGTTTATTCGATGGCAAGAGTAAGTCTGAACCAACAGCTAGTAAGCAGTCTAATAATACAAATATCATGAGGATACAGCACTTCTGAAGCGTGCCTCTGCTAGCTTTAAATTTCTACTTTAATTCCAGGTTGAGGAGTGAGGTGTTGGCCCTTCTGATGAAGGTGCCTTTTAACATAGGCAATGGTCAGTGCTAGAGCAAGCAGCCAAGTTAAAGTTGCCAAATGGCATTTCTTACAGGACATCACATTCAGTATAACTCCTGCCTCTGAGCCAAATGTAAGGTATACATCCATTCAACTCTCAGTGTGCCCTTTGAGAGTAGCTGTAATGAGTACCTACTGTCATATTGCCTTTGAACCCTGTCATTAGGAACTGCCTCTGCTGAATAGGCCAAGGGCTGAACTTCAGAACCCCTTCAACCATCAGTGAGTGGAATTACAGCGCTAATGGCACTGTGAGTTTCTTACCTACAGCCTGGGTCCATGGCATGTCTTGCTGCTGATAATCTCCATGGCAAAGTAATTCTTGTCCCTTGCCCCTGCTGCAACTGGTGCAATAAAATGTTGAGGGAGGTGCGTTGGATCCTTGGAGCTGTACGTCTTCCTCATTGTTCATATGTCATAACATGGGGTGGGATCAGGCAAAAAAGGCTCACTTCAGGGAGAGCCTCACCTTTGGCACGGCAATTTATCGCAGTTGGATCAAGACAACACGGGTGATACACCATCTATATTGTGGGTGCAGCTCAAATGGATTAGGTAAAGTTAGCTCCACCACATCTGATGAGCAAGACCAAGATTTTGCTGCAGAGGAAAATCATCACCACGGTTGATGATCTCATCTTAGAAACTGAGTTTTACATTTAAGTGAAGACCAAAGCTGCTCTGGCACTCACAGCTCTCATTTTTGTAACTGAATCTTCTCGTTTTATTTCTTTACAGATGTTGTATGTAGGAGTGCAGGCAGTCGAGATGCTAAAGATACAGGGTCATGTATAATTGTGCAGTGCTGCTTCTTGTGGTGTCTTTGTTGTGAAGCTAGTGGCCAGATGTTTGTATATATATAGTTGCTAATAGCACTGGTAAGGAATATCACAGACAATCTGTATGCCAGAATCTGTGAGAACATCAAGCATGCGTGAGGAGACCAGTGTGTCTTCTACCTTCTTCCATTGCCTTTTCTGCCTTTTCCTACAGTAGTAGCTATTTTCCATTCTGCCCTTTTCTACCTCATTGAACCTTTAGCATTTTAAAAGCCTAAAGCTATAAAACCAGTGTGCCTTTTCGTCTGGATACCTCTATTGCTATGCATACAACATGGCAAATGTACCTTGAAGGTTGTACCTGGCTGGTGTCAGTGTCTGAGCTCTTTACTGGTTCAAGCTCAGAGCCTTCCTTGTTCTGTCCAGCTTCCTCCTGCATGTCACTGCTGTCCTCTGCGCTTGACTTCCCTTCTGTCCCCACATACAGACATGCAGAGGACTTGAAGGTATCCAGAGTATTTTTTAACTTTTTTTTTTTTTGTTCAAGTACGCCTTAAAATTTCTTTGCCATAGGGTTCCCTTCCTCCTGAATAACCTTTCCATTTTCCCTTTGCTCCCTGTGATTGTTACTGCTTTGCAAAGAAAGGGCTCTAGCAGTCTCCCTGCATGCACACATAGACCCTCGGCTTCTGGGCATTACGATTGGCCTTTTGTTGTATGCTGTGTTCAGTAGTGCTTCCCCGGAACACAGTAAATCATGTGTAGCAAGTAAGGTAACCACCTTGGGTTGTGGCTTAATTCCATAGGCAGGTGGAGAGAGACAGGAGCTGATGGGATATGCCACCTTATTGAGCCTCCCACACCTGGCTGTGGTTTGGTGCCTGTACCTGCAAAGTGCTGGAGGTCCCCAAGCCATTAGTGGGATTCTGTAGCTAAAGGAGCCATTCTCTTTCAGTGTGACTTGCTCGGTCATGCAAATCACAAAACTTCTAACTGGCTGCTGTTTTCCCCGATGCAAAGGTTAAGGTCACACATACATACTGGTCAGTCCTTATTAGATACCCTCAGAGGGCAGAGGATCTTTTCTAAAGTACATGTTCGGTGTGTTTGTGCAGAACAGGTTTTGTCTATAGTTCAGTGAAGCATGTGGATTGGATATGATTTTTGTTTGTTTGTTTAGAAGAGTGCGTACATCTGTATTGGTTATTTTTGCAGTAGATTTGAGTTTCAGAATGCTCGCAAGCTTTGCATGCAGAGCCATAGAGAAATGTTTGTAAGATATTTCAGAATTTTAATTTTGGTATAGTTCTGCTGCTTCTTCAGAAATGTTAAATTGCTTATTCATATATGTGTTGAAAAACCCCAGGAACCCTAGAACAAAACCATGACCAACGTCCATGTTAGTATGATCTGCAGGTGATGGTATCTCTGGTGGTTGTTGTAGATCAGAGGGAAGGTTATGGAGTTTTCATCATCATGGTGATGAACATGAGTCTTTGGTTTGCAGGCCTGCCTCAGTCACAGTTACAGAGTAGGTGCTCTAGTCTGTCAAGAAATCCAGAGGATGAGGGAATTTTAGACAACGTCAGGTTATATTAAACTCTTCAAGTAATATATATCAATCCAATAGTGTATGGGTTCTACTTCCAGGAATATTTGCCTGGTCTTTCTACCTTGTAGATTGTCTACTTGTCTTGTCATCAAAGCCAACATGCAGATTTTGAGGAGTATGTGTTATAAAACCTTTGTTAATGTTGTGATTGTTAGTTATTCACATTCAAAACACGTGCCATTCAAATACTTCGTGCACTTTGCGAAGTGGTTTCCAGCACATGTAAAAGGGTACGGGGCTGGGGGGGGGGGAAGAAGCTATTGTGTCTTGAAGATGTTGTGGTAGTCTGCGCGCTGTTGAGTGGCAGTAGTTTTCTCGTTCTGGAAAGTATACAAAATCCAACTTTCAGCAAGCAACGTGATTTGAGAGCTGTTTTACGCAAATTTTTAAAACCACTCTTTGTTCATTGGCACAGCCAACTAATGAAACAACTTTTCTAAGACTAGTGGTTGTTTCAAAGTAAGTGTCTTAGGCTCTAAAGATTTTGTTCAGTTTCCAAGACTGCACAACAGATCCCATTCAGAGATAATAATGCTTTCTAGAAGGTGAAAACACAATTGCTGTTACAACTGCAAACTTTTTGGGACACAAAGCTCCTGGCTCATTTTTATCATTTCCTCAAGTGGTAAGCTGAAGATGGAACCTGTTTTGGATACAGTTAACATTTTTGCTTCCCTTCTAAGCAAAATAAATTACTATCTGAAAAGCTATGAATAAATCCTAGGAGGAAATTTCTTTTCCAGAAGTGGGTTTTTCTTCTTCCCTTGCAACTGATGATCTTGAAATTTAGAGTGCATTTCGCAGGGATGTAGTTACTTTTCTCCATTCTTGCCCGTATCCATCTCTTGAGTACCCTCAGACATTCAGTTGCATTTCTTATGCAGCTACCCAGCAATATTGCTGACTGGAGAGTCATTGAGGCTGTTTTGGGAGGATATTTTGGTTTTTTTTGGTGCAGGCATGATGAAGGTAGTTGCCTGGCTGAGGTGAAATTCTGTATTGTAATTATGGGTGATACAAATAGTAGCATCTGATTAGCATGGAGTGCTATAGGGATGCTACTTGTAGTAACATAGAAGTGCTCTTTCTATGCCACTAGTATAAAAATACATTCACAGGACATACATTTCTATTTTAGCTAGTGAGAAATGCATTAAACTTGGTACTAACTCCTTTAACTTCTTGGCATTATTGGAAAAACAACTGACCAGTTATTTAAAAAGGGAGTGTCTATGTAATCTTCCATAGTTGAATGAATGTTTTTTTTGGGTGGAACTTCTAATGTCAAATCCCAGTACTGTGTTGGCCTTGAGCAGAATTAGACCCAGGAAATCACCTGATGGCTAGAAAGAGAGGAATGCAAGCAAACCTCTGCTAAGGGTTTTACGTAGGAGCTGCCAATTTCGACTCTGCTGTGCACATACTGAAAGCAGTATAACTTTGCAAATAGGCTGTCCCTGATAGTGTATTGGCTATTTCTGGGGGAAAAAGGAAAGGAAAAAAAAAAAAAAGCTGTATCTCTTAAAACTAAGCCCTGAAGGAAATGGTTCTCTTCTAGGTATACTGCAGCATCCAGATGGGACTGTCCTGAAGCAGCTGCAGCCACCACCTCGTGGTCCCAGGGAGCAGGAGTTCTACAACAAGGTGAGGGTCTTGCAGCATGGAGGGAGCTGGCTCGCTGTGGGTGAAATGATGGGTGTGCTTCCTGTAGAAGTACATCCTTATTGTTGCGTTCGGGAAAGTGCAACCTAAATATCTGAACGGCAGGTCACCAACAGCCCTGTCATGGTATCTGTGTGCTGTCTAGAACTTTCTCCTCTTTGAATGTCTGTCCTTATGCCAGACCTACTTACTCACAGGATTTAAGCTTGCTTATTTGCTCATGGGACAGTGGGGTTTTCACAGCATTTAAGATTTTATTGAAAAGACTTGTATTATCTCCATCTATTATTAAAGGGTGTTAAGTTTGATCCCATCTTTCTCATGTTGCGAAGTGTCTCAGAATTGGTTGTGTCTAAATTTAGCATGTCTTACACTTCCATCTAGTCTGGTTTATTGCTAGAAGTATTGCTCTGTTCACTGTATTAAAACTGTTCACTGTATTAAAACACAACTCCTTTAAAAAGTCAATAAAACAACTGAAGAGTTTCACTTTTTAACTGTAGTTTGTTGTATTTTACCTATTGCTGATCTTGTTAGCTTTATCAGTAACGTTAACAGCATAAACCAGGAAAGCTGTTGCTTGTTGTCTTATGAGGGTAAACTGTTTTTTGAGTCTCTTTCCCTTACCGACCTACCTGGCTGTGATAGTCTATCACGTGTTTTTTCTGTATCAGCTTGATATGTCATCCCTTTCCATGGCTTGTTAGGTATGAAGAACTGTAGAAATCTTCATGCAGGATGAGAGAGAAATTTTGAGACCCTCTTTTTGTTGTGGTGTTTGTT
>NW_008794890.1:3274502-3325185 GCF_000699145.1 Aptenodytes forsteri | reverse complement strand
AATTTAAGTTACTGAAAGACCTTACATATTTTGTGGAAATGTCTCGCATTAAAACAGACTAAGCAACCTGCTCTAAGTGAACAATGTGTTTGCATACTACCATTACTCCATAATTCTCATGATGGGACTGCTAGACAAAACAGCAGGTCTTGAGTTAGTAGGAGCTCAGCAGGAGCCAGTTAAATCTAAATGTAAATATTTTTCTGAGGTTTCTCAGTGACTGTCATTTAGATGAGGTTAAGAAAGATACAATCCAGCCTGAGTGGTAACTCTTCAGTAGAAGGAGAAAGCTTGAACAGACTCCTTTGAGTGTCAGGCCACTTACTCTTCTGTGAAATCCTGAGGTATGGACAGTAATGTGCTATCACTGTCTATAGCCAGTGGGTAAGAGGGGTAAGCTTGAACATTGCTTAGACGTTAACCATTCACAGCACAGGCTTTATCATTTTGCCTGTTGCTTAGACTCATGTGACAAGCCGTGAGCAAGACCCTGGGCAAAGTCTTCGAGAAAGAGGTCTGTATTAGTGCCTTTGTTACTATGCCGTGTCATAGTGGAAAAAGTCAGGTCTCGATGCTAGTAACTTGCAAAGTTAGCTTCAGTTATGTCTTCTGGGGCCTTGCCGGGTTGCTTCCAACACTGATTTTTTTTTTTTTTTGGTTTTAAGCCATTTGGGAAAGAGATTGGGCAATTCTTGAAAAATAATGGGGAAAGGGAAAGGTGTATACACAATTAGTTGTGTGTGGACTAGAATGCCTTTTTGTGGGAGAAGGGAAGGAGAGCAAATGCATGTATGTTGGGTAGGTGAAAGGTCTTGGGGATTTGTTGCTTCTCAATGATTAACTGCTATCATGTTTGCTCTCAGGCAAGAACCATGTGATGCGGGATATAGACACCTAAGCACTACATATGGTTGTTACAAGATGAGGATTATGGCAGGTTGTGAGGTTCAGTGTAAGGTACAGTTTCACATACGGCTTGAGCTCACTGCTGCCAAGAGGGAAAGGCCTTTCTTCCCATTCTTGCCATTTACTGTGTGCCATGCTGGTGCTTTTTGGACATCGAAGAACTGATTTGACTTATTTAAAAGACAGCAGCATTTCCTTGTGTTGGTAGTCTTCTGTCAGTTTTAGTGGTTAAACTGATAAGTAGTGGGAACAACAGCAAGACTACCCTATTTTGGTGACTGAGCTCAACACATCTTGTGGTCTATAGTCAAAGAGACATTATCACCTTGGAGTAGGCTAGTGAGCATCCAGAGAATGGGGGAAAGAGAATTTTACCACTTCTTGAGATAAGGGGCTGTTTACAAGGCAGTCAGGTACATGAGATGGTGAGAAACAGTGCAGAAATGAAACAAGTGAAACAAGGCTGATGAATCCCAGGCTGTCACTTTGTCAGGACTAGACAGCAAGTCTGTTGATAAGATCAAACCAGAAGGTTACCCATTAGGATATGTGGATTAATTGTGACTTTTTCATTTCTGCACCTATTTTTTCATATGTGCTTATAACTGTTTTGTCTGTAGTGATAGATCAGTTGTTGCTTCCTTTGCATGTTACCTTACCCTGGCCTCAATTAAGATCAGTACCTGCGTGAGAAACAAGTGAGTTTTTTTACTTATGGGTAAAGCAAACCTCCTTGGCTGAAGTAACCGAGAACCTCTGTAGTTTACGGTAGCAAGAAGATGAGCTTGACTCAGTTTCAGCTGCAGAAGTCAGCTGGAGGGCAGCTATCACAGATTTGAGGCAGAAGTGTCTTCGAATAACCAGCAGTGACCAGGAAGTGATATTTCAGCATGCAGTCTGAGTGCTCATGAGCTGAAGGTTGCAGGGAATGTGTCATGCTAGAAGATAATGAGGCATTAAGAGACAAGTTTGACTATAACTTGGATATATTTAACCTGATACCAGGTAGATATTATCTTCTATCTGGACAACACAGTCTTCTCTTCTGAAACTGCTGAATTTGCTTTCAGCTGGATGCGTGAACAAGACAGAGGGTCATAGTCTGTGTCAGTGAATCACCAGAAGTTTTTTCCCCTGGTTATTGATGGGTTATTTTCTATTGAGCACGAAGCTGAGTGCTGACTGGTAGAGCCCAAACAAAATGGGCTTCCATTTTGGAATGGAAACTTGAGCAAGACACTGTAGTGCAAAATACTAATAGTGATCTGAAACCTGCTCAGAAGTGGGTGGCAACTGGAAATTTTGAAGAATTTCACAGGTCTCTGTCAAAGTGGAAAACTGGAAAATCTCTCAAGTAATTCCTACTCAGACTGCCATTAGGTTACCTTTCTGTTTTCCTGATAGTATATTTTCAGTTTAGCAGTTTAAAAAAATAAACAAGCCACCCTCTAAATACAGGTAGTCGTTCTTAAGAGATTATTTCACCAAGTGAACCAAACTTTTATCTCTGCTACAGCAATATGTGTCATTCTCCACTGATGGAGAAATGGCTTGCCGTGATTCTGTGTCATGAGGAAGGGGAAAAATAGAGAATGACAAGGTTTTCATGAATACCTTCTATGATAAAACGTAGTAGAATAATTTGCTGTTTGTAGTCATTGTTAATAACTCATAATGTATTGCTTAACTTATCACTGGAGTGTGACTTTCCAGTGGTAATGTCCACTTTCTATTGAGTTCTGTAAATATGAGTAATTATCAAATCAAAATAATAACATTTTAATTTTGGTCCTGCAAACTCCCTTCCTGTACCTGAGGGCATGAACTTCTTACAAATATAGGCTGCATAACCATGGAGTGTTTTACCAGGTCTTCTGGTACCCTTATCTGGGTAAAAAATTTGGAGTTTTTAAACCTTGAATAGCTACAGAATACTTCGTTTTCAATAGGTATGAGCAGCAAGAGAATGAAAAACACTGAAGTAGAAGGGTTGTGGTTTTTTAAGGACTATCTACACTGATGATCAGTTGTTTCCATCTAATGGAAATACTCGGTGAGAATGTGTAGGCGGAGGCACTCTAAAGAACTGCTTTTAAAGGAGTTTCAGGAGGGAGCAGTATAGAGAGATGTGGAACGAGGAAAATAGTGTTGTTTGAAAATGCAGTATAATATATTATGTAGTAGCGACCCATTTCTATTAAAGAAAATAAATTGGTAAAAGGCAGTATGTGTTTATGGTAGGCTGCCTACACATGCATGCCAAGAAATCCACAAAAGTGGGCTACTACTCAGCATGTTTTAGTATTTGGCCTCAGCCTGCTTTATGCCAGGGTGCATTTATACGTGCTGAAACAGTCTGATTTAATTCAGCAGTGTTGGGAGAGGGAAGGGAAGAAGCCTATCAGCCCTCCTACAGTGATCTCTTCTGGCAGATGAGTTGGGAACTGTGAGAAAAGCATCTTTTGAAAAGGTTAGTGCAGTCACTGTATGAGGTAAAACCTCCCTGCTTAGCTGGGTACAGAGCTCTTGTCTCAAACGGACCAGGCTGTACCCAGGAGCACTGTGTGCTAGCATAACTCTCTTCCTATTTAAGAGCTATCCTCTTCAGCACAGGGTTTTTCTTAATTTGTCACGTCAAGAATGTAGCATTGCAGAAACTACTATCCTGTTGGTGCCCCAAAGAGGGGGAGGAAGCTGGAATGTCAGGCTTTAAATAGGGCAGCTGCTTTTGCGGGCACAAAAGGATAGAGCTTGGGCTGCAAGTATTTAAAACTGAGGAAGAGAATTTACAGTTGTTGAGGTTACCTTCGTGACTTTGGTTTCCTACAAGCTGTGTAGCACTGAGAGATGGAGTGTTTCTTACGTTCAACAGAACAAGAGAAGGTCGCTGAACTGTTATGAAATGGCAGCTCTTTCACTTCTGATTTCTGGCATTTGCTCGGTGGGGCTGTAAACCTCTGTTACTGTGTTGACCTGTTTGGAGCATGGCATACTGAAGTTTTAAAGGTTGCTAATGCAGTAGATAATAAACTGGGATTTTATGCTTAACAGATCAATAAATGTTCCTATAAACTTTTATTTGAATTGCCCTTCTGCTCTCCTATGGTGACTGGGTGATGCTTGGGGTATGAGTAGTATACCTTCCCTCCTCATTTTGCCTGCTGAAAACTGTCCTGAGAAAGCTCTTGCAGCATGGACAACTTCCAGCACTTACATTTTTTTTTTTCTTTCCTGTTTGCTAGTGGCTGCATGTCACAATTGCCATAGCTGGTTCTCGTGATGTTGCCAAGTCATGGCTCCAAATAACATACCTGCAATACTATAAGGTTTCTAAGGCTGTTGTAACGCAAGTCTTACCCAAATTCTCAGATACCCTTGTCCCAGAGTGCAAGGGTAATTTTGGGGGGTTGGAATGAAAAGGTGGACAGGGTTCTCCCAGTCCCAGCTCAGCTCTGGCAACCTTCTACCTCTGTCCCAATGCTTGGGAACCAAGGGGAGCTGATTCACCCCACGTAGTGTTGGGAAAAGATAATTGGGCTAGTCATCTGGCCCTTCTGGATAACAGATCTTCCATCCATTGCCAATTAATGACTGTTCTGTTAACTGCTGTAGCAGTAGTCTGAAAGTTCAGGGTTCAAGCCCTGCTGACACGTAATATGAATGCAAGGAAGCTGTTACCACTGTAGATAATAGAAATTGTTTTTCACTCTTGTTACATGTCCTGAAAACAAAGCCAGGATGTAAGAGACATAAATAGCTCCAGCATGTAAAAGAGATTTACATTAGTTAGGTGAGAGTCAGGCACTTGAAAGCTAGGAAGTAATGGTTTCATGGTTGCCCGCACAATTGTTGTTCTGAACTTTTGTTGGATGCATTATAATGCAGCTTTAGGTAGGGCAATGACCCATCTTTCTGTTTTGTTTCCCCTAAAGAACTTACTAACTCACTTTACAACCTGACATAAGGCAGAATTAATATAGTTTGTGCAACTTTTGCTGTCTTTCTTGTAACAGTTAGTCTTCGAGTTTGTGACCTCGAGGATAATGTGTTAGTGAAGACCCAATTATGTTAATATTCCTGAAGCCATAGTTCCTTGTGCTTCTGTGGTTACAGAGAAGAAATGTGCAGGAAGTATGCCCGTTTGGACCATTATCAATAATCTTTTCCTTAAGGTTTTATGTATTTCCTTCTCAATAACCTGCCACTACTCCTATGTCGTGGCTTTTCATTATTGCTTGATGCTTTTTTCTTTTTTGCATTGTCTAATTTTAATTAGTATTCAGGCAGCTTCAGGCAGTGCAGAAGACTTCTGGTGACTTCCCTCCCCCTGCATGGCATAAAATCAAGCCAGCAGCCTGAAGGATGCGTTTTGGCCTGGAAGCTTTTGCATAGAGTTGCAAGAACTGACTCATAAGATCAGCCCCCTTTCAGCCTATATAGCACAAATCACGATAAGGCAGCCTGTGTTCTGTAAACTATTCTCTGCTAGTGACGGAAAAGGAAAGGGGTGGGGGAGGCAAAGTATGTCTTGCTTCAGGATGAATTACCCTGTTTTGTAAACTCAGTTAACTGGTTTTATAGTCTTGATTTATACGATTATCCTTGACTGAAAAAGGAGTGGATGATGGCCATCGTGTTGCTATTGTGTACTAAAATATCCTTATCCCATGATCAAGTCTCCAGCTAAGGTTCTGATTTTCAGTCTTGTATGGACAAAGTTTGGAGAAATAGGATGCAGGGTTCTCTTAACATGTTATTTTGGGGATGCAATGCCTTGCCCAAACCTTTCATTACTACCGCATTCAGAGCTGTAGCTCAATATCCTGAAAGGTTATCTTTGGCCACGTCTCATTCTGGTCCATCCAGATCTGCTGCATCTCCAGAAGAGGTAGCGGTACTGAAGTATACAAATTACCTGTTTGCAAATATAGTGAGCACATGCTGATACCGTCCATTTCTGCCCTTGGCATCATTCCTCCTGCTGAGAAACTGTCTGGGAGGGATTCTGTTTTGCTGGGGAAATAAGCAAATTTAAGTTCCCAAACCAGTGTGTGAAATTGCCTCACACTCTATACTTTAAACCACGAGCCTGGACAGAAGTATTGTAATAAAAGAAAGGACATGCAGTATTCCTTAGCTAATGAGAAGAAAATGGCTTTTTGACCAAACTGTGAAATACTGGCAGCTTGTATTCAGATCTTTTTCACATTAGGAGTTGTCTAAGAGAGATGAAGGATGCAGTGTAGGTCTAAGAATCTGCTGAGTTCCTACTACTGTCCTATAAACACATTTTTTGTACTTCAGTTCACTATTAAATGACTGAAAGCCTACTGTACTAGGACAGTAAGACTTAAAAAGTATGGCAGACTTTTGTGATTCTTGCACTCTGTAGCAAAAACAAGTTTGGAAGGGACGCACCGCGCAGTAGAAGGTTAACCTAGAAGGGTCTGGTGAGCATCTGTTCCCCGTGCTCCTTGCATATTGTGTGCCACAGAATAAACTACAACCTGCTTTAATAAATCTAAGAAAACCTCATAAAAGGAGACAGTAAAAGGCCATTATTGCAATTTGATGCTATCGGGGAACTAGTGGGTGGAGTTGGTAACAGACTGAGTAGTCTACAGTCCATACTATGTGAGTAAGCAGACAAAAAAATCCAGTTCTCTTACCAACTTGATTTTGAGGAAAACTCCTTCCCAAGAGTAGATCTGGCTGAAAATAAAGCAAAAATGCATAGTTTCAATGTGCATATCCACAGTGTGTTAAATTGGATTAAGTTACAGTACAGTGCTCCTGCTGTGCTAGAGGGTCATGCAAGTGATAACTTTTTCAGACTGGATCAAATATTGTTTAAACTTCAGTTCAGTTATGAATGTTTCAGAATATGGATAAACTTACTGAAGGTATGTTGGTATTATACAGAAAATACAGTACTTTGTGCATTATAAGTTTATTTAAAATTAAGATATGGTTGGTGGGCTGCCAGTATGGGATTGAGGATAGGTTGCCTCCTTGAAAGAAAACAAAAATAAATTCAGTCTCTGAAAATAAGAATTCCAGTTTCCAGATTAAAAAAAAAAAAGAAAAAAAGGCTTGTAATAGGAGAATATTGCATAAAGCCAGGACTATGTATATGTGGAAAGAGATGTGAATCACCAGTGCATATGGTGGAAAATAATGTAATGTTTTGGTGTGTTCTTGGTCATCCAGGTACCAGATTAACCATAAGTAAATTAAAAACTCCATTAAATATTACGTTGAATGTCCCACTGTGTATATAACATGCTTGTTAAAATTCCTGTAATATCCAATACTTAGGAAGCAATTTGGTAGCAATTACTTTTCAGTCTTTGAGTATTTATTTTTCTGAGTGTGTGTATTATATAAATACATATATGTGTATGTATGCATACACACACGTATATATGTGTGTATATATATGAAATACATGCACACATATATTTTTATATATATAAAAATCTTCTTGACAAAGCAAAACAAATGACTTGGCTCACCATGCCTGAGTGTAA
Organism: Aptenodytes forsteri; assembly: GCF_000699145.1. Taxonomy (NCBI): domain Eukaryota; kingdom Metazoa; phylum Chordata; class Aves; order Sphenisciformes; family Spheniscidae; genus Aptenodytes; species Aptenodytes forsteri. Next base: position 3,317,749 of record NW_008794890.1, on the reverse strand, counting down.
TAGATTCCACTTACCCAGATTTTTTCCCTGCCTTACTGGAGCAGACTCTGATCAAAGGCTTACTAAGGTTTCTTAGCAGTGTTATTACTGTTGTTCCTTTTTTGGTTTGTGCCTCCCCCCCACCCTGTGTTCTAGCACAAGTTAGCACTGCTTCTTTCCTTTCTTGCCAATGGTGAGCAAGGAGGTTCTTTGCAGGTTTGGGAAGCAACAGCCAATGTGCTTGTCCAGCAGACTGGTGAGTGAAAGGAAGATGCGGGCTCATAGCTGATTCTGTAACTTCCAGTTTTGCACAGGCAAACATGTAGGTGGGACTCCAAAGAGTTAATTATTCAAAGCAAACCAAAAAATACCTCTAGTTATTACCCCCCAGCCAATGTGCTTGTCCAGCAGACTGGTGAGTGAAAGGAAGATGCGGGCTCATAGCTGATTCTGTAACTTCCAGTTTTGCACAGGCAAACATGTAGGTGGGACTCCAAAGAGTTAATTATTCAAAGCAAACCAAAAAATACCTCTAGTTATTATAAACCAGCTCTTCTGATGGTAGCGTATCTTCTCTAACAACTGAAAACCCCTCTACTTGGGTAGAAAACATCAGAATAGCTTTTGGGCTGTTATTTTTAGTCCTTGTGGAAGGAGCCGTTGCGTACTTTCCCAGAATCATAAGCCATCAACTCAAATTCCTGTTAGTAGGTGCCATTCTTCTCTGTCCATTTAAAAAATTAATAAAAATAATAAAATAAAAAGATTATTACTAGCTGCCTCTCTTGGCAAGTGTTCTCATCACAAAGTAGAGCCTGTTGCTGGCAGAGGAGCTTTTGATGTAGAAACTGAAACTATAAATCTGACGTAACATTTGCGGGGTAGCCCTTGAAATGATTGTTTTGGACACCTGGCTGCAGGTGGGAGCTGAGTATTCTGGAATGAGGGGTAGGATATACTAGGAGATGGTAAAAGACATAGTTGCTGGGAAAATAAAGATGGGGAGCACAAACAGGTGTTTTTCAAAGGAAGGTAAAGACATTTTTTTTTTTCCAGGGGTATTGATGGTAAATGTACTTAAATGGCAGTTTAAGCGGAGCGCCTTGGCCTGGCACTTAGGCAGTGAGCCAACTCAAGGTGCTCAGCAGGCTGTGGGACCAGCTGGATGCTGACGTTGCTGCAGGGGAGGGGATGAAAGTGTGTGTGGGACCGTGGCAGCCCTGGCTCGGATCGACTTAAACTACTGTGAAACTGCACCTTTAGGGTAATGCTGCAGTAAATTCTTTGTGAGGGCTGCCTCTTGCAGTACTAGGAAAAAAACCAACCCAACACGTGTCTCTTAGGACTTGGTTCCCCTTTCTGTCTCTTTGAAATGTAAAATTAAATTTTGCCTATTTAAGTATAACTGCTTTAGGGTTCCTCCCACCCCTTGTTCTCTGTCACTCCCTAGCTTGAATCTTCAGCTGTGATCAGATAGCTTTCCAGAAACAAAGGGTAATGCTTATTAATGTTCTCAGAAAGTGGGACAGCCATGCTGGCTTATTTTCCCTTTTGTCTTATTGTTCTACCATTTCACTTTTCTTTCAGTAATTTCAGTGATAATTTAAGCTTGAACTCTTGAATAGTTGGAGTTGCTTAAAAAAAAACTTCATGGAGCAGAAAGTTTGTATGAAAACACTCTTGAATAGTTGGAGTTGCTTAAAAAAAAACTTCATGGAGCAGAAAGTTTGTATGAAAACACTCTGGCTGCTGTCTTTGTTCAACTTGCTTTTTTCTTCTGTGAGGATTTGGATGTGTCGAGGTGGTGGTTTCTGACCAAGTCCATGTCTTTGCTTAAAATGCAAAGCAGTGTTCATGTTGCACCGCTTTGTGCATTGCAGTAACAGAGCTGTCTTTTGGCACAATAGTTGTAAAGATAGATGAGAAAACTGGTTGTACCATACTTCTTCAAGGGAGGTATGGATTGGCAAAGTGACTTCTTGCCTTGAAATTTGCTGGATCTCTCTGGCTGCTGGTAGCTTGAGTTTTTGCAGTGGGTAACTTCAGGATAGCATCACTACAGCTCTATTGGGTGAGTGGTAAGTGTGGTCAAACTAAGAAGGAAGAGTAAGAAAGAACGGGAGAAGAAGTATTTAGTGTGTTAAAATTGAAACTTCCTTATCAGATGACCAACGGTAGTATGTCAACCATTTTTTTAGACTATGTTCTCTTCATTTTGGCCTCTAGTGGAGAGTACCTAATGTGAACTCTGCTCCAGTCTGTTGTATGTGCACATTGACATAACTGAACCAAAGGAATGTAGATTCTGGCGTAGAGACCTTGGTGTGCGATTTGCCATATACTTTTGGATTATATTCACCTAAGCAGGTTATGAGACTCTTAGGACGCTGCTTAACAGGTGTTTGTGCTGTTAATGTAAATACACAGGAAAGTGTAGGTGATTGTATCTTCTTTAAGAGCGCTTTTTTTTTTTTTTTTTTTTAAGAAAAAGATGAATTGGATTGTGGTGCCTGAGGGATCAGGCTTTGTTTCACATCATGAAAGAAGAATTATGTTTGACTTCAGAGAGCTCTCAAATTCATTGAAGACTCCATCTCCTACGCAGTTGAAGCTGAATGTAACATCTGATTGTGCTAGCGAGTTGTGAACCTAGGAGAGACTGAAGGGCAAGAGGAAGCTCAGTTCTGTGGCAACAGATTTGTGATGAAACATGATCTCCAACTTTGCTATTTTGACCAAGAAGGCTGCGATGCCCGCTACCCTGCTCTGTGCTCAGCTGGGTGGCTTGCAGCAGTTGTAAGGGGGTGTGGGTAAAGTAAATAATTTAAACTTGCGTTGTTGTTAATCTTTAGGTGCCCAGGAATCTTGTGGGATGAAAGATGAGATGGGAGTTTGCTGTCTTGTGAAGAGGGAAACAACCCTTTACTGCTTGTGATGGGGTAGGGTCGGATGCCCGCTTAGTTCTTTCAGAATACTTTACTGCCGTGCCTCTACAGTAAGTGGTTATTGGAAAGAAAGAGGGACTGGATGATGGGTCTCTACCCAACTTACCTCTGACCATTTCAGAGCGACTTGCTGCGTATGGTGTCTGCAGCTCTTTGCTCACGCCTCCACTGTGGTATTTGTTCAGCATTGTTGCTGATGGCTGTGCCTGACGGCTGCCTTTTGGTTTCTTCTTCTGTCTGCTGAAGTTTTGAAGCTCTGCCACATCCTCAGAAATGGGTTGGGGTTTGCTTTGCCTCTTGTAAAGATGATTCCATGCCTGGGGCTGCAAATCTTGCTAGGGTCAGCCTAAATTCGACTATATAAAACATGTGGAAGTGGATAAAATAAGACCTACTGGTTTTTTGGCATTGTTAGAGAATGACTGGTTGATAAACGTGACCAAATAAGTATCTCTTTGGGAGATTTTTTGAAGCTTATTTTCACAGCCTTCATTTTTTGGAAGGTAAAATGGCTAACTCCTTGCTATAATTTCTTTTTTTTTCCTCTGACTCCTGGAAGAAGGATATGATTGTCACAAGTGTGCGCTATCCTTATTTGAAAATCCATTTATGTGATCAGATTGTGGGAATATATTCTGATTTAAGCTTTTTTTTGTCTTTCTGTAGGTATCTTCAGTGAGAATAATGATTACAGTCTCATGTATAGTACGGCTATATATTGGATAGTAAAATAAGTAATTCAGTATAATAGCATTTAGTATAACAGCATTCATAAACATTTAACTTGTGGAATTACTCTGGTATCAGATATTTTGAACGTAAGCAGAGCTGGCTCAATTCCAGTCATAGTTGTGGAAACAAATGCTGCAGATGCTCGCAAGTCAAAACATGATGGTACTACTTTGAAAAAGAAGCAAGGGCTATCTGGGTTGTAAAGCCAAGCAGTTATGAATTGCTAAAATCACAGCTGTTATTTCAACCTCAGTTTTTTGGCCCTTGTACTTGCCTGGTGTAACTGCGTGATGTATGAGTCCGGAGGGAAATGCAGTGTGCGCTCAGGTAATTAAAGTCTGTAATATAATGCATACACATTAGGAGACAGAATTAAGGTTGCACTATCATCTGTAAATCTTGCATTTGCTAATTTGAGCGTGTGACTTATTAACTGCTCCCCACCCCTCAAGAACCCCCCAAAAAACACACTGGAAACTGAACTCTCTGACTGATGTTGGCAGCTGGTTGTGTATCCTGAGACTCTGCAAGCTATAGTGCTGCTGCCTTTAGGGACAATTTGTGATAGCCGGCAACAAGAAAAGGTGATGCTTCAGACTGACATGCCTACTCTGGCATTTCAAGTTTCCTACTCAAATAGCTTTAAAATAAATGCAAATTTAAAATATATATTCTTTTAAATCAACTCTTTTATGTACTTTAGAAGATTCTCTTTAGACTACATTTCTGTCAAAGTGGTGTTTTTTCATCAGGACAATTGAAGATGGGTCTGTACTGCCAGAACTAGTTTCCTGTTGAAATTTAAACATTTGTTTTACCCTCCCTCTGTCGTTTATGTGATTAGCTAGTCTTTAGAAAACAAAAAAACCTGAATGTCATGCTGCTTTAAATAAGGAAAAGAACATTCCTATTCTCCCAAGCAGCCCCTGTTTGCATTAAAAAACAGATGAATCTGTTTGGATCAGACTTACCAAAACAAACAGAGTGTACTTTGGATTAAAGACTAAGAGATGGTAAATTTGCCTCAGAATTAAAAAGTCCTGAGTAACTGGAAATTATGACTTCATGGTGTCTATTGGACTATCTGAGCTGTCACAGGACGTATCTGGGGCATATTCTTCCTATGAGTTAGTTGCTGTAATTTGTAATGGTCATGTTGTGAGCCCTCCAAATGTAAGCATCCTGTTTACTTGCTGTTAAGTCCAACAGTTATTACATTTTATGTCTCCAATTTGTGCTATTGGAATAATGTAGCCTGTGATATGTAGAATGGATACCTCCACTGTCTGAGCTGACACTGAATTGTTTTGCAGTTCTTGATTTGCTGGATGAAGACCTTACGTACAGTTACCAGTAAAGCAGAAATGACATATTTGTCAGTGTATGCTGGAGAAATGGACCTGTTGTTACATTAAAAAAAAAAAAAAGGCGCAGCTGCTTGAAATGAAATTTGAATATTGCTGATATAAGTAAAAATATAATGGTTTCTTTCTAAAGGCTGTTCTGGGGTAAGTGGTAACCTGTCTCTTCCATGAGTTTTCCAGCACTATTGGTAGCGATACCTTTTGGGGCATGAGGTGCAGGGTTTATTTCCTGTGTAACTTTAGGGATGGTTTTGTCATGTATACATTTATATTTGGCATTCTGAATGACATCTAAATGTGTGGCTTGCTACCAGGTTGTATGAAATGAGAAGAAATGCCCATGGCATGGGTGCTGTTTACGAGGCCCCTCTCTAATGAGCAGAAGTGGTTCTCTCCTGCATAGGAATGAGCATAATTCCTGAAATGTCTGGTTTTGTTGCTTTGCCCACGCCAAATGACTTCTTCTGATCTTTATTAACTGAGTGCTTATTCTTGTTTGACATGCAAATACATTATAGGCTGAGATTGAGGTCTATATTAAGGTCAAATAAGTGCTTTGTATATGTTACATCAAACTTATGAGGGGAGTTTATTACTGTTTCTGGGAGCAAGATAACTTCTTGAGAGACAGAAATAATGCACTTAGTTCTGTTACACTGAAGCAATGATACTGAACTGCATTACTGTGAGTTTTGTCTCTGTTTAAAATGTCTTCTATCAGTGTGTTAAAGGATGGACTACTTGGAAGATACTACTCCTGGAGCTCTTTTCCCCATTTGGCCTTGACTTTGGGCTATTACACCCCATTATAAATTATCTGAATATCCTTATTGTATCCTACTATTTGAAATACACAGGAGCATACCCATAGTTACTTGCTAAGTTGCTAAGTTTAACCACCTAATGTTGGTGATTAAAAAGTAAGTCAAAGCAAGAGTACTGTCTCTCTTTAAAAAATGGAAGTGGTCTCCTGACATGTCACTTTCTCAATCTTTTTGCCAATAAATTAAGCAAATGAGTTCTTACTATGTTTGCCTGTTTTTTCAGTTGCATTCAGTGTTTATCCTCCTTGTCTGCTGCACTTCTTGCTTCCATCTCTCTCCTCTTTGTCCTGTCCTAAATATATATACTTCCTCCCATGTAAAGGCTGTGATACTGCATTATGGTCGCTGCCTCTCAGGTCTGCTTAAATTCACCTGGGAAAAGAGTATTTGTGCTGGGTGCAATGCAATTCCCTGGCTTGGCTATGAGGTGCTATGATAATAAACTACCCCAGTAAACAAAAATTGGGTTTGTACTACCTGTCTGAAAATACCCACAGCATGAAGTAATTCCACCAGTCAGTGCTTGGAGTCCTGGCCCAGAAACAGCCGTCTGTATGGTGGGGAACAGTGAACTCTCTTACAAAAGATAGCAGTGGATGGGTCTGCACCTCAGCATCTGCGTGGTGCTAATCTATCTTTCTCTCTCTCTTCTCTCCCACCCTTCATTTTTTTTTTTCTTCCTTAAGCTAGTAAGATCAAGCTACATTGCAGTCATCTGGGGAAAGCAATGTCTTCTGCTGGCAACGTTGGAGGCTCAGCAAAGAAATGTTGCATAAATAAAAACAAACAGCAGCCACTGATCCCAGGGACAAGCAAGGTTTTTTTTTGTCCTAGAGCACAAGAATATCAGCATACCAGCTTGTGTTAACATGGAGGAAAAATAGGCCTAGACGTACAATTACTTGTAGTCCTAAGAGGTGATGCCAGCTTGTCAAACCAGGACGTGTGAAAAGAGATCAGTGCCCTGTGATGTGACACTGTGACTTGTAAGATACACACCCAGCAACTTTTGTATGCTTAAGATAGCAACAGTAGTGGTAGAGGGTGCGGTGGTAGGTGTACGTCAGTATTTTGCATCACACTGTGCACATATTTGTGTGGTTTGAGCTTTGAGGATTCAGCCCCCTCCTTAGGATCTTTGAAATGGGGCTTATACCATGAGCTGGTTAAAGGAATGGGTCAAATTAAATGCTCTAGCATAAAGTCGGTGTGGATTTGGTTGTATTGCCTTCTCGGTCCCTGTGCAGTAACAGTGCTGGCATAAAGGTGTCAGAATTGTGGCTGGTACAAGCCCAGGGGAGCCCCATTATTAGATGTGCCTAAAGGGCTATGGAACAACGCCGTGTGTTTGAAGCACACTGGTGATTTGAGTTTGCCCAGTTTGAGGTTTCTGCAATGAAACCTAAATTTAGCACAAACCCGCATTGACTAATTTTAACATTCTGCTGCTGCATGAGGCTCAGTCTAGAGTTACGTGGCATCGGTGATCGTAGCTGAGGCTTGCCTTGATGCTCTAAAATAGTAGCTGGACTTCAGGTCTGGAGTGTATTTTCTCCCTAGGTGTATTAATATTACAACGTTAAAGGCACGTATTTTGCGATACCTACCCTTTGTAGTTTCCATCACAAGATATTCTCCCACCGTGGTTAAATGGGGATCTCGAAGCAATGAGCTGAGCCAACTCTGCAGAGCTCTGTTAGCACCTTAAATAACTTTTTGCATTGCTTCCAACTTTGCAGCGGGCTCTGACTGCACTCCTGTGCGTTGCGTACTGAAGTGAAAGCAGAATTGTTAGCTTGCCCTGGTCACTCATGTGCAGCGTCTGTGGGTATTGCTGTGCAGCCACTGCAGGGTTGAGGGACAGGACACGAGTCTGATAGCATCAGAACTGGGATAGCTGCAAGGGGATTAGGATGAGATGGTTCCTAAATGCAATAATAATCATTGTAACCTGCACTTGTGTGGATAGAGATCTTTTAGTCTGCAAAGCATGTTGAACTGTGCTGTAGGCTATCCCCTATGTCTGTAACTAGATCTTCAGGCAGGGTGGGGGGAATCTGGTCAAGGGAATGGTTTTGAAACCCTCTTAACACCACCACTGCAAACTGGTGACAATGATGCGATTCCATAGCAGATAGTATCCAAGGCTTCGTTTTAACTCTGCAAAGAACTGCTCCTTCAGGAATATAAGCCAGCTGCTGTTCCCAAACTGTTCTTGTTTTTCTTACAGAAGCTGAAAAAAATTTTGAAAGTGTTAAAGCAAATGAAATGTATTTGAATTGTGCATTGTCTGTGTGATGTAGTTACAGGATGAGTTGTTTTGGGGGAAATGAGGAAATACTATCCAGTCTGAGCTTGTATACTTTACCTGGTGTAACTTAAAAAGCTTCGGATATACGATACACTGTAGTAATCCTATCCAGTCTTGGATCCAGGATGGGAGAACACCCTTCTCGCTAAATAGGCTTTGATGCTAACAATTATAGTTTAGATTTTTATTCAAGTTAAGCCATAGATTATTCTTAGTTAGAGTTGGTGCATCTTTTCCACTTCAAAATTTGAAAGAAAGGATACCATTCATTTATGTTGGACTGTGATAATTATCATATTCATCTTGTATTTTTTTGAAATGTAAAGTAGAAATCTTAAACATATGAAAACAAAGACTGTAAGAAATTATAATTATGGGACAATTGGAAGTATAAAATGAATGTTTTAAACTGATGATCTCTCCGCCCCTCCCTAATTTATTTCAGGTTTATGACTCTGACTGTTGCGACAGCATTCTTCTGGAGCTGCGGGAATATCTGCCAAAATACTTCGGTGTCTGGTCACCACCTACTGCACCAAATGGTACTGTTCTAATTTTATCTGTTAATTGAAACCTCCTGGAAAAATCTTCTGGAGACTGATTTTTGGCAGTTGTGAGCTCCGTAGGGTTTTTTTGGTTTTTGTAACCCACTAACGTTCTCCTTAACAACCGGTTCCAGTTTGCAGTCCTCTGGCTGGATTAGGACTTCGGGGTCTTCCTCCCAGGGCAGATGGGGCATGGCCATTTGTATGGCAAACGTTTCCCAAGTAGCTGGACCTGATGCATATTGCCCCAGAGCTGCTGCTCTGGTCTGGGTCATGTCAGAGGAACGGACTGGTTGCGTGTTTATGTCTGGTCAAGCCATCAGAGCAAGAGACAGGTGCTGTGTGGGTGTGTAAGGAAGAAAAAATGGCTAGGTTGGAGCCTAAGGGGAGGCGTTCAAACTAGAATCTGCTGCTGGATCTCCCATATCATACAAAGCAGTTATTTCAGCGGGTACCTTGCTGGGGAGCTCTGCTTGTCATCCTCTGTTACGGGTTTGAATGGAACAAAGCTCTGGTATCTTAACTTTGCATTTGTATAACATGTTAGGAGTCAGGAAGAAAAAGGTATTTTGGGAGGACAATTGGAAGATTGTCTCTTCAAGAGAAAATAGATATCATTGATGTATTTAAAACAAACTAGTTTTTCTTCTGGGGACTTTTCTTATTCACGCTGGGGAAATGGAGCTTCAGGGACACACAGAAACAAAAGGACGCTGTCGAGTCTATTTAAATACACAGGCACCAAAACTAGATGCTGTGCTCCTTTAATATAACTCTGTCGTCTTTTGCTTATGCTGTCACTTGATAGACTTGTTTTCCAAAGAGAGTAGTAAGACAGTGTCCAAAGACACTGTCTAAACTCTGCAAAAATAAATGCAAGGAGGATTGTGGTAGTACCCATCACTTTCTTGGCTCAGACTTGCCTTCACGCTTTCATATTTGGCACTAACTCAAATAGCTCTACCAGAGCTATCTTTTTCCTTCCCTCAAAATTTTAAGTGTGTCATGGAGCTCACTTAATGTCCCCTCCAAATTGCAAATCAATTTTTTCTATTCACAGTAGGATCTTAACATGTAAAAAATATGTGGTCTAGCCAAGATACTGTAATTCAACACATCCCTAGTTTACTTTGGGAATTCACTAGCACTGTGGGGCTGAATTTTGGCAGGTGTCCACCAGTAGTCCAGACGTAGCCAGTAGGAATAACTATTTAAAGGAAGAGTAACTTTTGATTTTGTTTGTTTTACTTCTTGAAAAGACTGTGCGCTATTGGGAGCCCTTTTCATAGAAAGCTATGGCAGGGGTTAAAACAAAACGTTCCATTGCCAACTCTGTTATCTGTACTATTAATGGGTTTTGTGTAGTCTTGATAGAAATCAAATACATTGGAGATGATGGAGCTTAGCAGAATGCATGCATGCTGGATACATCCAAAGCTAAGGAGGTAGCCATTCACGTTGGAAGTCATCTGTTGTTTAGCAGGTATTTGCAAATACAGTTTTGCTAATGCCAGATGTGAAGGAAAGCCTCTGTGATGCATTTGTGCATCACGTGTGCATCAGTGCTTGGCACCAGAGGTGAAAAGAATCAGCAGTGTTGCATTTAGACTGCATAAAAAGTAGGAAAACAAGTTTAGAAAAATAGGAAGAGGGGAAGTAGCCACACAGAGGAGGGACACAGAGAGGCTATTTTGGGGAAATTGGGGATGGGTTTTTTTCCTTTTGCTTCTTTTTTTTTTTTTTTTTTTTCCTTTTGCCCCCCCCCCCCCCCCATGAGCTGTGGATTAAGCTCTGGTTCAAAAGATTGAATATGCTTAGCTGCTGTAGTTTGTCCCAGTGACATTAGATGAGGGAATCTAGCTGCTAGAAAGGTATCTAGTTCTTAGATTGTGGATGTATTTGTAGGTTTTTGCAGTCTTGACGTTGGAAGCCTGACCTTTCCTTTAGTAGTCACTGCTCTACAGACTCTGGGAACACAGCTCCATACAACCTCTGAGTAGTAAACCCAATAATTCCTCATTGTTGTTAAATTGGGCATCGGTGACTTCTAAAAAACCAAGAATTAAATAAAACAATCTATCAGCTACCAAACTGTGCTTGCTACATGTTCTGAACTATATATATTTTTTTAAGAGTGTTTGTGTGGAGGAACAACGGCTTGCCTGGTTTGCCAGGGCAGAGAGAGGATGGCCATTGGCGTCCTTGTTTCATATAAAGTTCTTTTATGAGATAAGTAAGGAGGGCGGCTCTTTGGTGAATGGTGTTTTGTATGTGTAGCATCATAGTTGTTATCTTGGGTAGAGGGTTGAGAGTTTGAGTGGGTTCACACAGACATGAAGAGAATCATAGGCTTGTGGTAGGAAAAAAACCAGAGTAACTTAATTTAGGACCACTCTGAACTTGATCTGTGACCATCTCTGAGTTTCCATGTGACAGGTAAGCAGGAACTGTGGTGGGTAAGGTGGAGAACACAAGGAGTTCATTTTCTTAGAGAAATATTTAGGGAGAAGCATGTCTTCTATGCTGAAAATGTAGATGAGTGGATGAAATTGCAAGCTAAAAGGCGTGAAAGGTATTAAGTGTAAATGAGACTATAGGAAGTGTGACAGAAAAGATGATGCACTGATGTTCACAGTATCAATGAAATTTGTAAAAGAGCTGTCCTGTTATGCTGAACTCGCGTACCTGGTACTACTGCACAGGAGATGGAGTTAGAGGTGGATGACACTCCATCTCCCTAAGCTAATCTAAAATTGGAGTGAGACAAATTGATTTGAACTTTGGGTTCACTGGCATTGTGGGCATTTGGAGTTTATTAATAAAGAAGTGGAAAAGTTGTTGTAAAGATGTAGGAGCCATGTTAAGCTTTTTATATCTCCTGCTGGGAGTTCTGTTTTTTGCTGCCTACTTGTTGCCCCTGCATATTTTTTTTTTTTTAAGTAACTTTACTGCTGCTCATTTCATACTGTGCTCTAATTTTTGTTGCCTAAACTAAGAACAGGGCAGATAAATACAAGCCAGCTTCAAACCTTTCTTTTCTTCCCTTGTTGCTGGGAGCAACTGAGGCTTTTCCTTGCTTATTCATGTGTTTTGAGACGTCTTGTAAGTTATGAGAAGAAGTCAGATGCCTCAAGTTATTTTGTCACTTCTGATTCCAGTGAGGACTGGATGCATCAGCATGTACGTGCTGAAGTCTGCAGTGGTTCATGCCATGCATACTTGCTGAATTTTGGTGGTCTTTTGGTTTGTCTCCTTTGGGACTGTAATAAAATATGTAAATAATATGTCAAGCCACATCTTCCTGCCTCCTTCCCTGGCACTGAAAAATAGAAGGGGGGAGGGCAAGCCTCTGAGGAATGATTTGTTTAAATCCTTGAAATATACAGTCAGGATTATCTACCAAAGCTAAGATACAAAAATCCTTATGAATTCTTTTCTCTGCAGGGGATTTTAATTTAGCTTGTTTTTAGATGGTGAATGCATGATTTTCAGAAGCACATTGGGTTAGCAGTGTACTACATAATAATTTAGAAAATCTGAACTGCTTGAAAAATCTGCAATTTTTTGTTTTACAAAACAAGGAGAGGGAGGAGAGTGTTCCAGTTATCTAGGCTCAGCTGCAGACTTGTTGATGATGTTGAGAAGGACACTTGGGGTCAGATCCTCAAAGACTATGAGAGCACCTGACTTGAAAAGGTAGAGTAGTAGTACCTACTGACATCTAAATCTGAAGCTTACTTTGTTTGCCTTAGTCTTAATGCTTCGAGATATTGTAGGGGTAACTGTTGAAATTTGTGATATATTCTGACACTGTGATTTTGAAGCCTGTTTCAGTAGACCATAGATCTTGAACACAATGCAAATAAGAACCGAACAGTGCCAGGAGAAACAAAGTGTAAACACTTGATGCATTTTTCTGAAGCTGTAATGAGAAAAAATAACTTGGTATAATGCTTTATCTGTGGTGGCATTGCTCTCCCCACAAGGACAAAAAGCTTTTTGAGAGTGGACTTGGACATTGAACAGATGTAACATAGTCTTAATTCTGAGCTAGCAGTTAGCTAACGATGAAGACACAAATTATAATTCTAAAAAGTGTGAGAGATGAGTCATTTCTGGATAGTTCACAGGCTTTGCCAAGTAATTAGTATTTCCCAGGGTTAGTGTTAGCTCCTAAGTTATTTTAATGCTTAATTTTTTTAAAATAGTAATTGTTACATTTTTAGGAGGTTAGTAAGGGAGATATTCTAGCTTAACAGATCTGAAATGGATGGGGAACTAAAAAGTGACAGATATTTAGAACTTTTAAATATTTTGGAGGTGCTGAATGTTGGTGCTGTGTGCTTAAAAAGAGGGATTTGGACCAGTAGAGTACAGGACAGCGGATAACCATGGATGCCGTTGATGGAAGGAGCGCAACTATCTTACCTGCATGTTGTCTGAAGGGAAGTATGCTAGGTTTTGGGAGATTTAAGTTCTGCTTTTTAAGCTAGTTATTTTTATGGGTTCACTTTTTGTTGCATTATGGAAATAGATGTTTTACACTACTTTATATACAGTTATATTTTAGTTTATAAAAACATTGCATCTAAACAATTTGTATAATTTTGTATTTGTAACAGTTTGAGTCTGGAGGTGCTCACAACATAATCCAAAGCATTTTGGAGTTGGTGGTGAAAGGTTGCAGCCATTTTCTGAGATGTTTTTGTATTTATTTTTTTACCCCACCTCCCATGGCATACCTCTGGCTCAGTGCTTCTGAGAGCTAAGTGCTGAAAACCTTGACTTTCATTTAGTTGTTTTCTGGATTGTTTTAGAGTGATGACACAAATCTGTTGATTACAGTGATTTCCGTAATATGCAAAAAGGATAGGTGTGAAGGATGACGCTTAGCTTTTTACAATTTTTGTTTTAGTAACAGATAGCTAACAGGTTATATGGACTCCCCTGGATTCAGTAGTGGTTCCGCAAAGCCCTGTGAGAGCTGTGCTAATATCTGACTGAATTAGACCTGTGTATAAAAACTTGGAATAGAAAACTGGCAACTGCAGTTCAGGTGGTACAGAATACGCTTCTTGGTAGGGAGAGTATTTGTCCTGCTTCTCCTTAGGGGATATCTAGTGAGCAAATAGCAAGTATGTTTGCTGCCTGTGGCTTCTCAAAGTTAGCTATGAGTTATTTTAGCTTGGATATCCCTGTAGTTGTAGTTAAACCTGGTTTATGGGTGAGCTAGTCTATAATGAAACTTTTTGCTGTAGCTAGATTGATTCCATAGCCCAAAGGACACTGAAAAGCACTGTAAGCTGATAAAGTGAGTTAGTAGAAGACTGCATTTTTTAAAATAGTGTATTGGTTTGACATGCTTTCCTGAGAATGACTTTACAGTAACGATATGCTTAGTCCCATTTATACATAAAGCAGGCATCTAAGGATTAAATCAAACCTATTTCAGATTGATATGTATGTGCTTTGGGGAACTGGGACATTCGATCATGATGGTGTAAAAATTGAAGCTCTAAGTAGGACTTATTAAAGTAATAAAAGTCCCTTTCATTTCTTATCCTTAAGAAAGTGTTTCTACTTATTAAGTGGAAATGGAACATAGCTTGTTCCCTCTATCTTGACTCTAACTGGTTTTGTTACCTGTCTGTACTGCTATCAAAACAAGGCACTTCGTCCCCCTTCTCTCTTTAAACTTGAACTGTTTTTGCTTTCTTTGGCCATCCCATTTTAGATTATGCTGCAGGAATGGGAAATAATACAATGTTTTTGTGTATTCAGATTGCATTAAAGCCAAAGAAGTACACTCATGGAATAGGGCGTACTTGAAAGACAAACTTTAATGCGAGGTTTGTGACTGATAACAGGTGGATTTGCAGAAGCTGATGCAAAGAATGAGACATGTGTTAATGCTGTGTGGTGTCTTGGTGCATGTCATGCCTTGGCAAGGGCTGGAGATCCGTGCAAGCTTCCTCCAAGCAGAGTTGTCTGCAAGTCAAGTAGTTACTGAAGTTTGTTTTCTTGTTGTGTTCTGACAATCTGTGCTGTAGATCACGTTGGTAATAGTCTCTTACCTGCACTGGAGAAAAGCGTAAACCAGTTTGACCAGCTTTTAGATACTCCTCTAAATGTTCAGGTAGTCCAAGGGCTTGGGGTTTTTTGGTCCACCCACCCTCCCAAAGGGACTTCTGGAAATGGATGAAAGGCAGCCTAGGATTTGAGGAGTGTTTTCACCAAAAGGTGTGCCATGAGAAATGAGTACAGATGGGAGTGGGATAGAAAGAAGGAAAAATGAGATGCATTTTGGCCCCTGTAGGGTAGGACTCCAAAATGTTAATTTCATTTTTAATATGACACAAAGAAAAATTGCCGGTTTAATTCTAGCCCTTTCACACAGAGAAAGAAAACACCATCTCCATTGCAAAACCAACCATGTAGTAACTTGCATTTGTATGTGCTTATTAATGCTATTTGAAGTATGTTAATGGCTTAATAAAAGCTACTCATGAATTTCATCTGGGCAATAATTTGAATTTGAGTGCTAGGTTAGCACACTTTAATTGTATACAATTTTCTAAACAATAAGGCATTTAGAATTTAATGCCGACAGGATTTGTGGGTATCAATGACCATGATTTGGTCTGTGTTCAGAGACAAATTTGACTCTTAAAGAACTCACGTGATGTTAAGCCTTAAACTATTCTCCTTCCTCCACAGAAGCTCAGCAGAAACTAGATAATTATTTTGCTTTGACCCGCTGTTTATGAAAGTTTTGTCTTTTTAACAGATACGTATCTAAAACTGGAAGATGTGACCCGTAAGTTTAATAAGCCTTGCATAATGGATGTAAAAATAGGTCAGAAAAGTTATGATCCGTATGCTTCAGCTGAGAAGATACAGCAGCAGGTCAGCAAGTACCCGCTGATGGAAGAGATTGGCTTTTTGGTACTTGGCATGAGGGTAAGAACTTGTTTTGTTTTCAAATTCAGCTTATGCTCTGGTCTGTTGTCCCACACCAGATACAGCGACTAGTTTTTCTAGCAAATGACAATCCTCTTGAGTTTTACGTAAATAAAGTGTTATCTGAATATATTGGTAGTACTGGTATCAACTGTTGTGTGAAATTTGTTCCAAAACACTGCTCTTGTTCACAACAAGTGTTTTAACTTGGCCGTGTCCCTTCTGGGAATCTACTTGCAACCTGGGTGCTGTATACATATACAAGAAAGGGGTTGGGACAGACTATAGGTATTTAAAACTGAATGTAGTTGCAATTAATTCTTCTCGCATAGCAGATATTTCAAATTATCAAAGTATTTTTTTGACTTTCGGGCTTATATCAGAGATTTACATACTGAACCAGTCTTTGTAATAATTTAATAATGAGCTGTATCCTCTCCAAATTTTTCATCTTCATTTTTTTAAAAATAAAAATAATTTTTATGTAATTTTCCTATTTAGGGAAGAGTAAGTTAGCTCTTAGAGGTGATGCATATAGCTATAAATAGCTGCTTATGTTCTGCGTTTAAAAAAGCTTTCCACCAGAAGAAAACATCTTTGATGCTTACGCGCTCGAGGAACATCTGTCAGTTGAAGGTTCGTTTGAGATGGATAAGGCTCTGCAGATGTCCGTACTAACTCTATGATGTTTCCTTAACTTAGGTGAGGAGAAAGATGAAGATTCAATATTTGTGTATTGGCTACTCTAAAACTTCAATGTAAAGAAAAGCTGTACAGAACACTTATGGATCAGTAACATAAATGTGTTGGTGTCAGTAATGAATTCCTGATGCAATGCATTTAAAGTACTTTTTTCTGCTATGATTGGCGTGGGAATAATTTTCTTTTTGATGTGAGATTTTTGTTTTTCCTTCTCGCATACCCAAAGCCAGGGCTTCTCAAGCTCTGCATCAACAAGCATAAATGGCTGAAGACTTTGATAAGCTTCCCCTTTGCCATTAGATAGCAACAGCACACAGATTGCACCATTGTTTGAAATAATTCTAGTATCTCTGTAATGTTTTGTACTTAATTGCCTGGGCGCTCAGCCTTAACTCTGTCTTGAGATAAGCTTTTACAGCTATAAATTATAGTGGTCATGAGTAGTAATTAGGTAAGCCTATGAGAAGGAACGTGGGAGTCGAGTCAAAAACCAGTCAAACAGTTTAGATCGAGAAGGAAGGCTGGAGATTATAGCTTTGGATTTGGTTTATGTGGTTACGTAACCTTTCTTACCTCATGTGTAAAACAATGTACTTCACATCCTTTGTTTCATGACAGTGCAAAAGGAATGAATGCTTGCTTCCATGGTATTTTTGTTTGTGACTATTGTTTCTAACACTGTCATTTATTGGTATCTTTATCCTGTTGTAGAAATTCTTTTGATTCCCTAATTCAAACTGTATGTATAATGATGGTTCCCCCCAAGCATTGCAGTTTCCCATCCGGTGTTTAACTAGATGAGATTTGTTTTGTGCCTTTGGTATGTTGGAAGTTATTTTCCAAAAAGAATTCAAAAGGTTCCTCCTCCCCTCACGCAACACTTAGCAAAGTCTAAATTCACAAGGCATTTTCTCTGCTCAGCTTGCTGCCTCTTGATTATGGGGTGCTCTCTGCCTGTCTGCTTGCTTTATTTTTGCAAGATTCTGGCTATAATGTAAAACACTCCCCTGTGCGGGCATTTACTGCCTGTAACAGCTAACGTGCTGGGTAAAGGTTGCTAGTGTTTGCAGGACAAAAGATGGTATAACACGATTCAGAAAGTAGAGGGGTTTGTTTTTAATCTCTCCGTTCAATGTTATTTTTAACATGGAGGTGGGCTTGCTTATTAAGTTTCTATTTTAGAAGAGCAAGGAAGAGAGGGCCAGGAAAAATAGAAAATGCAGTTATCTATGTTTTTTAAAGCACACATCATATAAGCTGTCATGAAGAGATAACAAGCAAAAATGTGTTATAGGTGGTGGGTTTTTACCCCAAAAGTTATTTGTGGTGGGTTTTTACCCCAAAAGCCACTGATACAGCTTTTTTTTTTAATGCACTGGTAAATAAGTGGTCATCTGTTTATATATAAAATGTGTATGGTTTGTCCTTAAAAGAAGTGAGTCTCCTGTCTGGCAGAGCTTTGATTTATGTACATAGTTCTGGCATTTGGCATGTGCTAAACTATATTCATCTTAATGCACTGAATAGACAGAATAAATACATGGAAACACATTTAGAAAACACAGGCATTTCGATAACATTGGTTGAAAAACCAATTTCATATTTAGTGGAGAGGTTCCTTTCTTTAACAGATGAGGACATAGATTTGTTACAAAAGTAGTGAGAGTTTAAATGTAAGTTGGAAAACTAAGGTGCGGTTCTAATAGCAAAAATACAAGTTGCAATATGGTTTCAGTAGTAGACATAAATATATAAGAAATATCTTTGCAGTGCATGCAGTATTAAAAATAGAGTATTTTGTATGCTGTTGTATACAAGCAGAATGAGTGGGTTGTGATCTTATTTCAGATTTGCAATCCATTCAGAATCCACAATTCCCAATTTCTGCAGGTTTTCTTTTTCTTCCAGAACATCTTGGTTGCAATATCACGTAGTCCATAATATTTCTGAAGCATGTTTTTAAAGCACAAACTGGTGATTACGTAACTTCACCAGTATAATCCATCATTTACTTTTATTGTTTGTGCCTACTAACTATTGCATGCAGTAATGCAGATAGCTCATCAAAGCTGTTTTTACAAGTGAATTTCCTAATCTACAGCACATGTTCCTGCAAGATATTTTAAAACTGACTGTAGCTGTGTCCATTTTATGAGTTCTTTATGAACCCTTTCTAGTATCATGGTAATTTTCATAAGCTCTGATGTGTTAATAACAAGACTTAGGAAGGGAGGAATAATAAAGCTTTTAAATCCTGCATCTAGTGTTCATATTCTTCCACAGTAAAAAATGACCAGAACTGGGTTTTTTACATTTATAAGTCTAATTCAAGCTTTGATGTTTAAGAAAACAGGAAGACAAAACAAAACAAAACCTAAAAAAACCTGCCATGAAACTACAAAAAAAAAAAAAAAAACAAAAAAAACCCCAAACAAACCGAAACAACACCAAACCCATAGCAAACCAAAGAAACCAACCAAAAGCTCTGAAACAAAAAACCCTCCAAACAAGCAAGTCCCTCAAAAAGTCTGGAAGTGGATGTCTGCAGTGGTTGAAATGAGCAGTAAACCAAGGCTCTGGCTGGTTTCTCTGTGCTGGCTTTGTTACCTCTGTGCACCTCTGCCTCCTCTGCTTTTCTCTCTTTCCACTTCCACTCCCTGGTTCTTGCAGTTGAGTTGGGCTCATCTGTTTCTCAGTCTGATGGTGCCGAATTCATGCTGCGGAACTAAATGCAGCAATTCCTCGGAGTCTGGTATCTGCTAGTGGATTGAAGGGTATGTTTCAGAAGTACTTAATTGGTAGAGTTCAGGAGATTGATCTGTTATCCTCTTGGGCGAGTTCTAGCAGATGGGTACCTGTACCCTGGCATTTTTTTCCAACAGTTTTTCCTTATGTGAAAGACTCGTCATGTATATGACAGCTGGTCCACTTGTATCCTTATGGCTGATAAGATTTCTTGTATGTTAGGAAAAAGCTGATGATGAATGAGATGAGAGATGGCCTCCCCTCCTCCCCAGTATATAAAAAGGAGGCAAAAGACATTTGTTCTAATGAGGTGTTCCATGGAAGTTCTGGGAGTCCAAATTTATGTTTTAAATCATGAACCATTTTAAAAATAGCTTAACTGCAGTGTCGTTGTCTTTTATTTAGGAGATTATTGGTCTGCTTTTTCACTGAATTAGTTTCAACATAATTTCATTCTACAACTTATTTATGTAAGGAACTCACTAAAACTTTATATTGATTGTCAGAGCATTTGGTGGTATACTTATTCATATAAAGCACTCTGTCAAATACCAGAAGAACAAAGAAGCAAAACAGATGAAATAATATATAAGTATAGTCTTAGAAACAGGGGAGCAGGGATGCATTCCTCCTGTGCTGAATTTTCAAGCCAGCAGCAAGCAGGGATGTGTGTACTTTCATCACTTGTGGTCTAGCAACAACATAAGGGTTTTGGTTTTATTTTTTTTAAAAAGGGGGGGGGGTAGATAAATGGATTTAGATAAATGGGCATGCTCTCCGCAGCAGTAATTGCTTTATAGTAATGCTATAACACTGTAGTATCAAATAAGAGAATGTATTTTTTAAAATTTCTCCCTCTGTTATTTTTTCTTCAAATCCCTGTTTTACTTTCTTTTGGAAAAAGAAAAAATAAGGCATGTTAAAACTCAGTGTTTAAGTCTTCCACTGTGGCAGGATCAGTCCCTGAGAGATCACAGGACTGCAGAGAAACCCGGGTTCTTTAGATGTGAAGGAAACCTCTATATTGACATAGGGACAATCGTGAGGTCCAGGCAAAAGGTACCCATTTGCAGGTGTGGGTCTCCACCTGGCGCTGGAGTTGCCCCCTGCAAAGGTGGTGGACTGATGCTGATGTTGGATGTCCTTGGGTTAGCTGGGGTGCTGCTTACCCCCACTTTTGACTTGGCTCCAGTTTTGGCAGCAGGCTGGGTACTGACCTTCAGATGCCGGTTAGGAGCACAGAGGTGCCTTGCTGTAAACAGAAAACACTGTGTAATATTTAAACACTCGCTCACTCTTACGTGTATGAGTGTAAAATAGGGGTGACTGTTAAGTATATTTATGGAAAAAATACGAAGGGTGGACAGCTCAGCCCTTTGCCCTTTGAAGTCTGGATGTCTCGGCATCAGAGCGTGTATCTCTAATCTCTGTGTCCTTGCTTAGAAGAGCAGGTCCCAGGCTGCCCTCGTGGGGCACGCTGGGGAGCAGGGACGGGCACCGGGAGCTCCGTGGGAAACTGCTTCCCAGGCACCAGCTAGCACATGGGAGTGTCAGCGGTGCACGAGTCCATATCATGCGTGCAGTCGAGTTAGCCTTCGCTCTGCAGGTACCCCTCTGTAGTACTGTATGAGCATGCTCAAAATATTTTTTTTCCCCAGTTTCAGTGATATGGATTGATTAATATTTTTTGCAGATGTGAAAGAGCTCTGCAAGTTATTTAATAGAGTTTATTTGTGCTAGCAGTATCTCCACCAAACAGGCTAGTCTTAATTGATATGTATTTAAATTATACTTTCTGGAAGTTAGGGAGTTGCCGCAGATAAGTATTTGAACAGTGTGGTTTTTTTCTGCCTCACCATGGAAGTCGGTACTGAATTACCGTAAATAACTTTACATAACATTTGATATTTGTTTTCCTCAGTCAAGTCTTCAGCTTAATGTCCTAAAGCTGCAGTTGCAGGGTTTCCAAACGATGTATCTCACTGTTGAGATCTTGTAAGGGTTGTGCTTTTTTAAAGACCACACTGGACCAACTTTTTATTCTAGCTGAAGGTTTCCTTCAGTTCAAGAACATCAGATGAACTAACTGTAATTGAAAAAAGGGTACAAAAATATGTGTGCATATGCAAGCAGCAATAACTTTAACACCTCGTGGAGAAGAGCTAAGTGCAGGTTGAGAAAGTCTGAAGATAATTTCCCTCAACAGTTAATCATCTGGATTTTTTGACATGCTGCCCATAGAGAGTCCCTACCACTACTAATTAAAAAACTGAACCTGTTAGCGTGCCAGATTCCAGTTGTGTTTATGCAGAAACCTCACCGAATGAGAGCTGCTTGTAGGCACAAGGAGGAGCCTCCGCATTGTCAGCCAAAACGACTCTGATCTCGTGTAGTAAGCGTGTATAAAAATCACTGATGAAGCAGTTTTCTTGAAGGCAATGTTTTGCAGATCATATAAGAAGTTTTCTTTGTCTTGCACTATACAGTGAAACTCCTTGTGAATACAGGGCAAACACGTAACGAGCTGCGACAGGTGGACAAGAAATGAGATTTTCCTGTCTAATAATTTCTTGGCCACTGTTAAGGTTATGGATTTGACTTATTTGACTTGTCATCATTTTGACAGAAATGGGCTAGTACAGACAGCTGCAACAACAGGGATACAGAAAAAGGTTGGTTCAAAGGCAAATACCCTTTTGGGAAGGGTTAGCAGTAGATTAGTAGCAGTGACAGCATGAACAAAAGCACAGTGAAGCAAGAGGTCTGTAGACTAGGAAGTTGACTTTAGTCTTCTGCTACTGCAGCACAGCCATCCCTGTGTTTCGGGGGGGAAGGTGAGGGTGAAGCAAGAACCGGGGAAAGATTATTTCTGTTTGAACTTGGTTTTCTGTTCCTCTGCTTTCAGTATGGGGCTTAATGTATTTGTGGTTGGGGTTTTCCAGGAATGTTTCAAATAGTCACTTCCTTGCAGTTGAGAAAAGGCTTGAAGCAGTATTAGGAGACAGCTCTTTGACTAACATGGAGAATACTTTCATGATTGCCTATATATGTCACCCTTTAATGCTATTGTCTGCAGCCAAGCCCATTGGTACACCCAAGGGTGTTCTGAGTCTTTGCTTGTTCACAAGATAGTTAAGTATATACATTACACTGTTGGTATGTGTGTGGGACTTGGTAGTTTGTCATCAACCATTTTGTATAGTTAAAAATGCACTGTTAATGCAAAACATGCACATCTGCCTGGGTATTTTTAAACTATATAGAAAGCCATTTGGGGGGAATGGTTTTGTGCAAATTATGAGAAGAGGTAGGGTGGCTTCACAGGAAACCCAGCTCAGAAGCACCGCGGGCTTATGTGCTGCTCCAGCGTTTCTTTGGAAAACAAAATGAGCTTGCAGATCTTAATCAGCATTTTTGAGCAAGTGCCCATGTCACAAAAACTGTTAGCTCCTACGGGGAAGAGATGAGGTTCTGGTAAACAAGATTATTCGTTCAGGCGTGTGCTGTGGTGCTCGTGTATGGAGGGAGCTGCCCCTAGACCAACTAAACAAGAACATCTAATATTCTTAAAATGAAGACACAGCTCGTGAAAACTTAGATGTAGTCATCAGACTCTTGATCTTCTTCCTAAGTAATATGGGGTTTTTTTATATTCTTGCTTTATTTAATTACCTTTGGCTTGTGGCTCTTTAAATTTAAAACATTTTTGAAACTTTTTGTGTTTTTGAAAGTAACTTTGGTACCTGAATTACTTACATAAGTAATCTTTGGGTTCATACGTTGTATGCTGTACCTCTTTTATGTGTTTTGGAAAAAAAAAAGTGGTGAAAAATGATTGTTTTCGTGAAACCAAAATCACATTTGTCAGATGCTGTTTTACAATAACTCACCTCTGCTATGCTCTTCTGCAATTTGTAGATATCAGGGCCCCAGTTTCTATAACTATTATAACAGTGGAAATAGGAGTCATAACAGTGGGAAGTGTCTCTGCTACCAACTGAGTTTAAACGTTCAGGCTTACAACTGTTATTTCTTTAGTATAACCAGAATTATTTACTGCCCCTTCAATTCATGGTTGATGACTTAAATCCATTTCCACACCCTATGATTTAAGTTCCTTGGAAACCCTGAGTTTAATTACTTCTTTTTGTCAAAATAAGAGCTATTTGGCTTTGCTTCCCAACTACTTTGCGAAGCAGGAGTTATGGACCTGTGTTTTCATATTGTGCTCGTCATGGTTTGGATGGGAGAGACAGGTTTTGGGGTGGGGGACTGCAGTGGAAGTGGAAACAATTCATTTTTTTTTTTTTTTTTTTTTTTTTTTTTTTTAAAACTATTGCTCAGGTACCACTCCTTTTTATGCGCTGATGTTTCACTGTCCTGGACTTCCTCTGTGGGCTACAGCAAGAAAAAGACCCCAAAGGAGGGATCAGGGGCAGGTGCCTCACCGGTGCACCCTGACTTGCTTTCTGTGGGATCCTCTTTTTATGGCGGGTGAAGGGAGGGCAGAGCGCTGCAGCCAGGATGGGTGCCGCAGGGTTGGGTGGTCTGAACAAGTGCCAAGCCCAAAGTTTCTGCCAGAGACAACTGCCTGCTTGGTAACACCATTATCTCTGCAAATAAGAGTTGTCTACACTCTCATAAACAAATTATACTTGGGCCCGGCTGGCTGGCACGTTTCTACTATGGAAATTATTTCAGTTAGAGAGAAAATGTGTCTCTATGTAAAACACTTTTGAATTAAGTTGTTAAGCTTGTACAATTCCTGATATGGACAAAGCTGTACCCGTATGAGTTGCCTCCCTTTCAGGCGAGAGCTGATGTATCACTATCAGTGCTGGAACCGAGCTTTCACTCGACTGCTGTCACTTATTTAGTATAACTTCATTTGTGCCAACAATTACAGTTTCAGATGGGTCTCATGGAGCTGGGCCTTCCTGGTGACATCATAGTATTTCTTACTGTTTTGCTGCTGTGCTTAATATTTTTATAGTTTTAAGAACTGCAAAATAATTGCATTGAATTTTTGAGCTTGTTATGTCTTGCTGACTTAATATTCGTAGTAACATGGGTAGGAGTATGACAGTTTCAAGTCTTAGCGTTGATTTGCAAGGCAGGTGCCGCATACAATGTTTTCCCGTAATGGACATGTTGCTTTTTGCCAACATAACGATGTCTTTCTGATGCAGGAAAGCTGTAGCTTAGACCCCAAGATGTGAAGGGGGAGGATTTTGCAGATCAGAGCACTAGAGGGCAGTGCTGACCTCTGCAAGTAACTTAAAGCTGTGCGAGCGGTAAATGGTACCAAAGATTTTGTAGCCTGTCTGTAAGGTGTCTCATAGCTCTGCAGAAATATTGTTGTTCGGAATAAGTACAGTTACCTCCTTGTTTCTTGCAGGTTTACCATGTCTCTTCTGACAGCTATGAGACGCAAAACCAGCACTATGGAAGGAGCTTGACAAAGGAAACGGTAAAGGACGGTAAGGGAATTCGTGTGTCAGAATTTGGTGCTCTTGGATATTTTTCATTTATTCACTTACTTATAGAACTGTATGGAAAAAGTAGTCTGTGTGTTCCCATTTTAAAAGTCCCTTTTTCTCCTCTTGCCAGATGGATCTTTAGCAGTTTCCCGTATCATTTGAACTACCTGTCGATCCTAAATTAAGTTTGCAGTTGGCTTTAACAGCGGTGCAGTCTATAGGAATTTCCTCATCGCGTGCCTTTTACTACTAATAAGGGGGTGATAGTGGTAGAATTCAATTTCTTTGCAGCTTTGAGATGCTAACGAAATAGAAAACTTTTAGAAGTATTAAATGTTTTTAGAATATATGTAATTTTTATCTCTAGTTGTCTTCTGTGACTATATCCTGTCTTCTGTATTAGAAAGCTACTGTAAATGCATCTTTCAGTTAGTGACCTTCTCGGTTGAAGTCAATCCGTATGTTGCTCTACATTAACAATAAATAAAAATGCTACCATCGTACATCTGTCTGGTGGTGATAACTATTTCAAACTAGCTATTAATAGATGTCTGTTCATCTGTCCCCCACCGAGAAACAGGAGGACACATGCACAAACACACCCCTCTCCAGAGCTGGCACTAACTTGTCAGCTCTGTCACTCATGATGAAGAGCTGCTTGAGCTTCTTTATCCCTGGAGAATTTAATGGGTCCCTGCCCAAAACTGTCCAGATGCTTGCTAAAATGACATGGGGAGCAGGAATCACGTTCATCTACTGTTTGATTGATACATTGATTAGTTAATTTTATTTACAATCCAAGCCCAATCTGTAGTATTTTACAGCCGGCCTTATACAGGTGAGGTGACTGAAGGTATCTGAGTTCCTCGGTTCACTTCTGATTTAGTTAATAATTGCCTGAAAGGAAACTGCGTAAATGCTGTCCGTTTCTTCAAATCAAGAACTGTTCTCATCCTGAAAGAAATGAAAAATATTTGATTTCTTTTTAGAGGTGAAAATAATCCCAAAATGTGTCTATTTCTTGCAGGCATATCAAAGTTTTTCCACAATGGGTACTGCTTGAGAAAAGATGCAATAGCTGCCAGCATTCAGAAGATTGAAAAAATTTTGGAGTGGTTTGAGGGCCAGGCGCAACTCAACTTTTATGCAAGCTCATTACTGTTTGTTTATGAAGGTTCATGTCAGGCAACAACTGTGAGGTTGAGTGATGTCACCCTGGCAGAGAAGAGAGGAGTGCCCAAAGGACTGTTATCAGGTGGAGACATACTGGAGTATAATAATAATATTCATGTAATAAATTCTACAGAGAATGGAAAAATTGAGGCCTCTGTAAGTAAAGGCTTGTCCAAATTTTATGCACTTCACAAAAAGGCATACTCTAAGAGGCATCACAGTCAACTCTCACTAAAAGTTGAAAACTTGGAGCAAGACAACGTGTGGAAAAGCAGCACTTGCATTACACAGGAGCATCTGAATGGAAACGTTATACCCCAACTGGAAAAAGTTTTCTGTCACATGCCAGCAGAGATCAAGGAAAGCGCAAACGTAGAAGTCCGAATGATAGATTTTGCTCATGTGTTTCCCAGCAACACAAAGGATGAGGGCTACATTTATGGTCTGAAGAATTTAATCACAGTACTTCAAAATATTTTGGATAACTAAATTCTTTGCTATGGTTTTTACTGGGGGCCAATGATAAAGAAGAGCAACAACATGAAGAATTTCTGCACTTGTAATGCTGTATAACTGGGTTTGTATTGTTCTATATTTTATTTGTCTTTGTACTTTTGGTAGAAGGGTTTAACTTTTTATAATCTCACTCAGGAAAATAATTGATAGTTAATTAGGGAGTGTGAAAGGATGAAGATACTTGAGATTACACAGGATAGGTAAATTAGTAGGATGAAATATATGTGGTTGGCTTAAATCCAAGAAGTACAACTGTACAATAAGCGAGGGTTACGTTAGTTCCTGTAATGACTTTAGCCTAGATAACATTTGCCCACTTAGCCTTGACACTGAGCCGTATCTCCGTTAACAGGTTTTTAGAAAAAGGACTGAAAACTATGAAGTGCAGGATTGATGTCCTCAGTACTGCCCTCTTGTGTTTACCGTATTTAAATAACTGGAGTTAACCCTACTTTGAGAGAAATCCCGTTTTGAGTCAGTAGTCGAACCTGGAAGCCAGTGTATCAAAAAGTGCTTTTCAATGTCATGGCACGATATTGCTGTTATTTCAACACTGGTGTGGGCACTTCCCCTCTTAGTGGTTGTCCGTAGCCGATGTTCACCACAGACAAGCTACAACGTAATTTGTGTTGAGGTGCTAAGAAAATGCTGGAGTAAAATGTTGTAACAGGCTTAAACTGCACAACTGCTAGAGAAACTGTTTGTTCCTAAGGAAGAGTAAAAGAATGCAAATGCGAGATGTTCCAGGAACTAATTTGGTTTAGGAGATTAAGTTAGTCTGTTAATGGAGTGTCTGATGTTGTGACTAAGGGAAATGCCTCACTCCTTTGTTCTCATGGCCCTTCTCCAAAAACATTGCTTTTAAAAGCAAACTAATTGAATGGGGAAACAAAGCATTTTGTGTAAGCATACAGAGATTTCCTCTAGCTGTTTGCCGCTTGTATTTTTGCAACAAGCGTTTCACATTTCCACTGCTGGGGAGCACCGACTGGAAACGACGAGCAATAGAGGTGAAGGACCCTTTACTGCGAAGATCCAGTTCAGCCCTGGAGCAACCAGACGTACCTCCGTTTGTCGCAATGGAGTTTGGCTCTCTCACCATGGGCTAAAGCCGGCTTTTTTTTTTTTTTAATGACACACAGGCAAGCTGTGTAATTTGAAAGTTGTCCCAATTCCTTCTTTAACACAGGAAAAATTAAAGCTTTCATATGGAGTATTTGAGATCAGGATGATGTATCCAAAGCATTTTTGGTGTGTCTCTTCTGTGTGCTGTGTATGTGGCTGTCCTACCATGCATATATAGTCAGCTATACAAAAAGTCGGGACGGAGGAGTCTTGCCATCCTTAGAGCAAGATTTTAATGCTTTAAGCAAGTCCCAGCAGTAAAACCTTTTTAGAATGGATTTGGTCATTGGAAATACACATCTTTTACATATGGACTTAATGTGACACTGTGGCCTTGCTGCTCTCTCTGTATGATGTTCTGCACTATGCACTCATTTGTGTACACATCTTTGCAAGTTCTTGATTTGACATGTGTTTTCTATATCAAAAAGAGATAAATACTTTTTCAAACAAATATGCTGTTTTAAATAAAGCTGAAATTTTAGCTCTTTTCGAAGCTGGGTTAATTGGAAGAAACAGGGTATTATGTGTAGAACTACATTGTTTAAACTTTAGAGCTAATATTGGCCAACACATTCAAGAATGAAACCAATCTGTTAGAAACATAATGTTTTTTGAAGCATGGGAAAAGACACTTGTAGGAGGGGCAGTATCATTTTGTTGAAAATTTTATGCAAATTATGGTGAAGGCCAAGGGGAAAATATCAGGAAGTATTTTTCTTCTACCTGGTATTTCCATTGCATCATATAGTTAATATATTCCCAACTCTCTGTGAACTAATTTAAGCCATATTCCAGGAAGAGTTTATGGTTTTGTTTGCTTTGATGCTGGTTTCTCTGTTATGATTTTGTTGTTCTATCCTATAAATAGTCAACACTAGAGTAGTCTAGGCTGGTAGTGGCCTTGTATGATAAATTCACCATGTTTTATAGAAAATACGGAGGGAAACATTCATAATCTGAATTTTTGTCCTCTGTAATTCATCTCTTCTGGGTTTTAATCCATTTTGTGCCGGAGAAATCAGACATCTGCCTCAAAGAAGTCAATTATTGGAAAATTATCTGTATGCTCTGAGTATAAGCGCGTTCTCCTGTCTCTGCTTTAAGATATACGTCTTCAGTGTTTGAGTGCTCTTTAAGTATTGATTGTTGTGTTGACTATGGCAGTGTTTGTAATGCATCTGGAATATTGTTAAACTGTCAGAATATTTTGAATAAAAAAAAATAAAATAATTTTATCATGGTTTTTTACCAGTAGTTATTATGGATGTATTTCTGTTAATTTAAAATGTACCTTGAGAGATAACAGTATTTTTAATTGGAAGTTGTGTAAATAAAGCTTGCTGTAGAGGTGTTTTGGCATAGTACCAGCTGTGAATTTAGGCCTGCAAAGGCATTATATTCACATTGTTCTTGCACATTTTAGATTTGGTGTTTGTAGTGTCTTGTATCTGATCAGATTGTTTTCAGTTATAGTTGGAGATGTATTTGCAGAAATCATAAAACAGATTACAGAATTAATTAGAAAATGAAGAGGGAGACACTGGTCACTAAATGTATGCATTGCCACCGATCTCCCTCCCTCCCAGTGATGCCTCTTTTGTTCTCTGTACGAAGCGTACAGGACAAGTGACAGTTACGTGGAAATCTTTACGGAAATGGTAACAAGGCTTATAGATATTTCTGTCCCATAAAACTGAAAGCAGGTCCCTTCCCCAGACTGGTGTGGTATATTGAGTGCTGTTGTTGTTGATGAAACCCGTCTGTTTTGATTTTAAGCAATAAGAGTTTGATTTAGCAGAATCGATTGTCAAAAGGGAAGACTCATGGAAGCGTTGTTGTTCATGGACTCTTTGAGAATATACTTTTCTGAAGACTTTCTACCTAGGTGATTGTAAGAATTGTGTATAGGCTTACCTAATGAGAGTTTGAATTGTATAAAGTTTTATAAAAAAGCATTTACATAGATGGTATTTTTGGATATGGGTGGAATTTGTTGCATAAATTACATTGGCAATTATTATACCATTATGAGATATTTAAAATATTTTAATCAAATCATTTTATGAACTAAACTGGAGACTTTACGTATAGTTTTGATTCACATGAAACTTGTACTGTCTTCCATTTTTTTTTCTGCTGTAATGCATAGTCACACCGTTCTTGTCCATAACCCTACAGTTTCATGGAGAACTTTTAAAGTACTCGGTAGATTAGGAAATCACTAATTCCCTTTAGTTTGATTAACAGAGTGCATACGTTCTTGAAATACTTATATGCACATGGTATTTTAAGTAATGTTAGTGTGTTATATACATCTAGAGCCCCAGTAAAACTTCCTTACCTGTGGAGAGCTCCTGCTGATGAGAGTCTGGATTACGCAGTATTTGAAATGGGCCTTTTCACCTGTAACAGCAGCAGCGGCAAAGGGAAGGCATCACCTGTGCTGGCCATGTCAGGCGGGGGTGTTTACAGCCCGAACTTAAAATCGTCGTAATTGTTTTCTCACTTCATGATGTGAAGTACTATCAAGTATAGGAAGACAGGGGAAGGATAGAGACTCGCATCCACATCTGCTGTTTAAAGTTATGCTTAGTTGTTCATCCTGCCTCCTAATTGTTCTTTTTTTTTTTTCTCCAAGTAAGTTTCCTCCTGAGTGCCTTCTTCGGCCCTTGCCACTGATAACCTTCTGTAGCATCATCATGGAATGATTTAAAGTGAAATTTTTATTTCCTATAAAACTTACGCCCCATAACTGCTCTTAAAGTGCAGGTATTGAAAACCACCATCAAAATGCCTCAAATACTGTGGGAAATGCAATTTCCCTTTTGCAGTCTTTCCCATGAAAGAGTAGGAGTGGAACGTTAGTGGAGAGCATGCTTTGATGGGAGACTGGATTGTAGGTTTTATGAAACTTCTTTATCTGTGTGTTGAAGAGAACATTTTGGGGGCAAGGTGAGTGACGGCCAAACTGTATGAAGTTTTCCTTTTCTTACTGCAATTAATATTGAGGTTTGGGTTTAAGAAGGTAGTGTAGCGGGAAGCAGTGAAAGTTCATAAGGAGCCCTGAGTAGGACATCTGGTCAGTTCTGCAGTGCAGGTAATGGCTACAGATAAGATCCAAAGGCTGCAAGTCTTCAAGTATCTCGCAGGGAGAATATGCCATGCATATTCATCGAGTTACAACAGACCATTGTAGGATGTTACCTGTGAGGTACTTTCCTCTCCATAGCCACAGGCCAAATACTGCCCGTTTTCCAGGTTCACAGCAATCTATAAATGACAGCTGCAGAGAAGGTTGTCATCCAAAGGACAAATGTAACTGAGCAGTGCTTGAAGGGGAAGAAAATGAGAAAAGCTAAGGATTGTACAGCAAAAAACACACTTCAAGTAGCATCTTTTACTATAGTCTTGTTTAGTGGAGATGGGCCCCCTGTATTTGGAGTTTAATTTGTTTGTTATATGACATTTGGCAGCAAATAGTCAAAACAAAGGTACTCTAAAACCACCTTAGTTTGAGTCACATACATTGGTTCAAACAGCTATTTTATTTTTTTAAAAAAAGAGACCTATGAAGTAACTTTCAAATATGATGTGTGTTGCACCTGACTATAAATGAAACTAGAGTGCACAAAGGCACTTTAATACTCTGGGAACTGTACTGGAAGATAAATGAAAGCATGTGAAATTGTACCTGATGTTGTGTTGTTAATTGTTTTTAAAATCTAAAAGTCTAATTATGCTTGATGGATGAATGTATCTAGTCTAGTCTGGTCTCAGTTTCTTTGATTCAAGTGTCTAAAGCCGTCACTCAATTTCTTTTAATTTGTATGTGTTTGTAATTTCATTTGCTGTTTTTTGCCATTATTGGACTGCAGGGGGTATTGTTAGTATTACCTGTGTTTATTTTATAGAACATTGTATTATGTTATCTACCAACTTTTGTAACTTAATTATAAGTTATATTTAGGATAATTCTAATAGCTGTCTATTTGGCAAATTATTAAAATTTTCTGCAAGTGACTTGCAAGTATAATTGGTTTCTTTTTAATACAGGAAGATCGCTGAGAAAAATATTTCTTGACTATACCTGCACTGATTAATCCCTCTGTCTTTCTCCTCTTTTCTATGCGCTCTATAATGTGCATTTACCTTGGATTTACTAGTTTTGCATTACCACCATATTTTTGTCATGGCACCCATTGCCATTGTTTGTTGGGAATACCTGCCTTAGTATACAAGAGTCACCTCTATAAAATGGAAAAAAAAAAAAATCAAAATCCACACACAAAAAATACCCAAACCAGAACTTGTTTTTTGAACAAAAGTCCATGCTTGGCTGTGTTGCATGTGAATTGTTGGTCAGTGTTGTATTCGATTTCCGTAGCAGTCCACCAGTCTTTTTCCTAAAACCTTCTTCCCTGCTAGGAAGTGCTTCTCTGAGTGGAAGGAGGATTGGGAAAGCAAAGCCATCCCCCTAATTGAGACACAGAAGGGGAAAAAAAAAAAAAAAAAAAAAAAAAAAAAAAAAAAAAAAAAAAAAAAAAAAAAAAAAAAAAAAAAAAAAAAAAAAAAAAAAAAAAAAAGGATTTTTCATAAATTCGGAACAGTTCAGGTGTTGACAAGCAACTAGGAAATGGCTATTTTACTCCAGAAGAATCAAACCTGAAGGTTACCTTTAATGTTTGATTGAAAGCTGTGCAAATCACAGCTTAAGGGTGTTAAAGCTGACTTGATTTTTCTCCTTGTCCTTTCAGAAGAAGGTGAGTAGTTGGGCAGTAAAAGGGAGGCAGAGATGAAAATGTGGAAAAGCTACACTTTTCCTTTGTGCTCTGGGTTGTAAAGCAGGATCCCGTGAGTTGTCCTCAAAGAGGACATAATCTGAGCTGTGTATGACAGAATTTACTGCCTATGTTAAGGTAAGCAACAGAGTTATTGCTTTGCAGATGCGAAAACAAATTAATCAATTAATGGGCATCGTGGTTGTAATTGTATTGGAACAGTTGGTGCCAATTAATGGTAGTTTCCAGCTAAGGGATACTTGCGGACAATGCCTGCAGTTATTTTGGACTATAGTGCATAGCAGTCTTATTTTACACCATACCTTCGAGTAAATTAACTAAATTGTTCATGCAGGACATCTGTATCTGAAATTCCATAATCCTTTAAACTCATCCTGGAAAACACTTAACAGGTCCACAAGAGGCTGTGTATGTTGTTGATTACAAGCCCTTTCGCATCCACGATCAGGTCTGTCATTCTGAAAGCCTGCAGGAACAGCCTTCCAGTTTCATTGTAAATCTACTTGGTTTTGGTGTTTGTGGTTTTTTGTTTGTGTTGTCTTGCCTGTATACGAAAAGCTTTCTAAATGTGTTCAGTAGTCTTAGTGTTGTCCTGTGGGTCTGTGCAGCCTTCCTTCCCATGCTCCAGAATTGAAGAAATTATTAAAAATGGGGTGAGGCTACAACTGTGGCAAGAAGCATAGTTTTGTGAGGATCTAGTTTTATTGGGTTTTAAATTTTAAAAAATCTGCATTGAAGAATCCTCTAAAGAAAACCCCATTTCCTTGTTGTTTTAGAGTGAAGGAGGAACCATGCTCCTTCCTTGCCTGCTCAAATCACTTGTCAGCGGGGTATCGCCCAGTGGGGGGTCACCCCCTCTCTCTGCTGTCTCCTTCCTTGTGCCGACATGAGGGTTTGAACGGCTGCACAGTGAAATGTGTCGGGGAGCTGACGTGGCTGAAAACTGACTCAGACAAAGAAAAATAGATGTGGTGAGGTGCAGAGAGAAGCTGGGAAACTGCACAGAGGCCCCCTGCCCCCTGCAAGGAAATCCCATCCAGGGTGGACGTGGAGTTTAAGCTGTTTGGATACAGCCCTGTATGAAGAGCGAATCTACTACTCTTTTATCATAAAGACCTACTTGTGGATCTTTGCTAGCACAGCTACTGGGTTTATTTTTTTTCCCCTCTCTGTTGCACAAAGCGTGACTAACGGCTAACGGATGCTGAACGTTACAGTCCTGCTCTCGCCTCACCCTGGGCGATCTGTTCCTGCGCCCTCTCCAGCTCAGCCGAGGCTTTCTGCAGCGAGTGGGTTTCACTAAAAACCAATCTGACACATAAATTACTAATTTTCTGCTGTCTTGACTTCCTCGATTTGGCTTACTTTGGGAGAGACAAGTGCCTCTTCTGGGCACAATGGAAGCAGTGAAAGATTGTGGCTGTGGAAGGGGAATGGGATTGCTAGAGAGCCATTAAGGCGGCTTACCTTTAATATCAGACATTTCTCTTCAACTCCTGTTGCTGCTTTGCTATCTTTGCTTGTACTTTTTGTCCTTGCCATCCCCAAATGTAGACTTCCACTAAATGTAACTTATTTTAGTTTGTGGATTAGGTCGTCACAAGATTTGATGATAAAGGTAATCTAGAATAGAAACTGTAAAATACCTGCAGTCAGTACACTCTGGTGTACTGTACTTTTCCTCTGGTCGTGTCTATGCTTACTTTGACCCTCAGCAGAGCAAATAAATCAACCTATGTATTGTGCAGCACATCTGTAGGGCAACCTGTAGCCTGCTACACTGTATGTCCCCACCGCTGGCAGTAAAGAATCGGCGTCAGCACACATGTCGGTTGATGAAGCGTAAGGGGAAATTGAGTGCAGCCCATTTTCCCACAGCTATCTAAGTTTTGCAATGTGGCTAGCAATAAAAACTTGATTTTGTTAGCAAATTCAGTGTATATAAATTGGGCAAGCAGATGGGAAGCTATCAAATAGATGCTGTGCCAAAGTACCAATTTTGCAAAACTACTTTTTAAAAGAAAAGCCAGAAACAAACCAGGAACAGCTACGTAGAAAATACTGACTTCTTGGACTTTTGGTCAACATAAACCTTTCGTTCTCAAATACCATGAGTCTGAAACTGGCGTAGTGCCTCTTCTAGGATGTACCCTCAGCCTTCTCCAATACCTGTTCACGTAAGTTTATGGGTAGGAGAGGTAACACCAGAAAAACATCATGTTCAGTAGCAATCAAAAACCATTGGGAATTTGTATTGGATCTCTATTCAATCCAAGCAGAAAACAGTGTTATGCTACTATGTAAGTCCATAAAAGCAATGGTCCTCCTATAGCTTGAATAGTCTGTGCAATTTTCGAAATATTGATGGAGAAGCGGAGTGGATGGACCCTCATGCAGAATCACACAGCCTTTCGTTAGGTCTTACCCTGCTTAAAGTGACTGTGGTCTCACTTAGCATCAGGGACGATGCATCTCCCGGGACCCCGCTCAGGTCGCCCAGGGCATTTCTCCTCTCCAGCTCTGGCGGTCAGAGCATCTTCCTCCTTTCTCCTCTGCTTATGCCACACTGAGCTCAGGGACTCCCTGTCCTCTTTCCAGGTTTTATTCCAAGTTCTTTACTGTTTCTTTTTTTTTTGCTAGAATCCATCTGGGGGAAAAAAAAGCACCTGTAAAGTGCCATGTGATGCTCTGCATCATAGGCAGCTGGGTTGGTTATCAGAGTCCTCTTCCAGCAGTACACTGCTCTCCTTAGCATGTAGCAAAAGTCCAGAATAACCCATTAAACTCCAGTTCTTGCCACAGGTTTAAGTAATAATTATTAATACTGTGTTGTGCAACCTTCTTCATGAAGTAAAATAATGTTCTTGTGCATAGACAGCATAGCCTCAGCCTGCCTGCTTTCTTCTCTTTTAAATCTGGTTTTTACTAAACTTGAGTATTAAACCCATAGATTTAAAATGAACTAAGAGACATATCATAAATGCTTTTATCAGGTAAACTGTTTCTGTAGTCTGAAGGAGGAAAATGGAAGCAATAAAATGGGAAAAAGAGCAATCCAGGCATCAAAGCAACAGTTATGATCTGTCTGGGTCAACAGATGTATTTTCATGAGTTTGCAATTATCATTGCAAATTAGAAAAGTGTACTGCATTATAAAGAGACTTGAGAGCTGGGCAGTTTGCACAAGCGCTTCTCTTTGCTTTGTGCTGTTAAACAAATTAAACCAAAATCATGGGCCATACACATCCTTCTCATTAAATTACAGTTATCCTTAAAGCTAATCAAAATGCATGTAACTGGATTTTTTGGTCTAATTAAAGCCCAGCAGCTCACACAGGTTTGTGGGAGGTGCTTCTGAAACAACCTGAAGGTTGTCGGTAGCCTAGATTGAGCGCTCTGAAATCTTGCATTTGACATAAGTAATTTTAGTGCTAATGGCAGTTCCTAAGTTTGACCTAAGTTTAGCGTTTGCTTACTCATCGCTGAGAGTCATAACTGCGAAGCCTTTATTCATGTTAGACCTTCGTGCAGCCACTGAAGGAGAGGTATCCTTGGGGAATGTAAAACATGCTCTTTTCTAGGACTGGCAACTTTTTGTTCAGTGGCCTCTTTCAAATTAATTGTACAGAGGGAAATTCGATTGTATAAAAGGAAAAAAGTGGAAGAAGGCGGCAAGTCTCCAGTGCTACCCTTCCCCTGCATCCCTCCTCAGTCAGGGCTTTTACAGAATGCAGCCCACTGACTGTAACCACATGTTGGCATTTAATCAGCTTGAATTGATTTCTTCTTCTTCCCCTGCCTGGCAGCTTTTTGGGTCCATTTTCAACATTGGTACCCCAACATTTGGAGCAAGAAGGCTCCAGGTCTCTCCCCTGCCATGGTGGTGCCTTGGAGGGGGCTGATAACCAGCCAGGCTCTGTCACAGCTCAGCTTTCACATCTGCTTGGGGCAAGACGAGAAGCACTAGTGTTTTAACACTATTAAATCTCTGTCCGGCTAAGTAAAATGATGAATCACTTGATCTGTAAAAGCCAGTGTGCCTCTAGGAGAATAGTAAAGACACAGAAGTCCTGAGTACGCCCTTAATTTATGCTTCTTTATTGACCCTTTTTCATTTTCAAAGCTTCCATCTCACCTGGTACTTGCCAATACAAAAGCCACTGTGCTGTGTGTCGGAGCAGTCCAGTCGGCAGGGCAGCTGACGTGGGAAGTCTGAGAAGTGAATCAGAGGATCTTTATAATGCAAAACTTTTTTGCCAGCAGGAAAGGAAGGTGCCACTTTTAGTCCTCAATTACGTTAGCTTTGTCTAAATGAAAGTAGCTCCCAGGGTATAGAAATCAAGACAGAATGGACAATCAATTAAAGAAAGGACAGGGGGAGAGAACCAGGTAGAAGAGGAGAAATGCGTTTGCAGGGAACTGGGAGTTTTCCCTTAAAGAAAAGTGCATTGAAATAAAAGAAGTTTAACAAAAATAAGGGTTTGTTGCTTGTGAAGCATACCAGCGTAATGGGCTAGTAATAGAAATCAGTGATTCATTCACACTTAGAACAGAGCCTGGGAATTGCAGAAGGGCTCCCTTAACCTCAATTATGTTTTCCTTCAATCCCAATGCCGGCTCTCCCCATGGGGGCCACTGTGCGTATTTCATATGACTTTTGATAAAGTGGGAAACTGAGTTCAGTTTTTGTCTTTAAGTGGCTCTATCACTTGGTACAGAAAACTCGAGCTGTTGCATTTTGGTTGATGTTACTGAACGAAGAATGTTTGGGTCCGCTTTTCTCGGGGACGTCAGCAGGAGCTTTCCTCTTGGAGTATGTTTGGAAAAGACCCTTTTGCTCCTCTGATTGAATTCAGTGCCATTTCCAGTTGCACACTGCACCCGACTACAGAGTACTGCCAAGTATCCTGAGAGTTTGGAGGCTGATACAATGGTCTGCAGCATCCTTCTAATTGCTGCTTCTCTGCTGCTTCTCTGGGTGATGCTAGGTGCTGATTTGGGATGTGCCCCTTGTACCTAGCAGGGACGGTGGCATTCAGCATTAGGCCACACTGCTGATTTATTCTCTGTCTGCCTCCTTCCTTCCATTAGGACTTTACAGGGGGCAGACCAGGGGAAATGAGCCTTTGGGTTTCCCCCATGGGGACCCTGGGGCTTATGTGACCAGGGTGGGGGTGAACAAGGGAGGCTGGTTCATGGGACAGTTGTGCTCTGTGCTGGCAGCCTGGCGTGGGTCCCCATCGCTAGTTTCGGTGATATCTGCACAAGTGTTACCGATGCCCTCTGTGGGCCACAGCTCGGCTTTGCACGTGCTTTTCCTATTTATCAAAGCTAAAGTCTTTTTAGTTATATTTCTTCAATGCCTCAAGATGAGTATCCTGTTTGTTTGTGGAGAGTGTCCTGAATTCTGGTCCCATTTCGGGACTACGCCCCTCAACTCATCTGGTTCCAGAGTTTCTAGTGACCCTCCTGAGACTGTTTCATTGCTTCAGGGTTTTTTTCTCTTTCCCTGCCTTTCATTTAGCAGGAGATAAACCCACCACTGATAGTCAGTGTTTAATTCCGCCATTGGCACATTTTTTCCAAAACGTGTAACAGTAATTCTGACTTGTGCACCACCATCTTTCTTAAACATAACAAATATCCCATGAAGCTTTCTTACACATGGAGAATGATTGCGTTTTTTTGGCAGATAGCATCTTTTGCATTTTCCCTGGCTGCAGGTCCCCATCACAGTGGGGAGGCCCTGGAGCCTCTCAGGTCCCCTTGCACTTTCTGGCACCGCTGTGGCCCTGCTCCTACTGAGGATGTGAATATCTCACCAGCACGGGAAGATGAACACTGGGATGGTTCTAGGTGAATACCTGCAAAACTCATGGCAGAGATGCTACTCCCCATGGGGCTTTTAGCTTTTGACCTGCAATTCTTTTAATTAAAAATAATTTTAAGGCAGTTTTCATCATCAAAGGCTGATCAGACTTGATTTTTGTTCCACACCAGGATCATCTGTTGGTGATGATTGCTTTTTGTTATTTTTTTTTACTCAGATGCAGACAGCATAAGCTGGGCTCTGCATACTTCAGAAGCCTTTGGAAAATGCTGTGTATTTGTGTTTCATCTGTGTGATATCTTTAGCTGCCAAGTGAGACATCCCAAAATCAGTGTTCCAGTTACCTGGGAAGGGAGTGACAACACTTGTCAGTCCTGTGCGCAGCAATTAGGTTAAAGTGGAGATGTAGTTAAAACAGGATAAAATTCTGGACTGTCAATTGTGAGAGTATTTTGTGAAGGACCAGAGCTCCTGTGTTGCTGGAGATGCTCTGTGTCTTGTGCCAGAGGCAGGTCAGGATGAGGGGGGGATGTGGGGGGAGCTGTTGAAAACGCCCCCAAATTTCTCTCCCCTGCTTGGAGATCTACAACTATTTTCTTTGGCAGTAGCAGCTGAGATACTGATGACAATAAAGGGAGCTGCTCTGCCCCAATAAAATGCTAGAGACAGTGCATTAAACCTGACCAAGACAGGTTTACTGCTGCGTTATCTCTTGGCTTTATAAATGTATATTAGAGAAACCATTCTATAAGTTAATGGGATTATTTCACAAGATGCAGAGAAGTAATAGAGCTTTTATATCAGTGGAGTTGTGGTAAATAGTCTTAGGACTAATTATTAATTACTGATAATAAGCAGGAGCACTTTCCCAAGGGAAGCTGTTGCACATGCTTAGTGCAATGTATTATTGACAAATATTGATGTGTTTTCTCAAAAAATGTGGTTTTAGGGACATCAGTCTATGATTCCCTCAGCTGCGTGGTTGTAATAGATATGTATTTTAAAATGAAAATCTGTGAGAGTTCTGCTACCTTGCAAAATAACATAACTGAAAAAGAGACCCTCTGGAAGATAAAGGTATGTATATGGGAAATACCAGTTCCTCCAGGAGGAAAGGCTGCTGGCTTTGGATGAGAAATGGATGGGAATAAAATCCCAAACTCCTCCATGCAGCCTTATGAGATGTCAGGCAATGAGGGGACAATGACGAGGGAGGGGGACACGGTTGGCAGCTGGGATGTGGGAGAGATCCCAGTTTTTACCTCTGGTTGAGCCTTCATCCTCTCACCCCTCCAGTTAAAGCTCCTTAATCACAGTTTCCTCAACAAATTGGCCCTTGAAAGTAGGTTAGAGATGAGCTTATAACGAGCAGCCCTGCCAGGGTCAACAGAGAGAGGGTGTTGAGCAAGAGGGCACCAGCTGCTCCCTGCAATGGTTTCTCTTGCCCCTGAGGACAGTGGCAATGATCTTTGCCAGCAGCAGGCACAGCAGCCTGGCCGTGCAGAGCGACTTCAACCAGAAACCTCTCTGGAGTGCCTGAGAGCATCATGTTAACCTGCTGACTTATGGAAAAAGAAGGAAAATGCTGTTTTTTCAAAATCCCTCTATTTATTTAGTAGTGTAATAGTCACTGGAAGTTGAAATAACAGGATTGATTACTTACTTTCTTTACAGCAGCCTAGGCTGGGTTACAGCCACTTTTGGAAGCAGCTTTGGAATAATTTTCCTTCTTGTTCTAGGATAGCTCATTTAGGGAGTTGCTCTGGGTTTTACGCTCTGGCAGATGGTTTGCGTTCTGTGTTAGGAACAGCATATTTCACAAAATAATTGCTTTTGTAGCTCTTTGCATGTTCTCAGTTGAAGATGCTGCCCTAAAGCCGGTGCACATCTGTGTAGCAGCATGGATGTTAGGGGCTCCAGCAATGCAGCTCTTGCCTGGCCATCTTGTATGGGGGATGCAGTATGCTGTGGGTTTGCACCACCAAAGACCAAGTTTTGGCTACAAGAGAGCTCCTGGGAAAGGACAGATGTTGGAAAGAGAGAGTGAGGTTTGGAGGGGCTTTCTGCCTTTTTCCGCTTTACCGGAGACCCCGTCTCCATCACCACCAATGGATGGGCTTGCAGAGAGCTTCCCACCCCTAACACCACTTGGGGAGAAGGCATTTTCCTCCCCAAGGCACCTACAAGTGATTAATCACAGCAACAAGGTGCTGTACAGGCAGTGGTAAGGTGGCCAGAGGAGCCCATCCTCATCTCCTCTGGGCTGGGCGGAGTCCGAGCTTTAGGCCAGTTCACCTACAGGTACATAGAGCTTAAAATGAAGCTGCTCGAGTTCTTTTAATCTCTTCAGATGGGTCCTGACTCTGGATATAACGCTTCCCGATCCCACCACCACGCAGGTGCCTGGAAGGTGTCTGTGGCTGGTCATTCCTAGCTCATGTCTGCTCACATGGGCACAAGGCTGCTGAAACACCTGACTGTGGAAGGAAAGCGGCTTGTATTTTAAGGAAATCCAAAAGGTTGTAAAAGGAAGAAAAACAGTAATGCAATTGCAGGCCTTCTGGCTGCTTTGCAGTACCTAGGATCATTAAGAAAGGTGCAAAATAAAACAACTGTTTGTGGAAAAAATGAGACTGTTGAAAGTCATTCTCATCTTCTTTCCTTCTCTGATCCTCTCTTATTCTCCTGCCCACCACTCCTTCCTGGTGGCTCTTAAAATAGCCGCAGCACCTACTTTTTATTAAATAGAGGAGAGGCAAAGACTCTCCAGAGCACCCTTCTGCGTCAGTGCCAGGACACATACAGCTCCTGATGACAGGAGAGCCTGTTACTGCTCTATGCGCACAAATGCACTGATGTCTGGGATTATTCTGGAAGCAGCTGAATAACCTGTTAGGCAATAACTGCCTTCATTGAGCATGCAGTGCTGGCTGCTCTCCCAGCTAGGATGGGGAGGCAGCTCCTTTTCGGTTGAGTGAATTGCACTAGGGAGATTCAGTTGATTTTGGCAGAAATACTGGCTACGGCTGCTTCAGGTCCAGCTGCAAATGGCCCATCCAGCAACCAGCAGCAATCCCCCTCCTTTAAAAGCCCCAGAGCCCTCAACCAGGCAGGTATTGCAGTTTGGCTCTTTAGTGTTTGTTAGTCTATTGGGAAGAAGTTGCTGGAAGTCTGTGGAAAATATGAAATAAGTTCCTCTCTTTGCTTTGGTCCCTTACATTGGTTTACAGGGGGCCTGAGCATGCCCTGCTGCTGGTCAGCCATCCTCTCTGACCACGTCCTCTGTAGGGGACATGTTGCAGTGGAGTGTCCAAGTTCATCGGGAAAGCAGCTACA
Source organism: Aptenodytes forsteri (assembly GCF_000699145.1). Lineage (NCBI taxonomy): Eukaryota > Metazoa > Chordata > Aves > Sphenisciformes > Spheniscidae > Aptenodytes > Aptenodytes forsteri. The sequence continues at coordinate 3,276,380 of NW_008794890.1, read as the reverse complement.
TAATGCACAAAATGCAATGCTGAAATAAGAAAGTGCCCTGGCACAGGTATGTGCTGTCTGGCAGAGGTGAGATCTTCCCACATCCTGCCCATCTCCCCTTCACACTCCAGCTGCCTCATCAAAGTTTTCCTTGTGTTTGTTTTTTTGGGAAACAGCAAAACACAAAAGAAAAGCTCTAAAGCAAAATATTTCCTTTTCTATTTCATGTTATTTATTTTTCATCTTGTAACAAATACAATTTTCCATTGGCTTTCCTGACGGAGTTGGAAACATCAGGGTGATTAAAGCTTACAAAGTGGTTTTATTTCATTTAAGCATTTAGCATGGGGATTTCTCTTTAAAATCCACCCAGAGGAAGTCTGTGGGGATTGGATGTGCACCAGTGAAAAGCTGATGTGGGTCCTCCCTTGCAAAATGCATCTCCTTGCTCTGCTTCTTGCATGAGGGAGATTGAAGGAGCCAGTGTTGGCGTTGAGGATTAAATACGTGAATAAAGTGAGTAAGGGATCAGTAAAGCTGGGAATTGCTGGGAAAAGCTTCTGCTTCCTGGTAAAAAGTTGAGGGAGCTACTTACAGCTCTGCTAGTGCTTGCAGCAGAATTTCCGAGTTGGCTCCAGCAACAGAAACTCTGGAGGGAGCTGTAAGTGCAGTGTTTCAGCACAGCTTCGGGTTTTTTTTCCTCCTCTCAGCCAAAGTTGAGCTTTGAAGAGGTGGTGTGTTGGGCATTCGAAAGTGGATGTATTTTTGAGTGATATGAAAAGAAATTGTTTTACTTACCCCTGCTTCTATAAGCTGCAAATGTAGTTCCTGAAGTCTTTGCACGCAGTATTCACCTGTGCCTTTGTTGGTCAAATTTAAGTGGTTTTCATCAGTGTACGAGGCCAGCTCTGTTTTCTGGGCTGGATATCAACTTTCTCTGGAATAGAGAAAAAAAAGGGTAGGTAAAACTACAAAATATAGACAGCAGGTGTGGATTTTGGTAAAGCATTCTCATGGCTTTTGAGTGTTATTGCTGTTTTTGAGATGGTGATTACAGAAGGGGATGGGTAAACTTAGACATAAAACCCTGGGAAGTATGCGTGTTTAAAAACAAAGCTGACAAAAGACAGCATTTAGCCGTGCAATGTTTATAAACTGCTAGGAGGACTTTTTTTGTTGGCAAATGACTGCTGAGAAGCTATATGACCTCAAATGTGGGGTGAGAAACATTAAAAAAAACCTTGTCAGAGGCTGACCTGGAGTTTGCTTGGTTTTCCTCGCTTGTGGGAGTTATCCCTGGCCCTGGAGGCTGGTGTCTCATCCTCCTCTCTGCTGGTATTTTAGGTAAAGTGTGAGGAGAGCCTGATCAGCGGCTCCTATTTTTTGTTGGTTTTGGAACAGCTCTGTTTCTTCCAAGGTGTCCTGTCCACTCAGGAAGACTCTTCTTTCCTCATGAGCAAGGGAATAATTTAGGTTGTTCGTCACGCTTGAGCTTGTGTGAGGAGCTGGGCTGGGCTTAGGAGTCCCGAATCAGATCAGAAATGCCTCATGGTAAGAAATGTGTTATTTCTTCTGGTGAAGTAGTACTCGTTTGCACCAAAGACCTTTTCAGTAAAAATTGCGACCGGTTTTTTTGAAGGAAAATACGCGTTTGAGGAAGGTCTTTGCACCCGGAGAAGTGGCTAAGCCTGGGAGAGCGGCACTGCTGGCGGAGCGGCACTGCTGGTGGGCATTACCGACCCCTTGCTGGGCCCCAGGGCTCCCCCAGCTGAACGACCCGCTCGCGGCTCTTTAGTGCTGTATTTATCACTAAAACAAATGCAGATTTGGTTTTGTTTTTTTAAACCAAGGCGCAGCGGTCTGGCCCTCGGTCCTGCCGCGGCATGGCGGGCTGTCGCT
>NW_008794890.1:3235473-3274417 GCF_000699145.1 Aptenodytes forsteri | reverse complement strand
TCAACGCAGTGGCCAGCCCCGTCCTCACAGAGGTGCTGGGTGATCTGGGCTGGGGCTACCGTCGGCTGACCCGCTCCCCCCGGGGCGGTAAGCGGGCCCTGGCTGCAAGGTCCGGCCCTGAGGGGGTTCCCGGTTGAGAGGGAGCAGGTGGCACCCGCATGGTTGGGTGGCACGCAAGTGTTCCCAGTGTGGGCAAAGCTCACACTGCGGGTAAGCCAAACCTTACTATTTTAAAACCACTTGCAGCCTGTGTGTTGTGTATGTGTGTGAGGAAAATGACTTGGGGGGACACCGTCAGTGGTGGTGCCTGAGGTAAACCTGAGCCGAACAGCTATGCAGCTGGTGAGGATTTCCTCAGGGCACATCTCTGTGGCCGGTGAGGTAAATTTGAAGCTCGCCAATGCTCAGGCCCATGTCTTCACCACAGCCTCCAAGGCCGGCTCATGGGGAGTTCGTTTTCCCCCTGGCTGAGGGGAACTGTGGGCTGAGCTGAAGGATGATGGCGAATGGCTGCCTCCGGTCATCAGGGTCACGCATGCAGGGGTTTTGGGGGCAAACCACTCTCAGGATCCTGAGGGATCCCACTCTGTGAGCAGCAGCAGGGGTAATTTGCTGTATTAAATAGTATATTGCATGCTGTGTGCACAGGTCATCTTGGCCTATGCGGCAGAAAACTGATCCTCAGCTGGAAATGAAGGGGAAGAGAACATGCACCATTAAATATGTAATCTTTGGGATATCTGATGCCCTTAGGTTTGCAAAAGCTGAGGATGTGCAAAGTCATACTGGAACCACAGACAAGAAGTCTTGGTTCTCTCCCGAGGCCTGCATGCCAGGTGAGCAACGGCTGTTGCTGAAACGTGGCTCTGGCTCTGCTGTTACTTGGGCAGTGAGCTGTTGTGTACCTGCACTCCTGATACCTCCTCCTGCTTCCCCTGTGGGTCCTCAGCACAGGATCTCCTTGGGAAGAGGTGGCTTCTTCTCATGTTTTCGGTCAGATGTAGTCGAGCCAATGCTATTTGGCACATGTCCAGTGGTGGCATGTGCCACACAATTTAAAAAAAAAAAAAAAAAAAAGTAGTTCTCAGACAGCAGTCTGCTCTACATCTGTGATGTGTAGTAATGTAAAAGCTGTAGGAGGAATAGTAATGTCTCCTATGAGTCACTGTGGACAAAGTGATAGACCTGTTCAAAGAAAAAATTCAAAAAATCTTCTTGTCCAAAAATTTGATGGAACAGGACTTGTTGGAGTGTGGGGGGACCAAGTCTGACGCAACTTCATTCCTAAGCAAACAGGTTTTCAAGGCTTTATGCAGTTGTTTTGGGGGATGGCAACCTTGCTGGCAGGAGCAAGATAGCTCTAATTTGGTGTTTGTAAGTTGCTTATTGTTACCCCACTGGATAGCAAGCAGGAGCAGGGCAGCAGCAAGGCTAGTAAGGATGCTGGTGATGTAATGCTACTCTGCAAAAATAAACATTGTGTCAAGGATGTATTTTTTTTTTTTTACATGCAAGGGGTGTTGCTTTGTTTGCTGTTATGAAAGTGCAGCCATCAAAAAGGTAGAGCCTGGAGCTCATCACATCAGTGTCCTATTAGCAAAGCCAGCCTTCATCCAAGCTCATACCTACTTTGAAGTCCTGGAGTGAAATCCTGCCCCACTGCCAGCAGTGGGAGTGACGCTGAGAGCTCAATTCCTGGTGTTGATCTGGCAGGCTTTGCCTGCACTTCGTCACCTTCTTGCTGGCTATCATCTGTTGCTGGAGACTGAGGAAGGTCAAGCACAGGTAAAATTAGGGTTCAGGACTGTAAGCAAGCTGCTGCCTGCTGTCCTCATGACCTTTCATGCTGAAACAATGTCAGGTGAGACAACAGCTTGCAGAAGCAAAGATTTCCAAGTTATTAGTGGATACTACAACTCCTTTGTAGTGCATGACTGTGAAATGGTGCTTCAAGTCTGTACCAAGATGGGAAGAGAAAAGCCCTGACCTTTTGTTCTTAAAAATCTTAAATCTTAAAATTTTATTTTAGGGTTGTCTCAAATCTAGTTTTGAGTTCTTTTTTGGATTAGAAAGAAACAGGTACCTCTGCAGCATATCAGTTTAATGATAACAAACAGTGGTGTAGCACTAGATGTCAGTAGTGCTTCACCAGTTTCTGTGTCAGACCTTACAGGCTTTATTTGCTGCTGGCATTTGGCACATGGATGCCCTCTCTTTATTCCATATTTTCCAGAATAAACACGTACAAATATGCTGTCCTTCAAAAATACATTTTCTCTTACTTTGCTGTCCTTGGTGAATAACCATCTTAGGTCACCGACTTGCAAAAAAGACATGTTTTCTGATATTTCAGTACATCATGCATAGGCTTTTTTGTTCTTAGTGGTCAATCTATAAAAGTTGCATCTGGGCTTGTAACTTGGCAAATATCACTCTTGTTGCAGTTGCTCATTAAAATTCAGGTGTGAAAGTTTCAAAAGCGATTAAAACACTACCAAAGAACTTTTTTTTTGTAAAAAGATACCCTAGGTCTAAAAGCTCTGGTTTAGCTGCATGCCTTTATTAAACTATACCACTATCAGCCAGATGCTTTAATGAAGTGTCCTTTATCACACTTCAGGAAAGCAAATGTAGAAAGGAGGTAGCATAATTGGCTGAAGGACTCTGATTTCTCTTCTTAAAATGCTATGAAGCAGAAGACACATTTTCATGGTGATCCTAGGCTGTTTCCTGCTTCATAATACTTAATAAAAAATACTACAGCTAGTACTATGACAGAAGCCAGAAAGAACAGCCACTTCTTGCTTCTCCTTCCTAAGAAATATTTAACATGTTAACATAAAATTTCTGAAACCAAACTTCTGTTGTTGGAGGAGTTTCTGGAGATTGTAGTTATTTCTCAAGGGTACGCTGTTGTAAAAATTCAACCTGTATCAAATAGTTATGCTGTTTCGCTTCAGGATGGAGTTAAAAATGTAAGTATGTCTTATGTTTACTCTTGTTTTCTTCCTTCAAAGTCACTGTAGCCTCTTAGGGCAGGTGCTGTCCTTGTGTGGTTAGATGCTGGGCAATGTATGGGGTTCAGATCTCAGCTGTGCCTCTTGGATGCAGCACTTACTTACACAGTGTGGGGAGGAGAGATGTAAGCTTAGAAAAAAAGGAAGTGTGTATAGAGGGAGTTTGAGATTCCTCTGGCATATTTGATGAGCTTAGCAATCACAGAATGAAACTTTGAAAATTGCTACTTTTCCCAAGATACCAAGAGCAGCAATCTTTCCAATAATCCATGCTCGTCATGCATGCGTTGGATTTAATGAGATGGAAGGATGTTCCTCATTTCTCCTAATACAAGAGCTGGAAAACTAACCTGAAATAGTTAGCTGGAGGTTCAGGGCAAACAAATATATCTCTTACACAAAGTTCAGTGAAATTAGAGAATACATTGCAACAGGGGACTGCAAACAGCAAAAGTTTAAGCGTGCTGAAAAGAGGAATAAAAATTGATGGCAATTCAGCTGAGAGCTGTTAAATAGAGCCAGATCAGGGACAAGGAGTCCAGGTATTGTTGATCCATGGAACAGGGGACAGTGTGCAAAGGCCTTGGCAGAGACTGTGTATGGGGATAAGCAGCTGTTTGGCTGATACATATGGGGGTATCAAGCCTGGGAGGTGAGGCAGCAGGTCCCTCTGTCCCTCCCACTAGTCCTGCTTTCTGTCTTTGTGTAATGTAAAAATATGAATTTTGTGAGAATAAGCATTTGGGAAGAGACTTCTGCTGGGAAAAACAAGTTATCCCCATCCTTACTGGAGATCAGAAAACCGGCAGCCCTGGACACAACTCCAGGGGAAGCTGACCTGCATGAGGAACTTCTTATTTTTAATAGTATTAGTTAATCCTTAATGCTAAAATAAACCAAGAAGAAAATAATGGTTCTGTGTAAGGGAATGCTGCATTTTAAAGAAGTGTTATCATGTATTCCTTACCTGTGTAGTGTAGGTATGCACATCTTATCTACACTCCTTATGCTATCGGTTTTAAGACAGAAGAATCCACTGGAAACGAGAGCTGTAATATTTGCTTTAGTGGCATCTCTTTGCCTTCCCTTTGGGAGCTGTGTTATCGTGGTCAGCTACAGCTGTCGCTCCAAGTCAGCTAGCCTGGTGAGTAAGTTTCCTTCTGCTGAAATGTGTGATAAAAATATGACCTTTTAATCCATTCACCTCTGTTTCTGAGATTTATTATTTTTTTTTTTTTTAAATGGTGTTTCTGTGTACCAGGCTTGCTTTGGTCTTCCAACTGTGTAGGCTAATTTCTTCGTGTTTATTCTGGGTTGGCATCTGTTATGGTCTGTACAGAGTAAATATTGTGGAAAACCACTAGGATGTTTGTGGTATTGTGGGACAGCATAGTGTTCTCCACTGCAGCCTCAGGTTAAAGAGTAATTAATCCAGGGATGGGTGTTTCTCCTTCACCAAACAGCTTAAGGCATCCTCAGAAAATATTTCTTTAAGAACAGAAATAATTCATGTGAACATGATGCAAAATGTCTGCAGAAGCCCCTTAACAACAGATTAACTTACTGTTTTAGCAACGTTAGTGCATAAGATGTTGTTTCAGTATTTGATCACTAGGGTATGAGACAATTTCTGGGGACAAAATTTAGCTGTTCCAGTTGCTCCAAGTCAAAATAAGTAAAACCTAACAGAAGTTACTTTTATTTTTTTTTTAATTTATTTTTAGACTACTCTATTGGTTCATGAGTGTAGCTGTATCAAGTAGCTCAGCCTATGTTGTTTTGCAGGAGAAGATGTCACACTGAATTTTGCAAGCATGGGGCTTCCCTCTGCTTTGCAGGCTACTCAGAGAAGTAAAGCAAGGATTAAGAATGCAGATGTGGTTAGAAAGTAAAGGTGACAGGCAGAGGAACTACAAGAAAACTTCTTTCCTGGGGAGTTCCTGAGCAGGCTAGAGAAGCTTGGCAAAGGCTGTGTTGTATGGTAGGAAGAATCCAAAGGAAGTTAACAGGGAAGCAAGAAAAGGCTTTTTAAAATATCCTGCCCTCTCTATGCAGCAGAGGAATGAAAGACTGTGCTATGTGTGTGCTTGGGGGTATAGTGTCCCCCTCCTTTTTGGCTGGGATCCCTGAGGGTGGGGTGGTGGTTGGTGGCTCCCCAGACTGTCCCCATGTGTGCCTACCAGGTGGGTGAGCAACTTGGGAGCTCTAACTTTTCTTTTTTCCTTTTCTTTCCTTTTTTCTTTCCTCTCTCCCCAAAGAGGTCATGGGTGTGGTGTGGGGGCTCAAATCTGAGGATTCTCATCAGAGCTATGTCACTGTTGGGGGACTTACAAGGCCTTACACAAAATTATGTTTTAAAACTTCAAAATCTTGCTGCTGCCTGCTTGTACTGCAGTTGTACAGCAGCTCTGCCGGGCTTTACTCCAGCCAGTAACAAAAGCGTGACTCTGCCCAGTCTAAATTGCGGGCCAAGGTTTGTGTCTGTTGGCAAAGACAGCTGAGTGGGCTGTTTGTAGCTGCTGTTGCTTTTAAAACCAACAAACCCTGTGATCTAGAAGAGAAGCTTTTAGCGTCATTCTCCGTGCTGAACCCCGATACAAAGTCAGTCTCCTGGGGGGCAGACAAGGCAACTTGTGATGTTGCTGGGTGCGGTTCTTATGAACCCGGACACTTCTTGTGTTTATAGGAGTCTATAGATAGACATACTGATCGTGCAGACAATACAAGAAGAATTTTTTGTGGTGGAGAAGAGCTGAGAAACAAACTACTAAGTAAAATTGTGTAAGGTAGCTGGAATAAACTAGTCATAAAATGACCTTAAATGAAATATGAGGCCTGTTGTCCATTAGACAGGTGTATGTAACACAGATGCATGTGACATTCAGAATACATATGGATGTTTCTATATGTTGTATGCACAATCTATTGCAATTCAAATAGGCGTATGTAGGAGAGGCAGCTGTTACCCAGAGTCACTGTCCTGTCCCAATCTGAGAACAACGGTGACCGTCAGTCTGCAAAACGTTCAGATTTCCACTGGGGGAGCAATAGCTGCCCAGCAGCAAAGGTGGGTACTCTTAATCACTGCATGAGGAGAAATGTGTTGTCACTTTGAAAGACGGCTGTATTTGGTTGATGGGAACGCTTGGGCAATCTTATTGTTCACCTGGCAGTGAACACTGCTGTCCAGCCCCTGCAAACTACTGTCAAAGACTAGCCAAAACTAAAGAAAAGATTAGAAAAGCCTGTCCAAATGTGAATCTGTGCAAGGGAGTGTCCACTTCGGGATCCCACTGTTTTTAATATAATCTGTTGTTGCTCCATTTAAGGTGCTCTCATGAAAACCTGGGTGTATTCTGTGGCTCCGCTTGGTGGCATCAGCTGAACTGAGTTTTGCAGCTAAAGGACAGGAAAGTAATTTTTTTTTTTTAAACTTTAAAAACTCTGTAGGTACTCTATGTACACAGACTTTCCCTAAAGCAAGTACATCCCACTGTTTTTAATATAATCTGTTGTTGCTCCATTTAAGGTGCTCTCATGAAAACCTGGGTGTATTCTGTGGCTCCGCTTGGTGGCATCAGCTGAACTGAGTTTTGCAGCTAAAGGACAGGAAAGTAATTTTTTTTTTTTAAACTTTAAAAACTCTGTAGGTACTCTATGTACACAGACTTTCCCTAAAGCAAGTACAATTTGCTTTTTCTGTTTTATTACTTCCAGTACTGGGAATTGGGTCAGGTGTTACTCTTAAGCTAGGGTTTCCCAGCTTTGCTTTCCTTCTAAGGAAATGAAGACAGATAAAGGTGACTGGCTCTATCCTTCCCAAAAATAAATAGTAATGCTTCTAGTTAATAACAGTAGAAAGTGTTGTAAAATGATAATATGGACGATATTTGCGTTAAAAGCTTATGAAGACAGATAAGCATTGCAGATATGAAGGAGGTATCATATACTTGAATTAATCTGTACAAACAGTTTTGTAATTCAGTCGTGCAAAACTATATTTTACAGTAAGATGCTGTTAGCTGTATGGGTTGCTGGCATGAGTATCTGGTTGCTTGATACTAACAAAGTAGATTCTATAAACGTAGCTATATAAGTAAGGATTTAATGTACTTGAAAGTGATTTCAGTGAAATTATTCATTATTCTTCTCTTTTTTTTTCCTAAATGTCTCTCCATATATTAAACAGCAAACCTGAGTAGAAGCAGCCAGACAGCTGAATTTTTAAAACAGGAAATGAAGGTGGAGATCCTGTACAATTTCTTAAATTGTTCCCTGAAAGCTGAGCTTCATCCTGTCCTCCAAAATAGCATTATGAATCTTAAAGGCTTAAATTCTTTCATTTCAAATCTCTTAATGAATTGTGATTAGTTCTAGTTGATTTTTTTCTTAACTTCTGTTTTTCAGAAAAATAAATAACTGCGAAGGTAAGAACCTTTTCAGATCTGTGATGGTAAAACTTAACCCTGTGATGGGCAGGTCTGGCCTCTGTGGACCTATCATGGTCTAGGGAGGTGCAGTAAGCACCACCAAGGTCTCCCTGATGTTGGCATACTTTTGAGATTCCATCTTGTCTGTTGCTGTGGTGGATCACTTACCACTGCTAATTGCTGCTTTTTTTGCCATATTGGGGGAATGAGGTGTATTGGGGAAATAGATGTGTTGTGGTGATGAATGGTGGTCAAGGATGAAATAGGAGAAAGCTTGTTGAGAAACCCTTGTGTTGGTGCTGGAACCTGAAATGAGTCTGACTCCAGCTTTGTGTATGATTTATAAGAAGATAGGGCTGGTGAAGTTAAATGTTACCTGTCTGCGTTTGAGCTTGCTTTGGTACTGCAGGCAGTGATTTCCAAGGTCATTCCTCGGCCACCCTGGCATTTCTGGGCATAGCTCCCTTGTCTGTACCCCATTCCTCCTGTTATACATCAGCTTGTCCTCTCCTTGTAGAGTTTCTGGTGGGCTTTCCCATAGCCACACCGGAAGTAAGAGCAGGTCCTCAAGTAATAGGACCTTCCCCTACCTCTGCTTGGGACTGTTCTCAAGAAGGACTGCAAAAAAGCTCCATCATCACTTCTGCTTGCAAAAGAGGCTGCAGGATCTCCGTTCCTGGACGAGTGAGTCTTTCACCACGGGTGGTGAATTTGCCAGTGACCTCCTGCATGTAGTTCCAGAGATGAGTTTCCAATGGTGTCCTAGAAATAATCCATCAGCATACACAGCCTGCCCCAAAAGGCTCTGCTATACCCCAAGAGGCAGGGGGGGTAGGTCCACACCAAGCAGTAAATTGTTGTCTGGCCAAACTTAATGTTGATGAAAGATTAAGCATGGTGTCAACACATGCCGTGGCGTGCTCCTTCTCAAACCTGGAGGAGTTTTGTTGGTAAGGGGCTGAGAGTTTCGGGGACCTTCTCCTGTGACTGGTCTCAGGTAGGACTGTTTGTAAATGCTGGTTCTCAAATCTATAGAAATTTGTAAGGTATCTGAAACCTTCCATTAGCCTTCAAATAGTATTTACAAATTTTATTGTGAATATTCATTTCATTAACTGTCATAAAGTATTCCAGTATTCAATGTGGAATTAAATAAACTGCAATGTTAAAGTCAAATTGCTGGAATAGAAACAAAATAGATGTAAATCCTCCTGAAGGAGGATGATCTAGCAATAGTGACAGAGACAAGGGGTCACTGTTCTCATATGAAGAAATCGTGTAGGTGGGGGAGGAGGAGATTTCTGTACCATGAGAATTGTGCTTGTTTTGAAGTGAAGGGTAGGAAGAGGTTAGGGATATACAAGTTGCGGCAGAATGGAGTATAGAAACAAATAAGTAAATTCCCTGAGTAGGACACGTGCAGTCCAGAGAGGCCTTTGATTCACGAGGCAAAGGGGTGCTATGCTGATAAGGGCACTCGTGCATGATTCAGGAGAGATGGCTTTGTCCCTCGTTTTGCTGTTGACCTCACACCTCTGTGTTTCTTTTCCTTTCATCCTTTGCCTTGTGTATTTAGACTGTGTTTCTTTGTATTGGGGCCAGCCTGCTGGAGAGTGTGCATTCATTCAAGGCCTTGGCCAGGGACTGCAGATACTTTTGTCATAGAAATAAATAATCTTTAAAATGCACAGGGAAGCTGTAGAGGATAAGATGGAGGTGATGCTCTTTAGTGCCATTTTCTATAAGCTGGCAGCAGCATTCTGCATATAAAGAACTTTCCTTTTTTTGAAAAGCGGGCTACTATGCAGCAGGGGAATCAAGGGCAGCAGCAGCAGAGATTTGGAAGAGGCTTGGTGGTGTGGTGTCTAGCAAAGAGCATTTGTGAACCAGCCTGAGTGTTCCTGCAGCCAGGACTGACCAGGTATTAGCCAGGAGAGCTATGGGGCTGTGCTAATAGAGAAGTTTAATAGTTTCTAAACTCAGCTGTGCTGCAGCATCTTGCAAATGAATGCAGGTGTGGAAAGGCTCACTCACAAAAGATGCTAAGTTTTAGATCTGCTAATTGCTAGATATGAGTGAAGAAGATGGGAGTCTTAGATTCAAGCCTACCTCTCCATAGTGATGTACTGACATAACTAAACCTGGAGACTTTTGTGTTATAGACAAGAGAAAACTAGCTACCTCATCAGAAGTGGTCTTCGAAAAGAAAAGTTTTAAAAGTTATTTTGTTGTAACTTAAAAAGCAGAAAATACTTGTGGGTAAGGAACCAAGCAAGCTTATGTGCTGTTGCAAAAAGAAAATTGAAATCTGAGTTCCTTGAAGCAGAGACTTTTAACTTGAAAAGAATGCTTTATTTGGAACAGGACAGGGGAGAATGGGACCAGCATGGTGTTGACATCTCCTGCAGGCAGATGTACATCCATGTCCTGGTGGTGAGGTGGGCCAGATGGAGCTTCCTTACCAGCACATTCGGAGGATGTGGTTTTATCAACAGCTGTGCGACTTGGGCATGTCAGTGATTCCCCAGCCTCTGTGAAATTCATATTATACCAAGATGCAAGTGGTATTTTCTTGCCTCCAGCTTGGAGGAGAGAAAACGGTCCCAGAAAAACTAATGCAACTTCTTGTACTAAGACAGAAGATGCTCACCCAGCAGCTAGCTGTCATCTGCTGTTTGTTACCAGCCCTTTCCTGCTGTGGGAGCCTGAGATTTAAAAGCCATTTTACTGCTGGGGTCTTTCTGTACAGCAGAACAGGCTCTTCATAAAGCACAGAGCAGCCTTTCTGACAGCTACTGTAGGAAATATCACTAGGCAATGTAGCCTGAGGGTCTGAGTACTCTGGGAGTTTTTTGTAACAGTGTTATTTCCAGAATAAAGCTACTAATTTTGGCTCTTGACTCTGCTCATGTTCATTAGGCAGATTTTGTGCCTTGAAATGTGTGCTATTGAATAAGAGAAGGGCCAGAAAGGTTGGTGGGGAAAACCTGAGAAGACGAAAAAAAAGGTAAAACTGGTAAAACGGAGCAGAGAGGTAGTGATAAGGTGGTGGAAGCTGCCTGCTGTTTTCAAGCTGAGGTGGTCACGCTGGGAAGCGAGGAACAGCTGAGAAATGAGCATCAGCAGTGAAGTTGCTGAGGACGGCAGTAAGGAAATCCCACTGTGAAGTCCCTGATGAAGGATGTGTAGGGGGTGTTAGTGGGTGGAAATGTAATCCTGCATGGGAAGAAGGAATAAAAGGCATTTGGAGCTCTGTGAACAGGAGAGAAGACCAGCTTTTTTTCCCCTATAACTTATACAATTGCTTCTTGTGAAAACTTTTTCATTTCCAACTTTCCATGAGTGGCCTGACAGATGTGAAAGGACTGGGCTGGAGCTGTCAGGACACCGGGGGCTGATAAGTAGAAAAGTGCAGCTCTGTGTCTGCCCTTGTGGGCTTCACCTACTGATTTTGAGTCAGTCTGTGTGGCAGAGTGTGTTAAAGAAAGGCCATGCGCAGTGTCCTTTTGTGGGCTTGCTTATTTTCCTCTTGTCCTTTTGCCTTTTTTAATCCGCATGGAAATGTGGGCAGTAATCCGTAAGAAAACCATAACCTGAAGCAATGAAACTATTTTAAGACTTGTGTCTTGAACTTCTCAGCAAGGTTATGTTTTCACTGCCTGAATCAAGCTGGTTTTCATTTTAGTGGTGGGCGCTTGGCTTTTAAGCCATTAGTGCAAGTATGGAAGTTCCATGGGTCTGTAGAACAATACCAGTAGAATTGTAGAAAGTTCTCTGAACGGGTACTTTACAAACATCACGCCACAAACACTGCTGAATGTGTGCGATGTACTAATTATTTCTAAAGGATGCACATGTTGTTCACTTAAATATACCATGATCTTAACACAAAATAAATTTTTAGTGAGAGCCCCTATTAGAGAGGAGTAAATGCATAGGGTTTAACAACAGCAGTCACTTCTGTCCTTGGAGTTGGGTCCAAAAACAAGTTGTTGGCCCTGCAGCCTGCTATAATGTGTGCTGGGCCATTGGACACTGCTTTCTGCTCATTGTATTCCTATGTGCCTCTGCAGCTCCTGCTGCCTTTTGCTGATCCTGTTGAGTTGGCGGGTGAGCCATTGCCATCTTCTGATGCTCCAAATTCAGTGAAACTGTTTTACAGCGGCAAGAGAGAGGAGAGGTGCTTTCCTTTACTTGCTGAAAAAATGCTGCTCTTGAGCTTGTTCTGGTGGTCCTCCGGGTCCCTCTCTGTCTAGAGGAAGAAGTGTTTGGGATGAGCTGGGCTATGTTTGGGTTTTTTTGAGTGCAGGCTGTTTTCATATGTAACTGCCCTTAAGCAAAGGTGGTCACTGACAGCCTGCACAAGGTTAAGGAGCTGCAGCCAAAGCCAAGTGTCCCTGGAGATGTCTCTAGCTGGCACAGGAGAGTGTGGCCTTGCAATGTCAGCTATAGCTCTACCCCATATCCACTTATTGCAACACTGCTAACAGGAAATAATATTTTTCATCACTTTATTGATAACAGCAGAAGCTCCTGCCTTATTTCAGTAAAGCTTTTTTCAACCTGTCATGCTGGTAGACTAGATATCTATTTCCCTTGGTTAACAAAGCCAGTTAAATTGGTATTCTGACTCGAAAGAGTGAGCCATTACACATATTCACTGTTGTTCTTGGTAGTAACGTGGGAATCTGTTTGCACGTAAAGTGCAGAGAGATGATTCACTACAAAATTACGGAGCGGCCCTTTAGAGGGAAGCAAAATTAGTGTTCCCTCTGTTTATTGTTTATTATAAATCTGAGTCTCTCAACAGCAGTAGCAAAGAGCACTTCCTGAACAGCATTGCGTTAGCTGTATGTCTTGATGGAAGATGTTATCACATCTGTCCCAACACACGTGGGAATCTGTTTGCACGTAAAGTGCAGAGAGATGATTCACTACAAAATTACGGAGCGGCCCTTTAGAGGGAAGCAAAATTAGTGTTCCCTCTAACCGGTGTTTATTATAAATCTGAGTCTCTCAACAGCAGTAGCAAAGTACTGAAAGCACTTCCTGAACAGCATTGCGTTAGCTGTATGTCTTGATGGAAGATGTTATCACATCTGAGTCCCAACACTTGGGATAGATACTCAGTTTGTGCGATAGCCTGAATGAATCTCTATCTGCTTCCGAAACTACAAGCACAATAGTCTTCCCTTTGACACAGGTCTGTGCTCAGTAGTGAAGACAATGGCAGCAAGTCAGAGGGTTTTTTTTTGTGTGGTGAGTTAAAGTTTGTCAAATATGTAAATGTAGCTCACTGAGACTATTTCCTATAAAGGTGCGTGTATACTACAGATGCTTTTGTCTTTCACCAAGATTTGTATTGTCCTAGCAGCTATTTAGGTACTGACAGACACACCCACCACCACCACCCCACCACCACCCCCCAGGTAAATACTAGTGATTTTCAGTGTTGCAGCTGCTGGATATATAAACTATCAGAATATCTGTTCCACAAGCTGCCCCAGCAAAAGTCATGGTGAAAAACACTGTTGGAATGAAATAGGGATGGTGAATATGTGCTTTGGAGGAATAGCGTCTCAGGGCTGCAGCATCTGCTACCCTTACCAGGTAAAAAGGATGACTAGGTGGCAGATTCACCCTATGCCCTTACAAGTAAAGGGAGGATGTTATAGAGCAAGGTTTTCCTTCTCTGGATACCACAGGCCAGATTAATTTCTTCTCAGTCACCTTTGTGCTATGCATGAGCGTACCCAGGAATCAAATTACTTTTGGGGGCACTGGACAACTCTGGGTGCTTGAATCCCCTGAGCTACCTGTGATCCTATGAGTAACAACTTCAGGTTCCCCCTTATGCTGAGGAAAAAGCGGTGTCTACAACCTCGTGTGCTCAGCCTTTGCCTGCCTCTGGGTACCTGCTGCATTTGAAGGTTTAGTATCCTGGGAGTGTTGCAGTGTGGGTCTTCTCTTTGGTGTAATTTGGTTCTTAAAGCAGGCAGTAATGGTTGTGAAGTGGCTGTTGTTATGGCTGCTGTGGCTCTAGGTGTTTAAAGGTAAATTGCTTCTTGGGAGAAAAAGAATTACAAGTCAGTACCTTGCAGACAATCTTACATTGTTCCTTAAAACTTGGATGCATATTATAGCTGCTTCTGTAGTGTATTTTTTCTGGGTATGTGTGCTACTGCTGTCTCTATCTTGGTGCATCTCATGTGTTAGCTAATAGAAAGAATGATGTCAGAGAATTTGTTGTATTTGTTGTTCTCAGAACTTTTTGCTGAAAGAAGAATAACTATAATGAAGTATTTAACAGTAGGAATCAGTCCAATATTTGGATAGATACAAGAAGCTAGGTAACTTTGTAAGGAAAAATACTGCTGTAATATTGAATAATCTCGAGTACAACTCCTCTAACAACTTGGTAGGGACTGCAAAGAACTACTAAAAAAAAAAAAAGACTATGAGAATGTCAATGTAATAGGAATAACATTGTTCTGAAAGTTCAGTTTTTGATAAATGCAGTTCCATAAGCAACATGTCTGTGCCTCCTCTTATCCTGAGCTTGAGTGGGTTTTATTCCCCATACCATGGCTATATCTGAGCACTTTTCTTTGCATTAATGTTTCATTATTTACACATGTCCTAAAGTCTCATTGAGTTTGGGTGGAAGTTGGGGAGTCTCCCTCCAGTGTGTTGAGGCTGGGAGTAGGTGAAGAAACTATCACTGCATGCAGCAGGGGATATACTTTGTACCAGAAAGCATCATTTTTATACTAATAGATTTGTGGTTCTGTGTAGATGTAGGCAACCTCAGAATAACTTGTCAGCAGAATCTGGCTTGAATTGTTTTTTGCCTCACAAAGAACCACAAAAAAATCAAGATGCTCAAAAAACTGTTGAAGATCTTTTCTGCTACAAATATTTTAAGTCATTTTGTTGCTAGGAAGCTAGGCCATACCAGGGTAGTGCAGTGCTTGAAATGCACTACTCTAAATGGCTATCCCTCCAGACTGACCACTGAATTTTGGTGGTGTTTTTTTTTTTTTTTTAAGAAATCAATTAAATGTTGATAATAGGACTTTTCAGACAAAATAATGTGTTTATTTCCCTCTTTCTCCCTTGCCCTGTAATAATGAGCAAGCATTGATTATCCTGCTATAAAGATGGAGAGCATTTTATGCTTTTACCTTTTATGGTGGTAAAGCAAAAAAAGGTACACGTCCAGGTTAGTTCTTGGAGATGGTGGTATTCATGCTGATATCACTTCAAGAGATATCTATCTTAATTGTTCATCTGTCAACTAAGCCTTGCCTCTGTGTGGAAATCCCAAGGGAAATGAAATGGTCTTCATTAACCTCTACTTGGACCATGGTATAGTGCAGTACACACTTATAAGAGCCATGTGTCAGCTCTGTGGTGTTTTTTTTTTCTGCCGAGGACTAAGGCTGAATGAGTCAGTAGCCAACATGCTCCTGCCACATCACCTCCTGGGGAACTGGCTTTCATCTCTCCAAAAGGGAGCTATAGCAGTCTCCCTGTGAAGGGGAGGCTTTTATTCACAGCTGTGCTTTGCAGCTGGGCAAGCCACTGCAGTGGCACTGAAGGAGCAGCTTAGAGCTCAAAGTTAGTGAGGATCTTATGTGAGGCATCTGCCTATGGAAGAGACCTCAAAGAAAACACTTTTCGCATCATGTTTCAGGAAAGATCTCTAATCTCTGAGCCAGGAATGACAGAAAAGTACTTAGTAGCAGGTGGCTTAGTATTACTGTTCCTCAAATAACTTGAATTCTGGGGTGTCCTCATGCATGTTCCTGTGTCGTTTTGCTTGCTCTTTGCTTACACACGCTTTCAGGATAGAGCATTGGTTATGTTTGCTTTGATATGTGTCTACCCTTGAAAAATCAAAGGAAATTCTAGAATCCAAGTGCTGCATGTGGTCACAGCGCAAAAAATGGTGATGATAAAGCAAGTGTGTTTTGTAGCAGTTAGTGTGAATTGCCTGTTAACATTGTGAGGGTGACCCAACATGAACCTTATTGGAAGTGTAAACTTCTGCAATTTTTGGCACAATCACACTTTCAGATATTCTGGTGGGATTGTGGCTGGCACTTGGTGTTTGTGCCAAAGACTGAATTTTAAAAGAATGTTGTCCTGAAATGCAAGATTTTACCCTCTTATCACTGTGCTGGTAGACTATATCAGATGTACTGCTATGCTCAAGTATTCTATTTTTTAATGTGAGGAGTTCAAAGTGCTCCACATAGTGTAAGTGGAAAACTGATACAGGGTAGCTTCTGTGCATGCATTAGGAACTTCACTGCACTTTGTCTGGGGGCCAGAATTACCTTGTTATATTACGATTGTACTAACACCCAAACTTTGTATTTCCTGAGTGTTGAAAATCCTTCAACACTTCTCATACGTTCCCCGCTGCAACGAAAAACATCTGATTTCCTAAGATTGAAAGGCTAGTAACTATGGGTTTTTTTCTTCTCACTTTCTAAAATTGTTTTGTTACTCACTTTTTGAGTAGCTGTGTTGGTTCACTTCCCCCTCTGAAAATAGGAAGTGTGAGTCCTGCACAGCTGCATGCCCCCTGAAAATTCAGACCTGCTTTAAAATTGGCCAAAGCTGAAATCAGATTGGAAAGACTTGTTAGGGCTCATGCAAGTGGGGGAGCTGCCTGGGTGAGTACCAAGTAGGCTATTCTGTGAGCTAACCCAGGGTTGCTGTCAGAAAGTTGTGGCCCTTGGAGTGAAGCCCCTGCAGATCTTGGACAATTTCCTGTTCTAAGGTGGCGTAAGGATCATGCTGCATGCATAGCTGCTGCTGCAAGAAGAGAGCTTGGGTCTTTATGCTCACTGCAGTGGGACTTCAGCACTCCTGAAGTCTCATGTTTGTGGCTTTGCTGCTTGTCGCGGAGGCTCACGAAATCAAATTAGGCAGGTGATAGATTAAAAAATAAACTTTATTTTAACCCAAAACCGTTTAGCAGAAAACTAACTAGAAATGAGGCGTCAACACTCCGACAACATCAGCAAACCACAAGTTCAGGGTGGTGTACGAGGAATTAATACTGCCCAGCTGGCTTTAGAAATGAGGATCCAAAATGTGCACACTCACTCACCTATAAGATGAGGGCTCTCAACCTCGAGGAGTTTTCTTGGGCTGTGTCCTGACCCAAGGGGAGAGTCCCTGGCTGCAGACCTGCTGCTCTGAGCAGGACCGACTCCACTTGCCCTCCAGTGGGGCTCCATTTATACCCTAGTCGAGCCTGATCTGTGGTCAGTTCTAATTGGCTGAGGGCCTTGACTTTCTTACTCCTTGCTCGAGGTGTATACGTGACCATAATTACTGGCCTAAAGTGTGTACGTGAGGGTCAGCACTCGCCAGCTTAAAGGCACGAAAAGTAAGGATGCAGCGGTCTTAATGCCCCCAGTCTTTGTCAGGGTGGGTGCACCTGCCACAGTGCTTCTAAGTGCATTTTGAGGGATGCCCTCCTCCCTGATGGGTGCTGTGGTCTTTGCTGGGAGAGCATGTGTGCCCTTCTCCACTTCAGTGGTTTGGTGCAGGCAGCTAATGGACCACTCTGCATGTTTGCATATTTGAAATAAACCCTGGAAGGGCCATTACTGAGCTGCAGGTTTGCATTGGCTTCATGCTGCTCAGAAGCCACAGATATATGTGCCATGCACACTTATGTCCTTGTTATGCCTTACCTGAAGCATACACAGCCTGGTTATGAATCTCTTGAAACACTAGCTCCTGCTTATCTGCCTTAAAACAAGCAAACAAAACCATCCCTCCTACCACACAGAGCAGGCTAACAAAAATGCCCCTCAAACTAAAAATGAGGATATATAAATGCCAATCAGTATTGAGCTAGCCAGATTCAGATTTCATATTCTTACAGTGCTATATGTAAACAGTGTGAAACTGTAAGAATATTAAAACAGCAGGTAATACTTGGCAACACTTACTGTGACAGAATAAAATGGCATAAAGTGTCTTAGATCAGGTCTTTAAAGCAGAGATGACTCTACAGATGAGCCTTTAAAAAAGGCCCTAAACTGCCCATCAAACCCATCATGTTTTGTGTGCCACTTTGCTCTGTATCATAGAAATCTCCCTCTTCTCCTAAAATAGCCCGTACCCTTGCACTTGATGCATCCGAGTGCATGTCATTTGGCAATGTTATCACAGCAGATTTCTATAATCTTTGAGCAATGCTGCCTTTTGCTAGACTTCTCTACAGTGCAGTGCCTATACCCAGTTGCACTTAATTTCACTGATCACTAGCTTTTGCTTAGCCTAACGCTCATAAATTCAGTAATTCATCTGATGGGTTAAAAAAACAGAAAAGGGATTCAAGAGCCAAATGTGTTATGGAGGTTGGAACAGGAATCACTGACTATTTTTCTCTCACTTCTTGATGATTAACCTAACATCTAAATATTTGTGATGCTGAGGTATTAATACTGAGAGCTTTCATTTGTAGGATAATCTCTTGTAGCACCTGCTGACACCTGATCATCTCATAAATTTAGGATCCTGCTCTTAGAGCAGACCTGGTGTTAGAAACTATTTCTATTGCTGGAGTGCCAAAAGGTAAAATTTGGGGCTGGAGCACTGTTATGTGCCACAGCTCGCTGGATTTCTATCTTCAGTGACTATATTTTCATGAAGGTTATTTAAAATATTTGTGTGACTGTGGCTTTGCAGATGGGGACAGAAGAGAGTTCCACTCCTATCTCCTTCCTGCGGGGACTGTAGGAGGAGGGGTCTCAGACGCAAAGTGTCAGGGGGTTCCCCCCCACCCTGGACTTTCTCTGCTCCATGTGTATGTGCAGGAAGATTCCCAGCCTCTCTCTTCCCTGATTCCCCATGTTTCCACTTGCACAGCCTTTCATAGGTGCACAGACAATCCAAAATGCTACATGCATAAATATGACAATTTAATACTCCCATCCATACTGCTGCTTACCTCAATATTTGCAAATTGCGGCTGAATTTGGCCAAACAATTTTGGGTGGAAAATGGCTGTTGTGATGGGATTATGTTACCTTGGTTACAGCAGCTGAAGGCCTCTCTGTTCCTTAGTGAAAACCCCCATTTACAGATTTCTCACTTCCCTGACAATCCTTTGGTGGACAAGCCCTAAAAGTCCATCCTTGTTATGCTGATGCCTTTTGCATGCGGAGCATGTATGCTGTTGCATGTGGACATGTGCACGCATGCTCCTGCACGTATGCAAGGCTCTGCTGAATGAGAAGTGCTCATAGACCCAAATCTCTGAAAAACAGTGCTTCATTTTTCTGTGTGGTGTTTCATTTTATTGTCCCATGGTCAAGTTAGACATGTTGCTGGAGCTCTGGCTCGTTATGATTATGTCTCTTGTAGGCTGTGCTCAGTACACTGGGGAGCTCTGCATACCCAGGAGCATGCAGCCATGTCTCCTAACTAAGGTGATGACTGGCAGAAAAATTAATTAGTCTGTGAAGGGGTAGTAGTGATAGGGATAGGCATTTTGACATTGCAAATGTGATAAATTGAGATGCTGTTTTCGAAAAGATGTGACTGGCATCAAATGGGCTCCATGCATCTGTCTTAGTGCCAGAAGGCTGCACAGAGGTGTCATGTTGGCAGACCTTTGATAATACCTATTCTCATTTTGCTAGCTTTTGAGAGCTTGTTAAAACAACAGAGAAAGTATGATCTCCTTGGAAGTACAGATTCCTGCTGAACAGTAAAGTTTTTGTGATCTGTATGAAAGAAGGGGCTCAATATTAAAACAATGCAAAATCCTTGTAAAATTCAGCATGCTGAGCTTAGCACTGTGCTTCAACTGAGCACGTGATTTTTTTTTTTTTTTTTTTTTTTTTTTAATCTCAAGACATGAAGCTTGCCTGTTTCATCTTATTTTCTTCAATGTTTAGTGGTTAGCTCAGCAGAAGTGCCCACAGAGCTGAAATGGCACAGATGAGACCCAGGAAGAATGAGATGGCTGAGCTGCCAGGGTGTGCTTCAGGAATGTTTCTGGGCTGCAGAGTTATGAAGCATGTCACCAGGAGATGAGCAAAATCACACTTCATTGCAATATTTTCAGGGACTGATCAGTGTTTCCACTGGGGAAGCTCCTAGTTCACCCCATTAATTCTGTTGTGTGAACACAAGTCATTGCATTTAACCTACGTACTCTCTGCACTGAGCCTCAGGGATGGGTGTTTGATGAAAGCATATTAAAAAGGTTGAGATTTGATTTGAAAACACAAAGAGGTGGAGAATATACAAGTTCCTTGGATAGTGATTTTCCACCCTTGTTGGCTAACTGCTAAAGTTGTTTTAAAGTATGTTGCCTCATTTTGAATTTGGCTTCAACTTCCATGTGCTGGTTCTCAACCTTTCTCTTAGGGTAAAGATTAATTTAGTAGCCAGTATCTTATAAAAGTACATATATGTTGTAATCAAGTTACTTGTCTCTTGGTAACTGTTTGATAACCTTTTTTGATAGCTGAAGCTTTTCAGCCCTTTAGTATCTCAGCTTTGAGATATTTGCAGCACCTGTTAAATCACTTCCTTGAGCTTCCTCCCCCTGACTCCTGATTTAAAAAAAAAAAAAATTTTTTTTTTTTTTTTTGGTCTGTTGCTTGCTTACTCTTTTGGAGACTTGGAGGAAGATGGAGGGAGCCCTCTCTTGTTCCCATCATACCCTTCCTGATAGCTTGCAAGCATCAGGGTGAGATGGGCATCTGGCCTTGCTCTAGGAAGGATGGGTATAAATACAGCAGCACAGAGTGATGTGTTGCAAACTTTGTGCCTGGTGCAAGTAGGCTGGGCACTCACCTTTCCCACTGCAGGAAGAAGCTGTAATTGCCACTGTCTTTTTGGGGCAGAGCTCCCACTTCAGGATGTGGTGTGTTGGCTCTTCTGCACGGCCTTCAGCAGCTGCTGTGGAGGTGTATTAGCGCCTCACTTCTGATGTGCTACCCTGGTATGCTGTCGTAGGAGAAGCTTTCATTAGAAGGGGTCTAATGTTATTTTTCCCCCATTTTTCATGTTTCCTTTTTTTTTGTGTGTTTGCGGTGGGTGTATTGTGCATGTTGTGGTGTGTTGGCTCTTCTGCACGGCCTTCAGCAGCTGCTGTGGAGGTGTATTAGCGCCTCACTTCTGATGTGCTACCCTGGTATGCTGTCGTAGGAGAAGCTTTCATTAGAAGGGGTCTAATGTTATTTTTCCCCCATTTTTCATGTTTCCTTTTTTTTTGTGTGTTTGCGGTGGGTGTATTTGTGCATGTATGTGTAGGGAAGAAGCAGAAAACTCCTTTGAAATCTGTAACTATTTTCCGATTGGAGTCGATCAAAAACAGATTTCAGTGCAGTTCACTGCAAAACAAACTAAATGAGTAACCTAGCAACTTTGCCCTTGAAAATATTTCCATTCACTGAGACACATTCAAGGAAGACATTTGTTACGTGTTGGCCAAGTATCCAAAATGATCAGGTTCTTATCTGGCTCCCTGGCTGTTAACCACAATACAAATAAAGGAGAAAAGAAATATTGCTACAGAGGGGCACAGGGATGGGAGATAGACGGGTTCTGTGTGACACTAGATGGTGCTCCATATCTACATGGGCGTCACAGAGTGCTTGTGCCACTCTCACTAATTCCTTTGGCAGTGTTTAAGGCTTTTTAATTTATATCAGATTTCGTTATGATCAGGTAGGACAGAGTTTGTTACTCTGGAAAATATCATTGGTAGAACTCCAGTTTAAATACTCAAATGAGACCACTTGAAGTATATCCTATTATCTGTGAATCTTAAAGCACTTTTTTGAATATTAACTTATTTCACTGGGTGACAGTGAAGCTAAGTGAGCAATACATCCAGTTTATAGATTATTAAATTGAAGCACAGTTAGATTTATTGACTGCTGGAAGTCATGTAGTGAGGCAGTGACAGGGCTGGGAATAAAATCCAGGAGTGCTGGCTTGTAGTTTCCTCTTCTGTCTGTTAGATAATGATTCATTTGACCACAGTTTTTCTAAATAAAACTAGAACTGGGAGGCTAAAAATGAAATTTAAGGAAAATCATTGTTTTATTATAAATGATAAAGGTGTTAGCCTAGGTGTGAATATGCAAATGTCACGTGTTTCTTGGTATAAAAGGCATTAGCTGGATAGTCCCTAATTTAACCATTGTGATCTGCAGAGTCCTGTTGAGTCTGCTTGTAGCTGGCAGCACCTGCAGACAGGAAATCCTAAATTTCCTTTTCCCTCAACCAGCAAATCTCTCTTCCTATTGCTTTTTCTTTCCCTGTCTGATCAGGATGGAACATAGCTTATCCTCAAGTTATTTGCTAAAGTTACTTTCCCCACCCTCCTCTTGTCTTTTGGGGATTTGCCCGATTTCTGCTGTTGAGGACCTACAATCACAGCCCAGGCAGGTGATACCTGGCTCAGCTAGGAACAGTGCTTTGCTTCTGAATATATGGTCACTAGGAAATAATGGTGTATCGGACAACTAGATTCAGCATTGGAGGTTGTTACTCACCCCATGTTAATGCAGAGCAAGCTGTTGAGAGGCAATGGAGAATTTCTAAGTGCTCCCTGGCTCCCTCAGTGTTTGATGGCTGTGCCACCTTCTGTAGTCTCCGAAGGTGCCAGAGCTTGCTGTCATGCTGCAGAAGTATTTCCAGATCTGATCTGTCAGAAGAATAAGGATGCCGTATCTCTGGAAAAGCAGCTGGTGGTAGGTAGCAAGTTAATCCCATTGGAAAAATGGCAAATAATTTGTAAATCATGTGGGGAAGGCTGTTTTGATGGCACTGATCTTCCCAGGTACTTGTGGTTTGCTGTTTGTGGGACAAAATGCAGGAGTTTGTTAGCAAATGCTATTGCAAGTCAAACTGCGGGAAGGAGGCTGGTTACCATCTACCTCTATGCAGTGGAAACTGGACCTTTCTTTGCTCTTGGTCTCTGTGAGTGATTACACTGGGCACAAGGAGTAACTTGTATATCATTCCCCAAGGTGAAAACTGAATCAGCAGCCTGTATTTGGCATAAACTACATATTTTGAATTTTAACTGTATGCTTTTGAATGTTAATGTGTGATGCTAACCAAATAATATTCTCTGGTTTGGGGCTGATTGTGCATTTAAACAGTCTCACCAGTGCAGTTCGCTGAAGTCATTAGGAGATGGAGCAAACCTTGCTGCTGTTCTGCAGCAGTGTCTCAGGGTGGTTATTTTTGCCAGCCCCTCTGAAATGTGGCTACGTCCAGACCCATTGCTTTACAGCCATCTAAGCCCTGTGACTTTGTCTGGGACCCACCAAGCCCTAGTTGTAGCTGCATAACTGAAAATTTCTCAAGCAAATGAGCTTAACTTTTTCAGAAGTAAATTTTTGGCAGTTTGGAGCAAAGATTTGTTTGGTCACGTTTGCTTAAATTGCTGCCCTTAAGACTCTTCCCATCTGCTAGTGACATTTTGGAGGCTAATGCACTTGCTCTTAGTACATTATTATTATGAAAAGCTGCAGGTTGGATGTTGGCAATGCAGGGGTCAGGCATTTGTAGCTGCTAAGGCTTAGAATTTCTTTGCTTACGTAGTATTTTTAGATAAGTGAACAGTACAGGTTACTAAACTAATCATATCATAACATTTCCATAAATCTAGTCTTTTCCTCTAGCTTCTTGATAGAAGTTGACCTAAATAATATTGAAGGTTTCTTGAAGAGGATGATAGGGTGGAGAAATGTGTCATTCAACACCACTGAGTTCTAAAAGCTGAAATTATAATGAGCAGGTGAGAAACATAGTGGCTTTGTTACGATTACTTTACAGTATTTATTTCCTTGCCACTGGACTTGAAAACATAACTTCTGTCTTGAACAGCATTATCCACATTTCCATCTGGATTATGGTGAGGGAATAAAATACAGGTTTAAAAAGGAATCCAGAATGAAAAGTAGTGTTATAAAGCTGTATGGTGCTGGAGTTCAATGGCAAAATTTTCTGTGTAAGTCTGTAGAGACTTAGTGTAAATGGCTTGATGAATGGTGATTATTACATCAGTGCAATTTCAGTGCAAATATATGGACAGCCTATTCCAATATCATTACAATTCTGTTACAATTTGAAATTACACTGAAGTATTTGAGTGATTCTTTGAAGGCTGTGCTAATGAAGCTATTACAATGCAAAATCACTATTTTAGGATAATAGTTTCAGTGCAAATCTGTAGATTAACCGTGATTTCATATCACTAGACAGGCTATGCCATCATTTAAAATAAAAAACATCTGGCTGAGAAACCATCTTAATATAACGTTGGGTTTAGGACACAAATTTGTACAGTGACAGAAGGAGTTGAAGGCTGTGAGGTGCTGCGATGTTGCTAGGACTGCATCAGCCTTGTTGCATGTCGCAGCTGTAAACTCCTCATGGAGTTTTGAAACAAACCTTTTATTAGTGCAAAGCTGCAGTTGGAGTGCAGGGTTTCTATGTGGTGGTGTGCCTTGCAGGCATTACGAAAGAGTGTGGGTGCCTGTGCTCACTGGCAGAGCTGGCCAGCCCACCCCCAGCACGTGTGAAGGCAGGAGCATGGAGATGAGGTGTGGGAACTGGCTTTAAAAGAGGGAAGAAGTGATGGGTTTGAGCTACAGACAGGGCTACTAGGGGTAAGTGTTGAGAAAATGTTCTTCAGGGCAAGGATAGCAGAACAGATATGGTGCGGCTTCAGCTGACCTCCAGGGAAGGTTTATTTGCACTTTGCTCTTTCTTGCCTGTCTTCTTCCACCAGTTCATCCATCTCTGTAATTTCTCCTTGGATACTTCTCTGTCAGATTGAATTTAATATAGATAAGGCTGACCACCCAAACCTCCCTCCTGTTCTCTGGCACAGGTAACATCACTGCTATCTTACCTGTCATCAGGCTGGCATGCCATGGGTCACTTGTGTTCCTCCCTGTTGTCCTCTGTGGATACATAAGCTGCTTCTTAATCCTATTCCTTCTTCTCTAACCCTTCTGCAATCTGCCCTTTTTTTGTTTTCCCATGCGGCTGAAAAGGTGGTGTTTGTGTAAGGTTAATCAGCAGCAGGGAACTTGCTTGAAACCTGCTGCCTCTCATCCTCTGACTCCTGCCTACCTCCTCATCCTTCTCCACTTTGTTTCTTTTTCCCTTCAGTCTGTCTTTTTTTGACTTCTTGCAAAAACATTCAGGCAGCTTCTTTTAACACTGCTATGAGCTTGTGACAAAAAAGCAGCTTAAAACAGTGCCTCAAATGCTCGTTTGATACAAGTTGTCCAGGTTTCAGAGTGGGTTTAAACCCAGGCACTGTACCTGCTATCCTCTGGAAAGAAGGCTGCATGTAAGAAAGCGGCTTGCCTTGAGCAGAAACTCAATTTCCTTTTGCTTTTCTTCTTGATTTTTCATTTCTTTCAAGAAGCAGGCGTGGACTGTCATAACAGCAGATTCATTCAATCTCAACTGCATTTTTGCCTTGCTTCAAAAAAGACAGCTGCTACTGTCTCTTACAGTTTTAAAGATTATTGAGTGGGTCTGTTGCCTGCTCCATAAAAGAAGAAAGATATCTGCAAAACAACATAATTTATTGCCAAAGGAAAAAGAATGTTTGCATGGGAAATGATTTCACTTTTCCTGCTTTTTTTGCATCTTTTAAGTTTTGTTTTGTTGTTTTTTTTTTTCCCCCAGGGCATCTGCCTGTAGTGGAATATAGCAGCCATGACATTTTTATCCTTGAAAACTCAGACATTAGGTAACAACTTAAAGCTATAAAATGGCAGGGTCATTCTAAGATTTCTGACTTTCTAAGGCCATTTCTTTCATCAAAGTTAAGGCAACATTTTATATACTTCAGTGTTAACACTACTTTCCAAATGATGTTATGGAACCGTCCAACCCCATGAGCAGGTAGCGTGGGTAACCACTGCCACTACATGTTAATCTTTCTGCTGCCAGCTCTTCTAATATTTGCTTATAATATTGAGTCAATCAAGATTATGACTTACTTGGAAGAGGGACTGTGTTTCCGTGCTGAGGTTTCTGTATAGCAATTAGCACAGCGTGACCCAATCTTCACAGGAGATTTGGGAAAGTAAACTGACAGAACAACCTTATAATGGAGAAAATAGCTGGGGGCCAATCCTTACTGCTTTTAGGGTTGATTGATACTCTCCTTACTCTTCTAGTGAACACCTTGTTTTTTGTGGAGAATTTCAGCAGCTTTCTGCCAAGTTCCAGTTTCTGGACTCATCTAATCATATTGCATAGCCTTGATGTAGCTGATGCTCTGCCTAGTACTGCTGAAACCGAACAAAAACCAGTGGTCTATAGCTCACCCTAAGCATGTGCTCCCTCCTTATGCTACCAGTAACGTATTCTTGTGCAACTCCTCACATGGAGGTACTAGACACAAAAGGCTGCAGTAAAGCAAATACAATAGCAGCTGCTCAGCAGGGAAAATCCAATTGTTTTGCACTGGGCAATTATAACTAGCGTGGTATTTTTGATCGCTGCAGAGACACTGATTTAATTTTCTCCAAGGCAGCCCCAGTCTCTCTGGTTCCTTTGCAAAATACTTCTTTCCCTCTGGCTTTAGATCTTTTTTGGAGTGGAGACAGGTGTTGAGGAGAAGACGAACGCATAATAAAGGAGAAAATGTAGCAAAGCTGCAAATGTACTAAAACACTGCAAATAAAAAATGATTTAAAGAAGAGTATGATCTGTAGGAAGTGAATAAAACATCAACTGATAGTAAGAGTACTCAGAGGAAATTAGTAAGTTAAGTCGTCATCTCACTGAAAGATAACAGAAGTGAGTTAATAAGGTAAGGCAGGCATAGGAGGGAAAACTTATGCTCCTAACTTTTGTTTTCTTGAGGAAGTGCGGAATTATGACCCTCAGAAGTGAAAACTCATTTTTCTGAGAGAGCACAGTGGGGAAAAACCAAGGTTGCCACTAATGGCTTTTTTAATGGAAAAATTTTATTATTGGTCAGTCTAGAAAACTGGGTCATGAAGTGAAAATTGAGTTCATGTGTCCCCTCAATTTTGTGTTTTTCTGTAAATAACTTAAATAGAAAATGGTTAGATTGTGATTTTTACCGAACATAATTAAATTCAGAGTAGTAAAAATCAGAAACAGCAATTTAAAATAGTGTCTTACTGAATTGTATCAGGATGAATACATAGAAGTAGTATTTTCTGGAGTCCTCACTACTTAAAGCCATTTTGCATTGGCTCTTGTTTCATGCTGTTAAACACTATTAAAACTGTCTCTATCATTAACATCAGACATTTAGAACAGCTTGATTGTGGGAGCTTCCTCTTCTGCCTGTCTATTGACTAGGAAGAGTTGTCTCTTCTTGTAGCATTAGGGCCAGCAGAGCTCAGCTTGGCTAATAGTATGGGGGGAAAAAAAATACTGGTTTCCTTCACTGATATAAAAATGTTTAAGTTATCTGTCCAGTGGTTATGCAGAGTGCTTACCTGTGTGGCTCTTACAGTCTTTCCTGAGGAGGTGGCAATCAACAGGGTCAGGCTGGCATTTGGTAATGTGGCTCTTTAGCAAGACCACATCAGGGACTGAATGTCCCCTGTGTTGTGTCGCAGTGATGTGGCGTAGTGTTGCAATGGTGCAGCACTGTGAAGTTGACCTGCCTTTTCATTCTCTGTCACATCAAGGATCCCTGCAATGCTGTAGTCTCTGTGCTGTGTTATTGAGGTTATTTCTGTTGTTTTCCCTTTCAAAATGATGTTCTGGCAGCTCTTATCTGTCTTGGTAAAACACCTCTGTTACCTGTGCAGAATTTGCTAACTCAGTGGAGGTCCATTACCCTTCAGTGTTGTATTCATGTACAAAAATGTTTCCTGTAAAGCCTCTATTAGATGTGATTTAACGGTTATTCAACGCTGCTGTTTTAAAAGAACCTCTGCAATGAGGGAAATTATTTCTTCTCAGTTTGACATATGAAATAAAAAGAACTTCTTTGTGCTGAATGACTTGGACTTTGCCATGTTAATGAATAGCTAATCCAGGTCCGAAAAGTAAAGCCTTGGAGCTGCTGCCTGATATAAATAGAAAAGAGTTGCTAAGTACTGAAAGAAGAGCTTGGCTCAGAAGCTGCATACAGTCAGGCCAGTTCATACCCTTGTGCTCGCGTGGCTTCATGCTAACTTCTATGATACTTAGTACTTACCTCTTGTGGCCTTAAAAATGAGGATTAAAAACTTAGTGTATGACACTGCATGAAAGGCAAGTCAGCCACATGAGCAAATAACAAACATCGCATGCTGTCAGACTTAGGTAAATAAACTCAGGCTATGTGCGTTGGAAGTAATTCAGCAAGCCAGATCCCAGAATAATGAATGTCTGCATGTGCTCCAAATGAGGTGAAAAACTGTCAGGTGTGTGAAGCCCAGATAATGCAGGAATGGGGCCAACAGAAGTAAGTTCTGAATTCAGTGCCCCCTTGGCAAGGCAACCTAGAGAGAATGCACTATATTAGCAAATTTGCTCCTAATGATCTTGAAAGGGCAAATTAGAGATGGATGTGGTTTAAACATAACAGAATGGTTGCTGTTATATACAGGTTACTGTTGTCAGGTGCCAGAGTAGAAAAAGGGCATCCGCAAATAGCCACTTTTGCTTGAAGCGGAGTTTGGGTAATGGAGGAGAGGAGGTGGCTGTGGGGCGAGAGGAGGGCTTCAGGCTCCTCCACTGCAGCATACCCAAAGCTGCCTGCAATGATCCAACATCATGCAATTGCACAGGGGTGAAACGAGGACAGCTGTACATCTATTCCTTCATAATGTGCAGGCTTGATAAAAGAAGATTTGCTATTATCCAAACCTAGTCTTAAAACTGCAGAAGGTGAAATTTTATTTTATTTTTTTTTCCTGGCTATTAATTCTATGTAGAAAAGACACTTTGTCAATATTTTCTTTTCAATCCTGAGCTGTAGGCACTTTTTCCAGAGAAGTACTTGAGGGAACACTAGCGAAGAGGATGCCATATGGTCTCCTTAGGGGGTGTATTTCAGATAAAGGATGCTTTAAGTTTAGTCCTCAAAATGTGCTGCATATGCTGTTGGTGTACACTTCTACACAGTGTGGGGGGGAAACCCACCTGGTGTTTGCTTGCAGGGTGTTCAGGTAACGCATGGGTTGTGAGAGGTCAAAGAGGGACCTGTGGTCATGACTACTGCTGATGTGGGCTGCCCTGAGTCAGAGCTGGGGTGGTTTTGCTCCTCCTGTCCCTGCAGGGGTAACATGTTTTCCCCTATAACTGTGGTGTCACAAGCCCCAAGCATGAGCAGTCCTATGTCCAATGCATCCTCTCAGCTCCTCTGTCTCTGCCCTGCCTCCTTGTGTTCCTGTAAAATTCCTCTGAAGGACAATCTAGTTCTGAAATTAGGATTGCTTGTTTTCCCTGTGAACTTTTTCTCTTTGGAAAAGAGAAAACTGCAATATTTGTCTGTTTCCTTGGATTTTTTTTTTTTTGCTAACAGAATTTTGTGAACTTTTTCTCTTTGGAAAAGAGAAAACTGCAATATTTGTCTGTTTCCTTGGATTTTTTTTTTTTTGCTTTAACAGAATTTGGTTTGGGTGGTTGACTGCCAGAGCTGGGTTGTTGTGGCTGAGTTGTATTCCAGCCGCACCCCCCCCCGCGAGTTTCATGTTTAATAAACAGTGGGGTTTTTTTCCCTGTGGGATAACAGAAATGCTATTTTTGACTGTATCTGAATTTATTAAAAAATGGTTTTATGCTCCAAGGGATGACGCAGGCATGTAAGAAACTGCTTAGTCAGAAGTTCTCCTCCCCACGCTGTGTCGGGAAAGGACCTCCCTGGAGCCTTTTCCTGGGTTGCAGCAGCAACCCTGCTGAAGGGGAAGAGACTGATGGAACAAAGTTGGACGTTGCCCGCTGTATCGCTGATCCCTCCTCAGCTAGCTGGTTTCGAACATGGGCTGGTTTCAAGTTTGTATTTCAGGAAGCAACTTATGCTGCAGTTTGCGGATGGCTGTAGGTGAGAAATGTGAGAATTCACAGTAGAAATTCCAAAATAAGTGTTTACTGCATTGCTTTTTTTTTTACTGCTTTTGCTTTCACTTGTGTAAGATGCACTGGACTTGCATAAGAAAGGTGGAGGGATGGTTTAAATGAATTGGGGAGGAGGTGGGGTGGTGGTTTTCTGAAAAAGCCTTCCAGACATTCAGGAACAAATAAATTTGAAACTTAGTGAAAATAGTTTGACAGGTTTTGCCCTTGATAAGGCAGAAGTGGCAAAATGCACGTCCTTGGTATAGAGCCTGTTCATCTGCAGGATCTGCTATATTCCAATTAAGGACTCTGTGAGGAACCTGACCCGCAGTTTGGAGGTGCTTATTAAATTCCTTTGGTTTCAGCCACTTGCTGTGATAATACAGGATAAAAATTTTACTTAGAGGCTAGTAAGAAACCATTCTTGTTGGAGACTTTGATGCGGTATCTTCAGAGCAGATATGAAATTTCTAACTTAATGCATAATGAATAATCTAGTTTCCTGTTTGAAACTTCAGATTTTCCTTCAGTACAGTTTCATTCACTAGCTGCCTGTGATGCCTCTCTTGTGGCAAATTAAAAAAAAAAAAAAGTATATCGGTAGTTGAGGAAAATGAAGAAATGCCAAGGAGAAGGTCAAGGGACTGCCGACATGGGTAACATATAAAATCAGGAAGGTGAAAGGGTAGACAGAATATCAAATGTCTTACAGAAGGCTGAAGTGGAAATTTCGTTGTTGAAATGGGCTGGGATAAGATCAGGCCCTCTGTGAAGAAGGTTGATGGAGGTTGGTACCTCCATCCGGGATTCAGGGAAGGGTGGAAGTGGCTGTAGGGCAAGGAGGGAAATCCTTACAGGAAGGGTTGCAAGGGCGATGTCAATAGGATGCTGTGAATAAACTGATATCCTGAGTTTGGCAAAACAGGAGGAAACAAATCGTAGGCTGAGGTAAGAATTAAGTGAAAAGGAATAAAAAATATTTCTACTTTAAAAGTGCTAGCATTTCAAATTTTGAGGTGAGATGTGATTTGAAATGAAAAAAGTGTTTTGTTTAGGTGAACATAGACATTGAATACTTCTAGAAATGAAAGAACATTTTATTTTTAATTCTCAAGTTTTAAAACCCACAACATGGTCTTCTTTTTTCAAACAATTCAATTAAATATAAAAGAATACAATTGTTCTGTGAATAATTTCATTTGACCTGATTTCTTCAGTAAGGATTTGATCAGAATGTTTTGCTCATCTGTCTCAGTGAATCAGATCAAGTAAAATATCTTACTGTGCCTAAACGTGGACTTAGGATGATGTTTTGCTGCACAGTTATTGATGAAATTCTTTAAATGTGTGTCATCTTCATATTGTGTGCAACCCAGTTTCTCCCACCCCCAGGGAAGGAGAGCTCCTGACTATTTTGAGTGAATTAATTAGTGCATCAGTGATGATTATTTCTACCACCTTTGGACAGTACAAAATTTTTGTTATTTTTCACATAGATAGGAAAAAACAGAAGAAATGACTGGAAAGTAATTTTTGAAGTGAGCATGATAATGAATCATTAACAGCTCAAATAGCAGTGTCAGGGATACTTGTTTCAATGGGCATGTAGTAAAATTAATTCTACATTTAAGAGAAGAATTAATGGTGTAAACTGCTGTTATAATGATGATTTAATGGCTGGAACAAACTTATTAGAAAACAGTTCTTTTACCAAGTGTGGTCCAAACCCAACAGGAGATTGAATACAGCTGTTAAGACTAAATGTGTTATGCAAAGCTGTGGCATTTAGCTTTTATCTTTGAACTAACATTTTAATTGAATTATCAATAAATATTAGATTAAAACTCCCTTGCTAAAAATACATTATCACTTCAGGTTAGCTGAATTGTGAATATAACCTCCAGTGAAATGGTGACTGTACTTGCAGGTTTGCTCATAGAAATGTAAGATTCTTGTTAGGGTTTTTTAGAACCAGTACAACTTTGCACAGCAAGTGGTTCACTTTGGGTTTTGTATGCTGCTTCTCAACTCTACGCATTATAGAAGTGCAGTTTGCTTGCTGAGAACCCGAGAAGCAAAAAGCTGTTTAAATCAGATGAATGGCATAATAGATATGCCCAGCTTTTTTAGGTGCTTGCTGTAGTCTTCAGATTAAATAGTACAGACACACAATTTATAAAGAAACTGCTGAACAAGCACAGGAACTACTTACTGTAAAGCTTCTTACTGCTACTATTGTTAATTTATAATGTGCAACCTAATGGTGTAGATCCATAACAGCAAACTTACAGGTAGGCGATACATGGTATGGCATGCACAGTACTACAGCAGTTCTTCATAAGGAAACAGACTTGATATTTATTTAATTCTTTCTGTCCCCAAAGCATTTTATTTAATTGGGGGGAAAAAAGTATGAACTAAGTGCTTAAATTCTCATTAATGGGCAAGTAGACTAAATCATCCCTAGAATTTCAGTTCAATAAGCCACTTAACCTCTGCGCCTCAAATTCATGCGGAGAGTAGTTGATAAAATGACTTTGATTCAGTGTCCCGCCAGCTAGTGGTATTGTGGTTATGGGGAAGAGGACTGCATTCAGGAGCGGTTCTGCCTCTCGCTCCAGGCATATTGATACATTGTATGAGTATATGAAAGTGCAAAATTATATCAGAACAGTATCAATCTGTATAAGATAAAGGTGTCTAACTTGTGGTAATATTTCAGGCGTTGCTTCTTTATCTTGCATGATGTATTGAAATAGAATAAAAATAAAGTCTGCTTTTCTTATATTTTAAGGATAGTAATAGTGTTTTTAGGCAGTGCTATGAAGTGTGGTCTAACATAATCTTCATTGCACCTACTAAACTTGACCTACTTTTTGAATACTAATGTGAAAATAAAAGGAACAAAAAAGGACTGAAGTTGGAGCCTGGCTCTTCTTTTCATTGTTTAAATGGTAGGAGGTGGTTGAGAATATATACACAGTAAACTATGAGATCATTTTAAGCACTTCAGTGGCTTATGGCTAGAATTTTATTACCCTATATTTAGAAGAGGGAGGGGGGGAAAGGGGTTCAGCCACCTCTAAAAGCATTGCCACCACAAAGTGGTTAAATACCACTGTGTCGGACCTGTTGAAGCTGGTAATGTGCCAAACACATCAATCCTGTTCAGTTGCCCATGTGCAGTGTGTTTGCTAATGCACGAGCTAACGCAGAGCATAAAGT
Organism: Aptenodytes forsteri; assembly: GCF_000699145.1. Taxonomy (NCBI): domain Eukaryota; kingdom Metazoa; phylum Chordata; class Aves; order Sphenisciformes; family Spheniscidae; genus Aptenodytes; species Aptenodytes forsteri. Next base: position 3,241,683 of record NW_008794890.1, on the reverse strand, counting down.
TTTAGCAAAGAGACCTTGGCTTGAAATGGGGGCAGAATGCTGCCCTTGCTGTCCATTGGGCAGCCCAGCACTGGGGGTGGCAGCTGGTTTGATGATGAGTATGTCTCCAAGGAAAGCTGGGTGCTCTTCTGGGTAAGAGGAAATAAAATACATGTCAGTAGGTTTATAATCTGTCCAGACTCCACAGGTCTGGGGGAGTTTGGCTCCAAAATCTAGCATGTGTGGCCAAAATAAAAAGCCTTAAGAGCTTCAACCTGCAGCCCAAGGTATGAAAGAAGAGGAAGCTTGAGACACGACTCTGCCCCAAGGAAAAGCTTGCAGAAAACCAGCCTGGGAAAATAATGTGGGAGAGAGAAGTGTCTGACTCAGCCCTAAATTAGGCTTCTTTCTCTTATTTAACACATGTATCTTCTGCAAACAGTTATAATGACACAGTCTCGTTTGGATGTTGTGAGTAAAGGCTTTCTGTTTATGTATAACTCTAATTCAATGAGATGATGTCGTGGTTTAACCTCAGCCGGCAACTGAGCACCACACAGCCGCTCCCTCACTCTCCCACCTCCTCGGTGCGATGGGGGAGAGAATTGGAAGAGCACAAGTGAGAAAACTTGTGGGTTGAGATAAGAACAGTTTAATAATGGAAATAAAATAGTAGTAGTAATAATAAAAGAATATACAAAATAAGTGATGCACAACGCAATTGCTCACCACCCGCCGACCGATGCCCAGCCGGTCCCTGAGCAGCGGCCCCCCTGGCCAACTTTCCCCTGGTTTATATACTGAGCATGACGTCACATGGTATGGAATGTCCCTTTGGCCAGTTTGGGTCAGCTGTCCTGGCTGTGCCCCCTCCCAGCTTCTTGTGCACCTCCAGCCTTCTCAGTCGGTAGAGCGTGGGAAGCTGAAAAGTTCGTGACTAGTGTAAGCACTACTTAACACACCGATGTTTTAGTTGTTGCTATCAACATTATTGTCATACTAAATCCAAAACACAGCACTGTACCAGCTACTAGGAAGAAAATTAACTCTATCCCAGCCGAAACCAGGACAGATGATTAAGTTTAAGGTGATTTTTAAGCAAACTCAGTATCAAGAAGGCATTCTTCACCCCATGTGGTGATAAATCTGGAAACAGGGTGTCTGTGTTCTTCTTGGCCCACACCCAAGGTAGCATGGTCAGGTCACGCAGGGAAGTCCCTCCCTATACCAGAAGGGAAGGGGACGGGCCAGGAATGGAACATTCTGCCTGTATTAGGGATTTAAGATCTCTAAAAGCTCTCCTTGCATAGTTAATATGGTTCTGAATCATTTAATAAGGGTAAACAAAATCTACATGTGTCTGTGCAGCATCTTCTGCATTGCTGTCTGCTAATGACCTATAATTGTATAGCCATGAGATGACTGTCAGGAAGTAAGACCAGCCAGGCATTTCTGATGTTAATTGCACATAACATACGGTTTTTGAGGGCTCTGACCAAAGTAAGTGGTTGTCAGTGGCCCTTATCTCTCAGGTTTCACTGTTTATTGCTGGTATCAAGTATTGTCGATAATTGCCTCTAAAGTCAATTGGGGAAAAGGGAGCTGGCAGCTGCATCTCTGCCTGTAGGTCCTCCCAAATGGGTGTAGTTCCAGTGTCATCCGTCACTCCAAAAGTGTGGCCAGCACGTGCTCCACATCGCTGCAGTTGACTCTTAATAGTGGGCGTACCTTAATGACCTGCTGTGGCCCTTGGTGTCTCTGGTGCCCAAAGCTATTAATCAGTAAAAGGGGGAAAGATAGATTGTATTATAGGGAATGATGCTACTGTTGTTATCTTTTTGTTGTGGCACAGTAAATAAAAGGCTTTGGGAAGTCTGTTTTTGGAACCTTTTTGATATAAATTCATGGCAGATTTAAAACTTCTTTGGGTCCCAGAAATCCAGTGTTTAGAAGGCTGGTGCCAGAGGTGCTCTAAAGAGGTGTGTGTTGACATTGTTTTGCTTTTAACTGTGTCAGAAACCTAAATCTCAATTTATTGTGCATATAGCATATCTCCTGAAGAGCAGATGGTGCTTTACAAGCTGACAGCAAGCAGGCTCTCTGTGTGTCTTGCTCTTCTGTCTGTCTCTTTCCCATATGCCTTTTGATAATAAAAAGGGTAAAATAAGTATGTGCATGTTTGGGTTTCTTTTAATGGCACTAAGCCAATTTGCTGTCTCCGTGCTCTAGTTCTAAGTGCAAGGTGCTGGAAGCACCTGCTGTGGTGGGATTTTGTTGTCTCATAGTGCTATGGAGTTTGGTGTGCTTGTGCTGTGACCTGCACCAAGATTGATCTCCATAAGGGCTTTTTGTCAGTGCCAAAACACTGCACAGAAGCACCCCTGTTCTTCTGCACCCCTCGTCAGGAAGGCTGCTGCAAAAAAGTTGTTCAAAGGGAATTATTTCAAATGGGGAGGAAAGAAGAGGTTGATTAGTGAAGATACCCTAGGGGTAGCAGAGGCCTCAAATAAAAGGAAAACTTAATAGACTAGGTGTACCCATCGTTCAGTGAATAAGAAAAAAAGATAAGGGAATCTTTTGCTGATTTTAATCCAGTATAAATACTCAAGTTTATTAATATGTAATTGGTATCTGGCAAAAAATGTGTATCAGGAAAGAAAAAAAAACAATGGAATTATGTTTATGTACAAGTGATAGTCAGTGAGTTACTAGCAATAAATTCCATTAATTTTGTGAGTAATGGGAAAGAAGAGATGATTATTACTACTATCAGACAAAAGGGAAACCTTTGCGGCTTCAGTGAAAGCCTGTTGAAAAACAAATAAACATGTAAATGGTAGCAGAGAATCATTAGCTGGTGGTGATAAATATAATAAGAGGCATTAATGTAGAAATAGCAATGCTAGCAATTTGTATGCATTAAATTTTCTATGAGGCCTGTCATAGTTCAGTGAAAGAGAAAATGATGGCATGGTACTAAAGGACAATGCTGTTGCTTGGTATGTGCAGTATGACTCTAGCATCATTTTATAACATGTTGGTTGGGCCTATAGCTACAGTTTAGATGGAAATACTTCATGCTCTAAGTATGAAGGCAATGCTGTTAAAAATAAGCTTAGAAAATAAAATTGCAGAGAGGTAGGGTGAGGGGGCTCTACAGAAAAATAGAGGATAGTGAATCGTGGAAGAAAAATGTTACCGTAACAAAAAGATGTAACATGCATGTATTTGAGTCCTGATTTCAGCTGCCTGTACCGTGAATGGATCTGGCAAAAATGAACATGTGTGCAAAACCAGGCATTTAGTGCACAGATTAAATAGGTGTGCACACAAAGAAGGGAATATACTTGCATGCAAGTCATGTAAAATAAGTTTCTTCATACATGGACAAAGAACGCTGTTAACAGATGAGCTTTTTGTGTCTTGTCTAGTTGCCTTTACTCTGAAAGGGTCCTAGACAGAAAATTCCTCGTTAGGAACCCACTCAGGGAGGGGGTTTTGCATACTGTTGGGGTTCGATATGTTAAATAAAATGTCTCCTGTTTATATTATTATTTGATATAATGTTGCATTTTATTAGCTCAGATTTTATATCTTTTTTTTTTTTACTGAAATAATGATGATACACTTTGCAACTCTGATGCATTGGTAAGAAACGGTGGTAAAATCTCACCTGGAGCTTTCTTAGCTGGGGCACTGGACTTTGGGCTCTTGTCTCATTGTAAATGTGTTTCTTGCCCCTAAATACAGAGTGAGTAAGATTTGCTTTTGGAAAGCAGAATATGAAAGTAAACGTGAACCTGGGGAGGTCCTTACGTTGCAGCCTCCCACGGAGACTTGAAGCTAATGATGCTTTTCATAGGTATGTTGAAATTGCTGCCAACTGTTGCCAAGTTGGGGCCTGCAGCTGCTTTATGGTTAGTTTTAGCCCTGCTGATTTTTGCCAAGTGTCACCTTCGGGTTGTTCCTCAACCTTCCTGTATTAGCCACCAGTTTTAGATGGAGCTACTGAGCCTCTGAGTTTGGAGGCAACGGCAGGGACATAACCTCTTGCTTATGCAGCTCAGATTCTTTTGTTATATAACATAAAGTTATTCAAGTTAAATTACATAGTCTGCTTCAGTACCGCTAAATATGAATCTTGAAATTACAGAAGCAACATAAATGTCTGATTTTTATCCTTAGAAGCATTGAGACTGTCTTCAAGTTCAATGTCAGATAATGTGTTTAATAACATTCATTGATGGAAGAGAACATTTTCTTCTGTCTTGCTTCCTACTTTGAAAAATGTCCTTTATTTCTTTGGAGTTCAGCTTTCTCCTATAAATCAAATATACATGAGTGAGTTTTCTGACAGAGAAACGCAACAAGGTTATAGTCAGAATCACTCTCTAGTTTGCACTAGAAAGACAAGAGGTTATTATTTTTTTACCATTATTTTTCATTAACAAGGATAACAAATGTAAGTTGTAGCATGAACTTACAGGGACAGTATATTTTAGACAGCCCATTTTACACTTTTATTACAGTGATTTTAACATTCACATATTTTTGAGACATTTGGAAGGAGCACAAGCCCTGCATTCAAGAATAAAAATTGCAAGCAAGTTGCTGGATATATTCATTAGACTTGAATTTTCTGCACAGTACTTGGGTCAAATTTTGTAAATCAAGAATATTTATGGTGTAAGATTATAAGTCATGATCCAGTGGAAGCATTTTGCTTACAGTGAGAAGAAAAAGTCCATCCATGTAAGATGTGATTTAGTGTTCTGGACTTATTGAAGTCAGTGGAAGCAGAAGAGACGAGGAAGTAGGAATTTTGTTTCTCAGACCATTAAATGTAGATTTTAGAGATTTAAGGTTTCAGGTTTTTTAAAATTCCAATCTGGAAATGAATCTGACTTTCAAAGTCTTTTCTAAGAAAGCAAGTTCTAAAGTGCCAAATGTGAAAGGTAGACTTTTGGATCAGGTGAAACATTTTCTTTAAGTTTTAACTCTGTAAACTGCAAATGGTATGATACTACACTAAAACTTGAACAGAATCGTTTTGGAAGAAAACCAAAAATATTGGATTGGCTCTTGTCGGCTCTGCCCCATCCCTGCCTTTAGGGGCCAAAATATAATTGTGAATTGTACCACTAACAAGGGACTCGTGATAGATATGGTAAAAAGAAATCATATCTGGAGTTTCCCCTGTGAAATGTTGAGTATCACAGAAGTTGTTTACATCTCAAATGGAAAAGTGCATAGCGAAAGGCAAAGGATGTCCTCTGCACCCTCCAGAAGCAGGACTGTCCCTTGAATTAGGTGTCTCTAGATACAGTGTCTGTGTGATGCAATCTCTGGAGACCACCTGCTCCCTCTGCTATTAAAAATGTGTCTTTGGGGACAAAATGCTGTAGTTGTTGAATGTGAGTGGCAGTTGCTGGAGGGAGTCCATCCCAAAGGGAGAGCTGGATGTGCATAGACATGCTCTCTGGTTTTCTCAGGGTGCTTGGGCAACACAAAGTGTGGAAACCATCTGGCATCAGCTGCTCTTCTCTGCAGTTTCCTCCTCTGTAGGACCTTGGGAAAACTCCCTTTCTTCCTCATTTAACAGTCAGCTGTGCTGAGGATGATGTTTCTCCTGCTTTGACCAGTGAGTCTGCTTGCCTTGTTGGTTTTTGTCACTTCTTGATTCCCCATGAAATTGGCCTTTTTCAGCCCCTCTTCTGGCTGCTGCTGGAGGAGGAAGAGAGCTTTCCCATGGGCATGAGTCTTGGAGAGGCTGGGATCTCTCTCCTCTCTTTTCTGTTCCATGTCTCCTGGATGATGTTTGTAAGTGCTTTCTCAGCTGCTTTTTAGTCTCTTGCTTCTCTAAAAAGTGTATGAAATTAAGGGAGTGTTAACCCATATAGCCAAATCACATATTTCTTTCTGGAGCTGAACTGTGGAGTCCAGTTGCCTACTTACATCCCACTGCTTAGTGCTTTTTCTTTTAATGCTGGGCACAGTGCCCAGCAGCCCACTACTTTCTGCATCCAACTTCAAGGTAATTAATGTCCAATTTGCTCTGACAGATAATCCATTTATCATGCCCTGCGGTGTGGATGGTGTGGTGCTCTGGCCTCGCTGTGCCGTGATTGTGCACGCTGGGGACGGAGGACGCTTTGCTGTGCCTGAACACCCCTTTGCATTGTGTTGTCTGTTGCTTTTTTTTTTTTTTTTTTTTTATTTATCTTCCCCCCC
>NW_008794890.1:3170637-3231966 GCF_000699145.1 Aptenodytes forsteri | reverse complement strand
GGTTGGACGGGGCTCTGAGCCACCTGATCTAGTTGAAGATGTCCCTGCCCACGGCAGGGGGGTTGGACTAGATGACCTGCAGAGGTCCCTTCCAACCCAAACTATTCTATGATTCGGTGATTCTATGATCTATTCCAGGCAGTGTACTGATGGGGATGGACTGACATACTGCGTCAAGCTCCAGATGTTTTTCTTGCTTGACTGGTTTTGAGCTGTGCAAGTCTTCCTGCCCCAGGTGTTTCTTCAAAAATCTTCATTTTTCAGCCGTGTCTCTAATTACTATGGTGCTGTACATCTTCCATTAGCAGCCTCTAGTCGGAGCCAAGCTCTAAATCCCTTGTCAGTGGCAATTGAGATGCTCTTTTGTACCATCTTCTGCTTCAGTTATTTTCTTTCCCTTCTCAGAGAAGATGTGCAATTTCGCTTTGACTTTACATTTCTAATGGCTATTTTTCATGTAATATAAGATTTTGAAATACGTACTGCTGTTACTGATTGTTGTGTACTGTGGGAGCCAAAAAAATACAAGGGGTCTAGCCATCTCTATTATACTTAGCTCCTGGAGATCTGGTTTTATCTGTAACAGCTTTATTGGGAAAAAAAAAAAAATTACAGCACCATCACTCCTGTGAGTCTGCCTAGACTTTTCCGTCCTTGCTAAAAGAGCTAGTTTTGCTACTATACTGAAAGGCAGCAGTGGGGGACAGTGATTTAACTTCCTAAACTGAACACAAGCCTTTTATGTTAATTGTAAATAGGGTGATAGCAGATGGCAGTCCTAACTGGGGTATCTTGTGCTGTGAAGGTGTCGAGTCACCATGTTCCTCTTCAGCAGCAAGAAGCACTTGGAGACAGCAGGAAACTACTTAAAAATAAGTAGTGCACCAAAAAGCATCTACAGCTAAAAATGTCTTTAGGATACAGCTTCATACTTTTATTTTTAGGACTGAGTCAAAGAGGAAATAGCTTAATTATTTTCCAGAACAAATAGAAAGAGGATACAAGTTCTGTTATGCTGGAAAAAAATTTTGGCAGGAAAGTTGGAAGATTCTGTTGTCACGGGTACTGAATGGTCAGGAAGGATTCACACCACTGGTGGGGGTTAATCTATAAATTGGGGTGATGAAAGGGCTGTGTCTTTTGTCTACTCCCCTTCTCTCTTCTTTTTTTTCTGCCTCCCTTTTTTATCCTGAAAGTGTACTTTGAGATTTTGAAAACCACATGGGGGGATTTAGTGACTTGAAATCATAAGTCCCTCTAAAATAGCGATGATGTGTGCACTTAAATAACTGTTTCTGTTATCCTTTTGGTTAAGGAGCAGCCCTGCCCTGACCACCTGCCTTGACAACCCCCAGTGAGTACCAGCAGGGACTCTTCTGGCTGACTTTTGCCCTTCGTGACATCTTGCTCCTCACACATGTGAGTGCTGGGGCTGTTACAGCTGTCGAAAGGGACATTTCTGAGCTGGTGCTCACTTTTCCAGCTTGGGGAATGCTGTTAGTGGGGGCTTTTGCTGTCAAGTCAGGGAATACTTGGGTTTTCAGCCTGTGCATGTGCTGAAATTCATGTTTCTGTACTTCTCAGTCTCAAGCAAAACTGGGTAGATCTGCTGATGCTGCTAATCACACCTCTGAATTGCAGTGTCAAACCCCACCTGCAGTACTTTTGGAGACTGGATAAGGTGTAAAAACCCTTGTCATGTGCCCCTTTAGTAGCTGCTACTTTTCAAGAGAGATTTAAATGGGTGATTTCCTCCCAACCATTGTTTCATTTGTATTGTGTGCTGGGATTTTCTTAGGGGGGTGATAGGAGATGCTGAGGGACTGCTGCTTCATGGTGCTGGTATGACCGGTTATGAAGACAACTGTAAACATCCATAGTGGCAAAAACAGATGCCAGCTTTTGCCTCCTTTCCAGGATCAGCTGCACCCCTGTTCCTCTGTGATAAATGTTTGCCCTGCTGCTTCTTCAGGGTCTCCAGTGTCAGAGAGATTTCAAGGCTTGCTCAGGAAGCCTAACCCAGTACTGCCCTGCCCTTACTTTTTAAAAGTTTCACTTCTTACCTGACTTATATTTTCTTTGCCCCAGTTGAAGTGGGTTATCTCTGTCCCTATCCACAAGGACACAGAACAGATAGTTCCTTGCCTTTGTGCAACAGCCTTTTTTGTAGTCTGTCCTTCTGTTCCTCTTTCATCTGCTTTTCTTGGGGCTAAGCGATGCCAAATTATTCAATCTCTCCTCCTATGCTATATTTTAAACACCTCCAAAGGGAAAAAGTACATTTCAGTTGAAATATTTCGAATAATATTTCATGTATAGCTTATTTTAAAAAAAAGTCCTATATAAACTTATCTCTGTATAATGGCATTTCGTCAATTATACCTGCAGTGAAGATTTATCTACAGTATTTTTGTGTGTGTTTTTATTTAGCATCAAATTGGAATGTGATTTAAAGCTTCACGGGCAGGATATACTTTGAAAATCCATTATGGAAACTTATAACTCAGGTGCTGTTATTAGATCCACTTATCCACCAGGTAGCCCAAAGAACTGGGACAATCATCAGCCAGTTCTGCAGTGCTTGCTTTATCCTGCATTTCAAATTGCTTTTTAAAAGCTAGCTTATTAAAACAACCCCAAAAACTCCTAAGTGTTACGGGGGTAATGATCTTCCTAAAAGTATTTTTGCCTTGTTCTGCTGCAGGAATAGGAACTTGCCATGAAGTTTAGAGCGGTTTGGATTAAGGGTTTGGAGGGGGAAAAAAACCCTTGAATTGCTCTTAGAGAAACAATCCACATACATGCAGGGAAAGCATTTAAGGAGATGATGTTATAGCTCTTAGTCCCCACTGCCTTTGGTCCTCCATCCCTGTGTCACAAGGGGCTCCCACCCCTCCTGCTGTCTGTGACTGTGGCTGCACACATGGCTCTTTCCCAGTGCCGCTTCCATAAGGAATACATAATTAGGTACATGCTGGTTTTGATATTTTTTTGATAATGAAGTATTTCACTCTACCTTCCTAAAAGGAATTGTCTCTTGCAGTTTCATGATACGGCTTTATCCAAATGACTTACAATAAGTGGAAGCCCAGAAGTTGTTTTTTTTCTACCTCATTTTTCAAAACCTTTATTATCGATGTCTTCATTTTCAGTCTACTCCAGTGCTGCTTATAAATGCATTTAGAAAGGTTAACATTCAAAAATAATGAGACTTTCTTCATTTATAACGGTGACCGGGATATTGTGTAGTAATAATGTCTCCTGCTGCAATAAAACATTCTTTAGAATGTTTTGAGGGCCTTTGTAATTCAAGGTTAAAGATACTAAGATAAGTCAAACTAGACTTAGTATTTTTTAACAGTATTCAGAAGAGGTCCTTGCAGTTTGGAAAAGTGGTTGTTTTGGAGTGATGTGTCTCCCCCCCTCCCCCAATTGATCAGCTTGTTAGATGAGGAACTAATGAAAAAACATGAGAGTTTCTAGAGATTTCTGTTGTAATTTTTGATTGGTAGAAGTAATATCTACTCATTAGGGTCAAATTATTAACATGTCTTGTCCAAATTCATCATTGTATTATCCCAGTTAGAGGAAATATTGTGCCATTATATTCCCATGCATCATAGGAGTAACAGAAACTGAGATTTTTGTTCTCTTTGATCCCCAAACCAGCTAAGCCTTTTTAAAGGATTTCAGTGGGATTTCCAGGGGAAAAGAGCGAGCAAGCCTGGTCCATTTGAGACTTTTAACCAGAAAGACAAAGGAAGTTCTTCTGGGCTGTGCAAAATTTCCCCTTCTGTCTTTATTAATTTGTCCATGGGAGGGTGCAGGCATTAGCACGGTGCTGCTGAGGCACGTGTATGTATTCCTGATATGATCGTGAAACTATCTGAAGAATTGAAGGAGCTGTTACTTAAGGACTGTCAATTCAATATAGGATTTTAAGCAAAAGAAAGTTGATGTGAGCAGGGATCCAAACTGCCCCTGTGCAACTGGCTCTGTAAGATGCTTGCAGAAGTTCAGCTTGGATATTTAATGTAGTCTGTAGTGCTCATCAAGATGAGTGTGTGTGTTTTTTAATAAATATATAGCACGTGATTGCAGTCAGCCAACTCTGTATTGAGTTGTGCCTCGTAGCTACCAGGAGTACAGTCTGACTAGCCAGCCAGCTAGAAGCAGGTGTTAATATGTGATTTATTAAACTGTATTGAGTTTCTGTGCTAGTTTTTTTGGCTATTTGTTAAAATGTGAGTTCTGTCTTGACAGCAATTTTCCTTCTGTATTTGTGATAGTGTTTCTGTGGTATCTATAGTGGATTAGAAAGCAATTTCAGAATATTAGTCCATTTTTGGTGTCTTTAAGTATCATAGCAAGAGTGAATGAAGGAAAATCTTGTATAAGGCAGCAGCTATCTGGAGAGTGTTAGCAAGAAGTCTGTGTACCACTGCAAATATTAAAGGTTATGCACATGTCTTTGGCTACTTGTTTATGAAATTTCCTGCATTAAAGTGGGTTTTAATATCCTCTATAAAAGAAGTCTGCACTGCATTATGGAGAACCAATTTTAAGAAAAGTTATTGAGTACAACCTTTGTGGCAGTGTGTAGATATAAAAGAGATAGAAGTAGGCAATGGAGTTTCCTCTAAATCCACTGAAATCCAGAAGGCAGATTTACTGGCTTAGGTCAAATATTTGAGCTAGGTCCCAGAATTTCTTCCTTGACAAGTTTATCAGCAGACAAAAAATAGGAAGTTTTTCAGTGTAGTACAAAAATTGGTCCAAAATAGTCTTCTGTTTTCTTCAGCTACACTTCAAGAAGCCTTACTCTACTGTATGTTTCTGTACATTGTGAAAAGACCGATAATGGGATTTCTCTGGCCCTCTCTATCCTATCCGTGCTTTCTAGGCAAGATGTGTTACCTCTGGCTTTCTATATGTTACCTGCATGCTAGTGATATACCCTTTGCCAGGGTTCATGGTTTTAAGGAGCTACAGCAGATGCTTTTGAATCTTCTGTGTTTCCCAGAGCTCAGAATTCCTTACACTCATGGCTCTATCTACTGAGATGGGAAATATTTCTGTATGTTATCTGACCACAGCCTTCAAGCGCTAATTTACAACAAAAATAAAAAGATAACTGGATTACAAATGATTGTAAAAAAATCCAAACCAAACCCACCACCCCCTCCCCCCCAAAAAAAACCCCAACCAAAAACCCCGTAACACTTGTGCACAACTCCTGAAAAGTATAAGAAATTATAAAGGAAAAAAAATCTTAACTCTTTAAAATCTCTTTTCTTAATAGCCTACAAGTTCTGGTCCTATTTGAGTGCTGCTGTGGCTTCTCTTTCTGAATTAATTCAGCCTTTTCTGTAAGCTCTCAAGGATCTTGTGGAAAATAAATATCTTTTTAATAATGCCTCACCGTGGTTCTGTTTAAGAAATAATTACATCAGATAGCCTTACCATAATAAAAATGTATTTTTTTCCACAAATCAAATGGGGGAGGGGGGAAATGAGGCATTGTAGTGAGCTTGTTGCTTTTCTTGCTCCAATTTGTTATAGCCCCATGATTTAGAGCTGTGACCAAGGGCACAGTGAACTGGTGGAGAAGGGCTAAACCACTGGTGAGAGAAAAGACCATCACTTCTCAGCTCTATCGTGGTGTGCAACTAGAAAAAACACTTGACGCTGGTACTCACAAAAAAATGCAGCATCACCTGATGGTAGGATATGATCATTGCTGTTTGCTGCAAAAAAATAGTTGCGGTATTCCTGGCTCAGAGGGATGTTCCCACAGACAGGTCTGTGAGGGCATGCATATTCTGAATAAATAGCTGAGTATATAAATATTTGTTGTCTATAGCAGTGTGGTTATCCTTGTGACCCTTATTATCCTGTGGAACATCTGGCATCGTCCTCTGGTTTGTGAAGCTTTCCCAGCAGGTAACTGAGATCAGCTCCCAGCCCTGTATGTCCAAGGTAAAGTGGCCTGGGCACGTGCCCAAGCATTTCATGGCAGACCCAGACTCCTCGTATCTGCAGTGGCTGGAAATTTTAACCTGAAATTAAATTCTTAAGTGAAAGTATTTTACCTTTTTATTGTGTGTTTTAATGATGGTGTCCAAGTTGCAATGAAATTGCAGGCAGTAATTTGACCCACGGTACATGAAATTTTGCATATACTACTTTTTAAAGAGGTAAGAAAAAACAACTACCAAACAGCAAGCAGTCTTCTGAAAAAACTAGTACTTGCCATTTTTGACTGATGCTTGTATTTATTGTGCATTTCTACTTTGCCTCATGGTAGCTAACCGTTGCTTGGACCTATTAATTTTCTTCAAGTATTGTATATGGTGTCAAACAGTAAAACACGGGTTCTGGCTGGCATTTGAAGTGATGTCAGAACAGTGTTACTTGTATATTGTCAGTCATTGATCTTGCTATGCAAAACGATTTGTTGTAGCAAACAAAATGTGCATGCTTTGCTGAAAGCGGAGCTGTGGAATAGAGTTCTTTGCTAGTCTAAAAATGTGAGCCCTGTAATTGATGCCTTGAGATGAGAAAAGCAACAGGCAAACTTACATGTATCCAAATTGCTGGTGGAGGCTTGGCAGGTGCCTGGAAATATCTGTAAAGAGTGTAGGACTTTGGTTTTCTTCCCCACATGCAGTCTTGAAAAACCTGATTTTTATATTGCGTGATCAGAAGACTGGCTTAATATTTACAAAAGATATATAATAGGGACAAGGCCCTTCTGTTTCTTGTGCATTTTAATGCCAACTTTAACATACGTCATTTCATTGTTAAAAGATACCTTGGCAGTACAAGTTTCAAACTGGTGTATCAGTGTATAAGGCGCTGCATTCTGCTGTTTAGCTGTACCTGTGTTACAAATATTTTGTCTATCTTTTGCTTTGTTTGGGGCTTGTTAGGTGGATGCCTTTGTGGGTGAATCTTTAAGGTAACAGATTTTGACCATTTCTGTGAAGTGCCAAATTGTCAGCTTTGTTTTGAAGTGGTAGGTTTAGACAGGGATTAGGGACCTTCTGAGAAAATTTCCTCATTCTACTTCAACGCTCCAGTTTTTCTTTGGAAATAACCAGGCTGGGCAATCGCATTTGTTCCCTTGGCTGTCTCTGGGATGCATGTGCGCCACAGTCTTTGTCCTCATTTGGCTCAGCACTGGTGGTCCATGCCAACCCCTGGCACTGCACCGTGTCTTTCATCAGCTCTTCTCAAAGTGCTTCTGAACGGGACCAGTTCTGTTTTCATTATGCCGTTGCTGATTTGTTTTTTGAAGCTTTGTAACACACCCTGCTATCAACGTGTTAGGCAGTCTCTACATGTTTACATCCTTATCCTTTGAGCCCTTCTTTCTATGTAGGGGTTGGGTATGTGCCTGTTCGTTTGCATGCCAGCCAGCCAAGCGATGGTGCTTGCCGAGCTGTCCTGTGGTGGACACTGATGACAAACTTGTGTTACACCTTGGAGGTTGTGGAGAAGCTGGTAATGAGGACAGCAGCCCTTGCTCTCCCTGTGTGCCAACCTGGAGCTCTACAGGATTAAGCAGAGTCTGCCCGCTGATGGCACTGCCAATCCATGAGCACCTTATTAGCACTAACATTTCCTCTCCTTACAGTCTTACCCTCCTGCACTTTGTCCATTCCCGTCTTCTTTATCTGATTTTCATTGTCTTGTGTATTTAATAAGTTTAGAAATTGCATCACTTTCCTGACTTTCCGGGCACCCTCTCTGTCTGCTGCTTCTCTTGTTCTTGTTCCCCACTCTTCAGGTATTAATACGAAGTATTCATTAGAAAGTAATACAAACCTACGACTTTTTTTTTAAAACATGAATTGCTGTTTCTTACCTCTACCCTGCTTTAAGCCAGCTCCATTGTGTCTTTAAAGCCCGTCTCCTGTTTTGTCCCAGTGCCAAGAGTAAATCCCCAAAACAACCATTTAAAGGTTCCAACATAGTCTCCCCATCTCACTATGTCTGTTGGTCAGCTCCTCAGGCTTTTAAAGCTTTTAGCTGAGGTTGGGCTTGTGATGAGGCTTGGCAGTTGGCTGTCATCTGGCAGTGATTAAAAGCAAAGCTTCTGTCACACAGTCAGCCAAAAAGCCTCCACCTCTTCCTAATGCTTGGACCCTGAAAAGACCCCCCTGCTAACTTAAACACTGCAATCAAGTCAGCAATCAATGAAAGGAAAAAAAAAAGTCAGAAGGAGTATCTTATTCCTTTGTCATCAAGAACCTGCTTCTCACATTCTCCTCTGCTGCTGCCCCACTGGCTCCTCTGCTTCTTTAGCTAAATCTTTAATTTATTTTCAAGCAAGGTGTAGAGAAGAACAGTGATTTAAAAAAATAATAATCTGGTCTTGTGCAATAAAGACATAATAGCGTAAATGCTTTGAAGAGGTTTGTTGTGATGGACTTCCTCAGGTATTAATTGGGGTACACAGGTAGGTCACTTCAGGCAGCAATGTGTTAAATAAAGTGGGAAAGGAGGAGTTTAGTGCAATTATCAGTTTTAATTGCTGTGAAACTGATAAAAAGTTTTCCACAACTTGAGTTATACTCTAAATCTGATCCACTTGTTCTACAAGCAAGGCAGATCAAGATGGGTATCTCCTGCTCCTGAGCGATGGTTCAGCTTGTATCAGACCATGCGCTTTCCTCTAGTGCACAGGGGTGTGCTGGACAGGGACACCTGTCCAGGGGTGTGCTGTGGTAGGGAGAGGAACAGGAGTGTTGCCTCCCACCAGCTGTGAAAGAAGCTGGTATTCAGCATGAATGACTAGCCAATAGCCAGTTTAAGAATGCAAAAAAGACCTGAAAAATAATTCATTTAGTATAACACCCTTTTTTCCTTTATTCTATTCTATATACACATTCAGTGTATGAAAGGGCACACTTAAAGAAATGCAGGAAAGTTAGTGCTGCATGTCATGGTAGCAAATTAATGAGTGTCTAAAGCAGGCTTCAGAAATTTGAGTAGTGCATCTACTTATACATCAAGAAAGCCTAAGAAAATCAGCAGTCATCACCTGGGGGTAGGTAGTACCCACATCCTAATTTTGGGCTGACTTCAGTTAAGACCCTTGATCTTGATGTGAGTACTTAACTTTATTTCTAAAAATTGTTCCATTAATTTCCTGTTTTACCCAGGGCAATAAAGTTGAGCACATCTGTAGGTTTGTGGCACTTTGGGGCCTTGTTTGAACTGTTATCTGTCCAGAAATCGTATAAATGGTAATGTGAGCTGCACTTCATTCAGCCACTGTGAGTAGGAAATTGTCCTGAATAGCCCTTTCATAGGGTTTTGGGATGTTTCTGGTATTTGGCCTTTGCCTGCTTGGCTTTCCCTGGGATCAGAAGTGTCTTAAAAGTTTTCTGTCTACCCTATGTTTCTTCTGTCTCTCAGATTTTTTTTTTTTTTTAAAGAAAACAAAACTTTCCTTCAAGTTTAGGCTGGAAAAAGGTTTGAAGTTTCTATCTGTCATCTCTAGGGTAATGTAAACTTTTGAAAGCTGTGCTCAGCAGAAGTGAGGGGGTTAGCTCAGTAAATCCTAATTAATTGGAATTATGAAGGGATGCCCAGCTTAATGCAGTGATCTAAATTGTTCTTCAGCTTGATGAGTCATGCACCATCAACAGCAGAGGGCAAACCATGAAACTTCAGAAAAGAATTTTAATACCCTTGTCAAAAACATGAGATGGCTCCTAGGCTTAAAAAGTTTGCAAAACATTGTTCTAGATAATGAAAGTGGTAGGGGACAAGAGTCACCTGAAACATTAATGCTAATTTTTTTTTTTAAAGCTACTTTTTTTTTTACTTTTTCCCAGAAGTATTTTGTACTGTCAAAAGTGTTTGGGTGTTACAGCGTCTTCATCTTGCAATTGAAATTCAGAAGAGGGTTGGTCCATGTGGAGGAAAGCTTTGCAAGGATTGGGCCCTAAGTCTGTAAATAGGATCTGAAATCCATATGGGATTTTGATGTACTCCAAGGGAACAAATTCAGTCTGTTCCAATATGGCTTATGCAAAGAGACTAAAATAAATTTTACTATTCTGCTGAACAGTTTGATAGCTTTCTTCCTGATAAAAATAGCTATTCCTTTACAATGCCAAAAATGACGTTCAGCACAAAATAAATGAATGCTCTGAATATTACTAGCAACACACTGGCATCTTAATGCAATAAGAAATCATGAAGCCTGATTTACATATGCATTATTAATTCATACTGGTAGAATGTTTTAACACAAATAAGGTAAAGAAAAAATAACTTAATTTTCCTTCTTCCCTCCTCCTTTTCTTAAATGAAAGACCTCTTCCTCCCCAGACTCACATAGTGGTGTAATGTACAAGCAATTTAATTTTTATTGTGCTTTCTAATTAGCATAGTGGGATACCTCAGTGAGCAAGACTGGCTTTGTCCTCCTGCTCTGCATATAACACAGCAGCGTGTGAGATGCAGCACAGCAAGCCCAGCATCTCCAGCTGTTCCTGTTTTAAGTTCAGCAACCCAAGAAGTAATCTGTCAGTCTCAGTGGCAGCTACTAACAATGCTCAGGCTTTTCATCAAATTTGCCTTTAATTCCCCGAGATGGGGGACTCTGCCAGTCTCTGGTGGCTCAGAGCGTATCGGAGCATGGAAGGAGAGGAACTAAACTTCAGCAGTTGGGTTAATTTTTTCATCTGCACGTCCCTGTATGTTTTATGCAGTGGCATCTGCTATCAGTGCCTAAAGACAGCTTTTTAAAAAAAACAAAACAAAAAAACAAAAAACCAAACCAAAACCCTGTGCATGTTACTAATTTTGATATTTTTTTGTTTGCTGTCTCTGCCATCTTTGAAACTGTTCGTCTTTTATTGTAGTCTCAGTGACATCAGAAATGTGCCTGTGTCTCTTCATATATAGTTCATCTTCCTCCTTTGGTCCCCTGGTATATTGCAGTAAAGAAATAACAGAATAGTTCTTTATATGCTGTAAATCCTTTTTTCTTTCTTCCCATCTCTGTTTTCCTTTCTCGGCTATTGACTGCTGCTTTTACCAGAGCCCTTTAAATTATTTTTGGCCTATATATGTTCAGTTCTGAGACAAGATTGCTGTTGTATTTCCACATTGTTACTGCTTATGGTTTATATCTCCTTCTAGGCTTCATTAGCTTTTCATTCTCCCAAATCTATATGTTGAAGAGAAACAAGGTCACCTGAATACACTAGTAAATTTTTAGTTTATATATAAATGCAGAATGTGAATGCGGGCAGGTTTAGACATCGAAGGTTCATTGTCAGAGTTTACAGTATATACTTAGCCAGGATGTTAGCTGTATTTTTTTTTTTCTTCCCCTGTCACTGTGATACTGGGGCTACCCTTTATTTCTGTGTTAAGATGTGAATTCCCATCTCTGTTTTCCTTTCTAGGCTATTGACTGCTGCTTTTACCAGAGCCCTTTAAATTATTTTTGGCCTATATATGTTCAGTTCTGAGACAAGATTGCTGTTGTATTTCCACATTGTTACTGCTTATGGTTTATATCTCCTTCTAGGCTTCATTAGCTTTTCATTCTCCCAAATCTATATGTTGAAGAGAAACAAGGTCACCTGAATACACTAGTAAATTTTTAGTTTATATATAAATGCAGAATGTGAATGCGGGCAGGTTTAGACATCGAAGGTTCATTGTCAGAGTTTACAGTATATACTTAGCCAGGATGTTAGCTGTATTTTTTTTTTTCTTCCCCTGTCACTGTGATACTGGGGCTACCCTTTATTTCTGTGTTAAGATGTGAATGCCTTGGACAGGTCTCCTCCTAGAAGTGAGTTAAATCAAACTTCAAGGAAGAAGTCAGCATTTTCCAGTTTTTCAGTTTGCACGAGGCCCTGTTGGACAATAAATCTGTTGAACAGAGCTGGAAAGCTTCTAGGAGCATGGGGGATTTATAGCCCTTGTCTGATATGAGGGAAGAGAGGTGGCTGGGGGTCCCTATTCTCCCTCTGGGGTTGGTGAAAGCTGCCAGGTTACTGCAGGGCACCTTGAGACACTTGTCCATCACTTGTTTAGATCAAATTCTGCATTTTTCTTGTCCAATTTCCCCACCATCTGGTGAGACACGTGGAATTGGAGCCCCCAGATATGCTCACGAGGTTCACTGCTTTGTTCTCAGCGCAGTTAGTGCATGAGTAACAGTGTGGTCCCCCAGGCTGCCCCATATCTCGGCTTGGGGCAGATCCCATGGCAAAATGCTGCCCACCCTTACTGTTTTTCTCTTCTAACTCAACATTCATTATCAGATTTAAATTTTTGCTTTTCTAAACAATGTAGGTCAAGAATAAGACTCATCTACATAAAATACTTTGAAAGTGTGCTTTGCAGAAACACTTCAGTGACCTTTCCCCAGCTGTATTGTGGCTTAAAGGTGAAGATCTGAAAGTAAATGCTAATGAGGATGCAGCTTCATACAGGACTCCTCAACTATTTTGGATTCCTTTGTGGCAGATTACATACAGAACAGTTTTCAGTTTTCTAGATCTAAAAATTTTCTATATTTGGAAAAGGTCAGATCTGTTTTGAAACTTGGATTGACGTTTCACATAAATCTTACTTTTATGAAAGATCAGTCATAACTTCAAAAGAAAATAATCTGGTCTCAAATAGGTGATGAATCAGGGTGCTCAGTATAGGGGTTACTTTCATGGAATCTGGAAAGTGTCAGTCTAAGGGAAGATGGCTCTGGGTGAGTGCTCCTTTTCTCCTTGGTTAACCTTGAATAAAAATGAAATGTTGAGTCTGGCAAAGTTGTGTCTAGGCTCTTGTGGGTATAAATACGTGAAAAGTCCTTTATGCAGCTCAAAAGCTACATAAATTCATGAAGCTCGTGATTTCCCTTTTGTTCTTGAGGACGGCTACTGAGGAGCTGCTCTGGATGTTGTGGAAGATCTCTAAATGTCTGTGATGCATCGGCAATTTAGGTAAGAAACATCTGGAAATTCCTTATGACAAGGAGCATATTAGTCTTCAGAGGGAATTTTAAGCTGTGGTCACAAGTTACCCCAGGGAAGAGGATGGTGAGTTTGGCCTCTGGCTCATGTCAGAAATCAAATTTTTGCAGCTGAGGAAGGAAATAGACAGGAGAGTCTTAAATTTGCACAGAAAGAAAGGCGAGCTGCTCTGGATGTTGTGGAAGATCTCTAAATGTCTGTGATGCATCGGCAATTTAGGTAAGAAACATCTGCTTATGACTTATGACAAGGAGCATATTAGTCTTCAGAGGGAATTTTAAGCTGTGGTCACCCCAGGGAACAGGGAAGAGGATGGTGAGTTTGGCCTCTGGCTCATGTCAGAAATCAAATTTTTGCAGCTGAGGAAGGAAATAGACAGGAGAGTCTTAAATTTGCACAGAAAGAAAGGCTGAAACGGGGAACAAATTAGTGTTTTTTTTAGTGCAAAATTAAGATGTTATGAACAAAATTAGTTGAGACACAAAAGGGCATGGAGAGAAGAAAATTTGTAATTATCTTCACGTCAGTGCTAGGAACCTGGAAAAATAGGCAGGAGGGCCTAGAATAGCTCATTTCTGAGCATAGCTATGACTGCACTGCATTGCTGAAACCTGATGGCAAAATTTGCATGGTTAGAATATTAAAACCCCTGGATCTGACCTGTGTTGCAAAGTTTGAATGAGAGAGAGGAATGTGAGTGCCACTGTCAGGAAAGGCATTGCCACTTCTGAGGCTCTGATCAGAAATAAATTATTGGCTTGAATAACTACAGGGTGGCCATCACCCTTTCAGTAGTGGGTTTAAGACTTTTTGTATTTTGAGTCTTTTTCTTTCCCCTTGTGGCAGGACCCCAGAAGAAGCCAGGAGACTGTTCCTCAAGGAAGAGGCTGAGCTGCTTTGGGGGACTGATCCCTGGGTGGGAGGGCAGCGGCTGTGGTGCCCAGCTCTCCCAAAGCCCCCAGTGATGGTTTTCTTTGTGCAATGCAGGAGCCTTCTTAAAATAAAAAATTTACACCGTGTTTTGAGCTGCAAAATTTTCTCCTATGTGTATGTAGGCAAAACCTACATTACGCCTTGCTCTGGCAGGTTAAAAATGAAACATGGAATTGAAAATTGAGGCTAGGTTAGATACAATGATCATAACCTGATTGTATGTGTGATGTGCATAGAACAAAATCCAACCAATTATATTTTTAGTGCTTTAAAAGGCCCGTTCTAAAAGCTGCAAAGATTATTAGCCAAGCAGGTAGGAAGAAGATGTCTAAATGGAAAAAATAAATGGCATTTTGGAACAGCCAGGAGTATCTCACTGTATACCCTGAAGCCCACAGTCAAGAGGAAAAGGATCTACTTGTAAAATAAATGCATTGCTACATCTGCATCTAATAATAAAGCACACTGTGACAATAAAATTCCCAAATATCCAAAACAGCAAGGGGAAATGGATAGTAAGAGGTGTTTATTAGATACTAGGAGCAGAAGCTTGTCAAGAAAGAAACAGGATACAAGAAGTAACTATCGTTGTCAGCACTGAATATAATAAAGAATTTAAGTTTAGAGAAAACTACCACCAACAAAACTACTTGTATTATTAGATAGCAATGATGGGTTTTGGCAGTTATATGCAGAAACATGTGCTTAACATACTTCTGCACTGTATCTGGGAAACAGCCAGGTGATGTAGTCATGTCAAATGAAGGTGGTGATTAACTCCTTTCCAGTCTGGCTGTACCAATATTATGGGCCCACAGATGAGTTACTGTGAGCTGACCTCGAGTGAGGCTGTGGCATGAGCCACTCAGTGCTGATTTTCTGTATTTGACTAGTGTTTTGTTTTGGGGTAAATCACCTCACATACATCAGGAGGGGTTGAGGTATTTGAGCACTTCATGCAGATTAGCTGGTTACCTGAACTTCACACAGTAGCTTACCTCTGTCATTCATTGTATAGCCAGATACCAGAAAGGCACTAACACAGTCATTTGTAAGCTGGCGGCTTGCATTATATGAGCGTGGGTGAAGACACTTTCAGCTTGAATTGACTCTAATTTTTTTTAGTTTATGTTGAAATGTGGGGGAAATACAAGAGGCTGAATGTTAATTTTGTGAATATAGCTGAACAGAGAGAGAAGGTGATTTAAGTTGCTGTTGGCGTGATTTACCCTAATCTTGGTTATGGCTGTGAAACAGTGATACAGGTTTTGAATGACGAATACAAGATCAGAAAGTAATTGATCTCATACAAAACAAAGGTGTAGAAAATACATGTTTTAAAACTGATGATATCACAGATGATAAAACTAATAATGTTTATATGGTATACTTTTCTGTGGGATGCAAGCTTGGCTGTCATGATATTTTGATTAAGAAACTAACCATCCAATACCAAATGCACTAAAAGCCAGCTAACAGGTGGGACTGCAGAGGTTGTGATCAAGTACAATCATCATCCATCTGTAGGTTTGGAGTGGTTTTCCTGGCAGGGTTTCACACAATTTGTGCCTTGTCTCCATGCTATTTTGT
Organism: Aptenodytes forsteri; assembly: GCF_000699145.1. Lineage (NCBI taxonomy): Eukaryota > Metazoa > Chordata > Aves > Sphenisciformes > Spheniscidae > Aptenodytes > Aptenodytes forsteri. Next base: position 3,216,433 of record NW_008794890.1, on the reverse strand, counting down.
TGTTAAATCAGTGACTTGAGGAGGAAAAAAAAAATCCTGGTAGGATCACTAGCAATAGAAATTTTCAGATTGCACAAATAACCACTATCTGTAAACTTCTAATCTGCAGGGAAGTTGGAGTGATAAATAATGAAAAGATGAGATCATTGGTTCAGTGTAATCTGGGTTGTTTGGTAAATTGGGTATAATATGCCTCGTAATAGGACTAAACGTGAAATGAGGAAAAGATGAGCTGGTGTGATCCATCACTGTGTATACAGCATGTGGGATGGGCATGGGAAGGCTTTGCTGCCCTGCGTGTCACGCAGCGCAGCGCTTGCGAGCCTGCCCTGTGCCCTGGTGATTGAGGGGGAAGCTGGAAACCGGAGAGAGCTCTGAGCAGAGTCAGGAGGGTTGCCTGGCGAGCTGGCAAGGATTGCCTTAAAAGGCTCAAGCAGCTCAATCTTGGTTTAATAAAGAAGAATTTGAAGGGTGACTTGATGATAGTCTATAACTGTCTCTAAGGGAATGGATATTTGACAGTTCAGCAGATAAGACTTGGCTTTTTTCCTACTGGGTGAATAATTAAGATTTGGGACAGCTCGCTCTTCACTGTAGAGGATTTTCCAACACTGGTTATTTTAGAAACTAATTGCCCTGTTTTTCTACAAGATATGATTCTAATGCAAACAGGATTTAACTCTGGGACATCCAACGTGCAGCATGTCAGATGGAAAGATCATGCTGTTTCCTTTTACCTTCATAACTTGAAGATACTTATTAGACTGGGAAGCTCATCTGGATAGGTGTCTCAGTCAAATGTATTTTAAGTTTGATAGGAGCTCAGAACTTTGCCTTGGGGGAGGCATATATGGATGGTAGGGTGCATTTATTCATTTGGCTCATCAGTGCATTCTCCAGTGTGAAAATCTGGAGATGGATACTGTCCTGCAGACTTTTCTGTATGAGCTGAGTGGGTTTCCAGTTGTACAGACTTTTAAGGGGATTCTAGCAATGAAACAATTAATGGTAAAGAACACTTAATTCTCTTTTTACATTTAGGCAGCATATCTTTCTGTTAAAATTAGTTAGGTTTTATAAATTCCTGTGAAATTTGCCTGCACATTTCTATGCAAGCTCCTTTATTCCAAGGTGCTCAAGACAGAAAGAAAAGGAATCGCTCTCGGCATCACTGAAGTCATGAAAAATGCAGGAGTCCAGACTTTCTCTGTTTCTCTAAGGTCTTATCTGCAAGTCTGAACATGGTACTATAAATTAGAAACTCTATTTATCTCCCAGAAAAGCAGATCTACTTTGTGACATTGAGTTTAGTTAAGTCCCCTTTCTGTCCCCTAGCTTTCATCTTGTGGATTCAGACAAACTGCTGAGTACATCATAAATTCTCAAGGCAACTCTCAAAAATGCTTCAAAAACATGGTTGTTCGTGCAGAAAAGATCTGTAGATTTTAAGCACCAAGCAACACACAATTCAGTTGTGCTGTGAATGGCAGTGCAGTGGTGTAGGATAGATGGAGATCTGACTTCAAACAAGTCTTTAAATTTTGTTTCTTTTTTTCCCTTGAATTTAGTTGGTTCTTTCCTATTCTTGCTCCCCCACGCCCTTCCTTCCTGTGGTGTTTCCCAGCTGTCTTCTCACTGTGTCTCACCCTGCTGCTTCTTGAAGAATTGTGCAAATTAAAGATGTAGAAGGACACCAGAGTGTACTTAGGCCAACAAGCCTCTAAGAAAAATGAGAATATATTGTCCTTTCTTGCAGCATTTGAAACGATTGGGACAGAAAATGTAAGTGTTGAGACTTCAACAGCTTTTTCTTGTGAGACTTTCCCGGTGCCTGATAGACAGTATAATCACGAAGCTTTCCCTGGAGTCCCAAACGTTTCCTGTGTTGTCTTCATTTGATGGCCCCTAAAATGATATTAGTACATCAAGAAGCAACAAAATCTTTCAAGCGTTAGTGGATGCTACGGTCTCCGTTGCGTGATCGTTGCCTTGCAGAGCAGTGTCAAACTGAAGTGAGCTCCCTGAAATGTTTCCTACAACAAGCTCTGCTGTGTTGCTTATGTTGCAACTCTTTGTATGCTGCTGTTGTGATCCTGGAAACAGTGCTGAGAATGACAAGATAGTCTTGGTTTGGCTGTACTGGGGCAGTGTGACAGTCTATTATCTCTTTTCAGTGTTCTTCGATGCCTGTGCAGATGCAGTCTGAATTTGATTAGCTTATTTTCATCTCTAAAGTAAGCAACACTGCAAAGTCACAATGAATTATTGTCTACTCTATACTGACATAATCTTGATTCTGGCAAAATTCATGTTGATTTCAGAGAAACAGCATTTCTGCATCTTTCCAATGATGGCTTTATTTTATTTCAGGCAATGTTTCTATTGCTAGGTCTCTTTCTTTCTTCTTTGACTAACCTTGCAGTGCCTACTAATTTTGCATCAAGTTCCGTTACTTTACTTCTTTTTTGGGTGATTAATTAGGATTGTAAAAAAACCCCTAGCTTTAACAGTTCCCTTTTCCTGTACTTTTCATGTATTATAACACTTTATTTGTAGTTTTCCATGTAACTTTTAGACTATAATGCCTGTTTCACTCCCATCACCTTGAATTAATTTTCAAGCATGACTTCTTGAGACTACCCAATGTAGCTAAATGAGATAGTTACTTCTTTCCCCTCAGCCTTTAGTTTTATAACTCTATTAAATAAAATGTTATCTGTCAGGATTAATTCTTTATGAGTCTATGCTGCTTCTTGTTGATTCTATTACCTTGCAGATGTTTACAGGTGTGTTTGCTTTGGGTTTTGGTTTTTTTCCTATCTAAATATGCTTACATTTTTCAGGTACATAGTTCCATTGTTGGGGTTTTTTTGGTAAAATAATTTTACAGAATGTGCCTTTGTTACTAACTTTTCAAGTTTCTTTGTCTTGGTGTTTGCACATGGAGAATCCAGAATATAAGCAGAATTCAGTCCTTAGTGATTTTCAAGGCATGATTCTCACATTTTCATGTATTTAATACCTGTGTTGTTTATACTGGTGTGCTCCCACCTCTCCTGGCAGGACATCTGCCAGAGGTTGCAGGTTTGGGGGACTCCAGCGGTGGATTGTACCTGCAAAAGCAGCTGGTTTGGTCCTTTTCTTTCTAGCCTATTGCACTTTTTTCTTGGTGCATCTCTCCCCTTTTACATATTTACAAGCAATGTGTCTCAATCTTTCCAAGCTGCTTTAGCTTGTGCAAGCTCCTCCATTGCAGAATATGGCTTGCCATGGTGGTCCTGTCTCTGCTTGCTTAGCTCTTACCCTAAGAAGGCTGGGACCTTCAAACAGGAGGAACAGGACATGTAGCTTCTTGCTTTCATGACTTCCCCTTTAGCTTCTTGGAAAGGAGGTGGAGAATGTAGGGCCATTTTAACAGAAGCAAGAAGGTTAAGGAGATAACTTGTAAGGTATAAGCTGAATGTGCTTCAGTTTTATCATTTGGTGTCTTTCCATTATTCTACTTCTAGGAAAATAGCGTCTTTTGTCTTAAATTCATGCTGATGCCAAGTAAACTAACATATTCTTCTGTGGGTGTGACAGCCACAGATTTTACTAAATAATTTCCTAAATTATTATTGCAATGTGCAGAATAATTAAACTACTAGCTAAAATAACTTGTAGTGCTTGGATGCTCTTATTTCTTTTTAGCATAAGTAGGAGTTCACACAGCGTGCAGATCAATAACCATATGCACTACGTAGGAATAAATATGTTCTGGGCTATGTAAAGAAGCTCAAGGCCAAACGGTTTAGTTCAGATGAATATAGAATAAACAAGAAGGTTTGCTGAAGCAAAAAATGCCATCTTAATCCTGTATAGTCTGCATGGCTTGTTTAACGCCTCGTGTATTGAATGAGTATCTCCTCCCAAATACTCTGGATTTTGTATTGAGAATGCTGTATTGGATGGCAGGTCTGTATGGTGAAGTAGTTGTACATGGTTGAGGGCATCAGCTGCAGACTTGCATTTATAGAGATGGAAATCTTATGATTTACTAATAAGAGCCCTTTGGAAGCTTGTGTGAAGGTGTGTGCTCTATAGGTATTAAAAAGTAACTATGGTGATTGTTTGACAGCGCAGGACTTGTCAATCAGGGTAGAGACTTACATAGCCAACACTGTACTTTGGGGATTGGATACTGTATGGTATCTGGCTGCTCTGTCTGGCTTCTCTTGGCTTTTTCTATATATTATTCTTTACTATCATAAAAGCTATTAGAATCAACTTGAAACTTGAATGAAATCAACAAAAAGAGTGTGACCTGCTTTCATTAACTTCAGTGGGGAAAAAATTGCATTTAAGTGTAATATTAGCTACAGCATGTAACTGCTCTGAAGTGGGCTACCTTGAGTGAAGGTGCAAGTCTCTGTTGACGGCAGAGGCTGGTAGATCAGCAATACATCTTCAGTTCAACTGGGGAGTGCATATGTGTTAAACTTGTTAAAGAAGGCACAAGTTTTAAAAATAAATAAATGAATGAATAAAAAATCTAAACTCCAGAAATCTGAATCTGATCAGGTCTTTCAGAAACCACCAAGTAATTGTGAATAAATAATAGAATTGCATGCGTATACTGAGACCAAATATAACTTCAAATGCCTCTTAGATTTAATAAAAACACCATAAATTTTGTCCTCATTATGGCATCCCTAATTTGTTGTTTTCAGATTCCTAAATGGAAGGAAGAGGGGTGCGACGTCTAGTGCATTTTAATGACTGTTTTCTCTGCAAGTACTGTAGTTAAAATGTGACGTATTTTGATTGTCACAAAACCTGTTAAATTGTAATTAGGCCTTTATTATCTTTGATTACATGGCAAAAGGTTCAAATGCATTTTCATCCCAATCACCACCTTGTTTGTGGTTGCATTCATTGCTCCAAGGCTAAAAAAGAAAATATTATGCAAATGAAACCCTCTACCCACCCAGAACAGTATTAAATCTATCTGAAAGCATCCAGTATTAATCTTGTTTATATGCGTGTCGCTGATCTCACTAGGGCTGCTATGGATTTTGGCCAGTGCAGAAGCAGGCAATGGCCTAAGATTTAAAGCTTGCTTAATTCTTTTTCTTTTTCTTCTTTTCACATTGACAAAATGCCACTGAGAAATTGAGGGAACACAAAGTAAACAGACAATGGTAGGTTTGAATATAATTCTTCATTTTTGTGGTTATTAAACAGTCAAGTTGCATATTAAAAATCCCTTTTGAGTCTAATCTGGAACAAGTGGCTTTTGAAATGATTCCTACAGACAAGTCTCTCAAAACCATCCCCGCCTTTTTGCAATTAATATGCCAATAACTCCAAACGAGCTCCTCCAAAGCCCATCGCTTCTTAGAAGCTCTCTGACAAAGAATATTAAGCCTTTTAAGTTGTGTAATTTTATTTTGTTTGGCCTGATTGCTTCTGGTTTCGTATGATAAGGACCTGGCATAAACTGCATAAAACAGCAGTTAAAAGTCGTCACAGCGTTGGAAGTTTATTGGTGACTTTATGCACTGAAGAAAACATCTGTGTTATCCTTGGAGAAGCCATTAATGAAACACCTTGTGTAGTTAAATCCTGTTATTCTTTATTCACCTTGAAATCTGATGAAAGAAGAAAAAGTGTGTAGTCGTAAGATGAGTATCAGTTCATGTTTTGAGTTTGTAATCATTGCCTCTGCTTGATAACAGCTCATAGAGACAGAGGATCCAGGAAAAATAAGCTTGCTTTGAAAACTCTGGCACCTAATACATGACAACGTTACTACTTACCAGGAAGTTTGTGTTTGAAAAAACAGTGATATGGCAAATAATAGAGGTCTAGGGGCTTCCTAGTTTCAATTCAGAATATGGAGTCCCTGTCATTATAGGAACATGCATATAATTCTTTCAAAAAGAGCCCTTGAAGTCTGATATGCAATATAACTGCCTGATTTTATTCTAAGAATCTGTGGTTTTATTTTCCCGCCAACTTACAAATACTCTTACTGATCTTTATTCTCAAACTTTTCTGGAGTCAACAGCTTGCATTTTGGGAATGGTGTACTTTTTCAGATTCTTCTGAAGTATTCTGTTTGCAGTTACTCAACTGTCAATCTTTGGTTATTCGATCTGAATTGTTATATAAATCTCAGCAAATGTCAAGAAACAGATCTGAGCAAAATGGTGCATCCTCTCAGCACTTTAAAAAAAAGTGTAATTATTCTCTGCATACTGCAAATGAACAATGCAGACCATTATTTTACTGTTTTCAGAGGCAGGGCAATTATATTCAGTGAGCATCCCCACAGAGCATATTGCTGCTAAACAATATTCTTTGGTCCAACTTCTAGGTCTTCATAGTATTTTCCAGTTTGTTAAAAATGTTTTTATCCTTTAGTGTCTTCTCTTCCAACAACCCTTAGATGTGTCAGGAATTTTTGCCATTGAGTTTAAAGTGCTTTATGCACTTGTGTGTCAGTCCTGGGGCTCAGCTGCCCTCCTGCTACAGCACTCCCTAAAATAGTTTTAGCCATGCATGGAAGGTGAAAGATTTTATTGCATTCGTCAAATCTCATTTGTTCTAGAGCCATTGGGACATGAGCTCAAAGGTCACAGAATCTGTAATAACCCTACATACAGCATCAGGTAGGATATGAACTTGATTATACGTACAGTATTAGTTAACGGTAATTGCAGTCTTCTGTTCTTTTTCATGCATAAAGTAAATACTTGATCATAGGAAATGGAAGTGAATTTACTTCCATTTACTACAGGTAGGAGAAAATGAAATATTAGTTAAAAGTAAATTCGATATCCTGAAGTATCTGTGTGTGAAAACTGACATGCATTTAACCTAACATATGTTGTCTTTGGGAATATATAAAATACATATTTCATAACAAGTTTCTGAAACTAAATATTTCGCCAACTTGTGTGTTTAGAAGCATTTGAAATTTCAGAACTTAACTTCCAAAAAAACCTACATTCCCTTCTAGGATGGTTTAAAATTTACAAAGAAGTTTCAGCAAAACTTACTTTTCAGTGAAAATTCTTGCTGCATTTGGTTTTTCTTTTTGTTTGTTTGTTTGTTTTCCTGGCTCTGAATAGCCTTTCTCGATGGAATGACTTGATACGTTCCTCATCAAGTTTACAAAACCAGGGAATGAGCAGCTTGTAGACATTTACAAAAACTTGTATTTCTGACTGCAGTAACTTGCTCGTTGGGATTGCAATTGAAATTTTATGAACTGAGGTCATTAGTGTTTGAATGCATGTCGTTACTATCTGATGGCTGCTTGGAGGCCTGTGTAAAAATGAGCTTTTGAGCTTAGTCATTATTTTAATGTGACTGGATGGATCATGAAAAACAACGCCTGGAAGAGTCAGTGGCTTGCCACCGTTTCCCAGCTGTTCTGCGTAGCTGGGCTAGGGCAAGGAGGAACAAACCGTTATCACTTAAGAATACCTACTATATCTATATGTACCTAATACATACCTACTATCAGTTTAGGGCCTGTCAAGCACACGAATATAAAGTTCTTTTTTTGTATTTAAGTCAGCATTTTTATACCTGAACAAATCTGCATATCCTTGGTGCTAACACAGAGTGTCAACCTCTTCCACTCAAAATCTATCACTGATGTCACTTGATTTATCCAGGAAATAAATGGGGAAGATGGAATGACTTTAATGAGATTTTGCTGGGAAATAAGAGTTTTCTTAACGGCTCCATGCAATGAGTTAGAAACAAATAATAAACACTGGAATCAATTTTATTTTTTTTTATTCTCAATTTACATGCATAAAGCTTTTTGAAGTGCTAGGTAGGAGTTTGGGAAAGATGACTTGCCCTCCATTATTCCTGCTTGTGAATGTGCATTTTGTGATTATCCTGTGTCTCATGCTCCTCCCTCTTCTTCTCCCCCGATGAATATCCTGTGGTTTATTTTTTTTAATTTCATAGGCTGACTGTTCTTCTAGCTTGTTTATTTGTGATGATTACTCTTCAGAGGTCTGAAGTTAGGTGCAACACTCAGCAATTTTCTGTTTCCCATTGTTGATTTAGGCAGTGTGACAAATATTTGGCCCTGTGGAAGGTCCACAGTGCTGATATTTTACCCTCCTAATGTGCTTTTTCCCAAATACTGCCTAAAGATTGTATTTATCTTTCGTATCGATGCACTTGAAGGAAAGGAAAAGAGTGAACAAAATGTAAGCAGCTCCTGGGCAAGTGCTCTTACCCCATTAATAAAACCAAACCAACCTCTGAATTTGCAGTTGCAAGATTTGGACGGGAGGTGATGTTTGAGGAGTAATGGGGGTTATTTGAGGCAGACAAGTATCTACCTGAGCCTAAGATGGGTTTAACCTGTGTTTCTGCAAGGTTGTCCCTAGGATTGAGGTTTATACACCAAAATATGTGTGCATCTTTCCTGTTGCCTTCCTCTTGTACCCATGCATGCCCTGTAATTCACAGGATTATGGCTGTGGTTTTGGCAGGCATCAATGCCCACCCTAATGTGTCTGGGTATGGTGCTGACCACTCGTTTTGACTATCAGATTTCCAGCTGTTTTATTTGGGAGTATGTCTTATAGCCCACGTTAGAAGTAATGTGGGTGTTGACCTTCCTGTATTACTAATGTTTGTAAATATTGCACCATTTGTTGTTTTTGAAAAATCAGTATTATTTTTAAACATCTTAAACTGTCAGCTTCTTGAGATGTGAGAGCACCCCATTTCAGCACAGGTTTCAGTAGCTTTCAGCTACTTTCTTACAACTTTAGTGTGCTGAATCTTCCTCCTTTGCTTCTTCCAAAGTGTGAGGGGCATTTGGGCCCCCCACTGCTGCCTTGTGAATCACACGCAGTGAATGCCTGCAGTAGGCAGTACAAATACCTCCTGAGTGAATGCATCCAATTTGTTTTAGCCTTCAGTTTTCATTAGTGGGGTTGTGGCAAGGCTGATGCATAGGGATTTCGGAGACATTTACTTTTCATGGGTGTTCAGAACCAAAGGAGAAATTTCATGCCACTCTTCACTAATATATATAATGTGTTCTTTCACAAGCAGTCAGGAGGGAAAGATAAAAAAATGAACGTTAAATACATGAGTCAGTCAAATCAGGGTGGTCTGGAGTGGCAGTGTGTTTGCCTTTGATCGTCTCAGTGCTGTGTAGATTGAATAGGTCCTTTTTGTGAAGCTGCCCGGCCACATCTTAGTAGTGAGACTTGCACATCTAACCCATGCAGATCTTCCTTGGCTGCTTCATCTCAAATCCCTGTAAACAGCATCCACAACATCCTAGAGCAAATGGTGCTTTTAAGTAACAGAAGCTAAAGCATGACAGTTAAGCGGATTTCTGGAAGATAATTTGCTAAAAGTAGAAAAGCATTATGTCACAACTTCTCTTATACAGTGATAATGAAAATGAATTCAGTCCTCTAATCTCGAATACAATTTGGCCTTAAGAAGCTAAAGTGAGAATAAAAATAATGATGCAGAGCTCCTTCTGCAGTCCACTTGTGTTTTTTTTTTTAAACATAGTTACTGTAAGTAGTAACTGAGATTGGACACAACTTAAGAGGTATACAATTAAAAATCAATACAGATGAACATATGTGTTGACATCAGTACATATAACCAATAAAATTGCTGAGAAATAATTCAGAATGCCAGAAGGTTTCCATGGGCATGTAGAAAAGCTACTGTAACACAAATTTAGTGTAATACCCAAATACTATAACACAAAGTTAGTCCTAAATCAGCTGTACAAGATGTGAATGCTGTCAGTGTTCGGGATGAGAGCTCTTGGGTGACTTGAAGGTGCCCTTTCCCCACCCAAGCCCATGGCCCATCTGCCTCCATCATGGGAAATTGCTACCTCGGTACCAGCTCTGGACCTGTGGTGGTCTTCAGCTTGGTGTGTTATGGTGAACTGAAATCATAGCTTTAGCTTAATGTGCTGGGCTGAAAACTGCAGTATTTCATGGACTGCTTTGTGAGCCATGCAGTTGTCCTCACTGCAGAAATGGCAACATGGATCAGCAGTGGGGGATTTGTAGCGAGCGCCTATTGCAATAGCTGCTGTTGGCAAGTCGGGGCCTTTGGACTCTGTGTGGAGACAGGAATTCAATTCATATCTATGTCAGGGGGACGGACAGACACTGAACCCAAATATGGGTGTGCCGAAGGCAAGTTTGAGAGAGCCTTGGTACCTTAGGATTACTGCCAACTAGCATACAAACACCTGCTTAAAAAAAGTTTAGAGGTATTTTTGTTATAAATGTAGATTTGTACATTTTTTTCCTGGCACCATAATACCTGTGTCTGTGCTGCTTGAACAACTGTGCTCAGCATACAAATTTGCTGCATGGGGAACAAAAGCAAAAGGAAGATGTAGTGATGAAGAGAAGAATTAAAATGCACAAAGCACTGATTATCTCTTCCAAATAGATACATCTCTACTCTGCTTTGGGCTTTTCATTGTATTCTGGGCAAATTGTCCTCTAGTGTTTAAAAAGACTTCTTTTTAACATTAACTGTCCGGATATTTATAAAACAGAAATAAACACACCTCCTTCCCCACTTTGGTACAGCTTAAGAAGATGAAAGATAACTTACTTCCTGTTTTGTTACGATACAGATAGGCAGGTTAATAGCTTGATCTGATACATCTGACAGAATATGCTTCTTTTTTTGTTGCTTGAACATCAGCATTTGATTATAACACTGAGGACCACAACATCATCCTATTTTTCAAGGAGCTCTTCCAAGTTTTTCAAATCCCTTAAATACCTATCAGATATTTCCATAATGAAAACAGAATGCAATACCATCTTCAGCACAAAGTGCTATTATGTGGTGTAATGTTGGGATTTTTTTCACTGAAGAGTGTTTTTGTGCTTTGCTACATTCTGTTAAGTAATTGACTTCAGGGTCTGTCACTTTGTTTTCCATCACTTCCACTGACGTGATTAATCAGGAGCTCTTCTGTTGGCTAGGTTTTCATCCCAAGTGGCTGTATGTGACGCAGTCAGCCCTTTCCTTTAACCACATGGTGTGAGTAAATCCAGTTCAGGTGATGAGCATTGATTTCATATGAAAAACTTGTGGTTAAACTCACAAAAGATGAAAATGTGTGCACGGGTTTGAAAAAGGCAAGATGCCATATTTATTTTCTCCTTTCTCTATCTTCTCTTTTACCAGGATATCTTTTCCTTTACTTGTCTGGTTAACCAACTTTGTACTTCAGTAGCTGAGCATTATACGTGCAAAGTGCAATTTTTCTCTCTAAAGTTCATTGAACATAACTACAAATGGAATGGATTTTTCTCAGTTTTTATCTCCAGCTAGAGAAATTTTGCAAAAACCAAACCCCCCCTAGCAATACTTCGTTCTGTCAGTGCAGGCATAGGCAAGAGTCTGATCTCGGTGGATTGCAAGCTGTCCATGTGGGTTTAAATAAGCTGTTTTAAAAAAGCAGCTGCTAATACCCCAGGTGTCTTGCAGTATCATTTATCCTAGTGTAGGTGAGCCAAGGTTATCAGTGACAGGAGGAATTGTGCTGCAGAATTCCCCGATGAAGTAAAAAAATTTGATATGAGGATGTTTTTGAAGGAACTTCCGATATTTTTTTCATTAAGGAAAAGTCCCGCCTCCTCTCCCCTTTTTATGCACTGATTGCTGAAAAGAAATTGAACTGGGAATTATAGAAGATTTTAGAATAAAAGGACTTTATAGTTTCAGCTGAATCTCTGTAGATGTTAGAGTTTGATAATAAGGAAGGGCACTTTAAACACACTAATCCATAGGCTACATGCTGCTTCTGCTAAAGAAAACAAGAGCTGGACGCCCAGGAACTTCAGGGAAATAACTGTCCCTGAGATACCAGACTCTCACACTGGGGGCTTAGAAAGAACTTTATTTAAAAACTTAGGCATGAGCATAACAATGAGCAGATGAAGAGCAATGCAGTATAGGTAAGCAAAAAGTAGTCTGTTAGGAAGAGATTTTATCTCTCTCTGGCTGAGATTTGGATCCTAACTTCAAAGGAGGTCTTGGGTGATCTGGAGGTGGGAACTTCAGTGTGAAAATAAAGTCAGTGTAAGCGGAGCCCTGTGTCAGAACATTTTAATCTTGCATCTATATTGGACGAGTACGTCTTGTTTTTGCTAACCTCTGCTAGCAAAAGTCCTCATTTGTGTGTGTCTGTCTGGAACTACTCATGTTTGCAGCTTTCATTTCTGCTGCTTTCTGTTTATTCTGTTTCATATTAGTCTTACTTAGCATGTCTGAAATGAAGTTGGACGTGCTGTTTGTAACTCTTTCAGTCAGGCACTTCTAAGCCTTCCTCTGCATTGATTTAAATAATTTAAAATGTTATCTTTCTCACAAGTCTCTAGCCCTGAGCAACTGAGCTTCATTGTGTTTAGACCCACATATAAATGACCTGTTAGCTGAGCTGGGTTTTCGATAACCTGAAAAATGACATGCTGTTCCTAGAGCTTGCACTGCAGAGCCTACGCTCTGTAGCCATGGGCTGTAACAATTCACAGCACAAGGGGATTGGCACGTGCAGAATTTGCAACACGCATACGCACTTGAGGGAGTTATATCGGCATTAGGTCTTTGCCTTGAGCGATGCTGTCTTTTGTGTACTTGCAGTCAAGTCCTACATATGTCAATGTCCTCTGCTTGGAATACAAAAATAACTTAAGGATGACTGTGCTGGCTCAGACCAAAAGTCTGTCTAACCTCATGTCCTGCCTCTGATGGTGACCAGGAGCAATTGGGAGCTTGTGGACTTTCAGGATTATGGGAACTGTTGAGTTTCTGCTGGTCAGGTACTCCTTCCTTTGGTGCAAGGAGAATCTTTCACTTTTGAGGGGACTGAGTTATTCCATGTATTTATTTTTCACTGTAAAAGGAGTTGAGAAGTATACAAAATTAAGAGAGCAGAGGGTTGCTCTTGCATACAAAATCCATTTCAGCTTTCTCATGAGAGTACTTCCTTTAATCCCATGAATCTCATCTTTGCATATACAACTTGCTCTGTATCACAGTCAGAGGTCTTAGACTTCAAATTGTTAAAAGAAACAAGTTATACTGGATATAAGTAAGAGTAATAACTATGATGCAATCTCCTGTACCCCATGGGATAAAAATAAGGAATGTGCCGCCCCTTCCCAAAGAACTCCTTCCTCCAACTCCATGCCTTTCTCAGCAGAATGACCCTTGTCACAAACCATACTTTGATGGTAGGAAGGACCCTCTCATCCATTTGTTATGTAGGAGGTTGGTGTTACTGCTGGTTTACTTCTTTGAGGACTGGTGCCCAAGTGCTTTCACACTGATGGCACTCTGCACCCATTGAATATTTCATTCTAAAGAGTGAGCAGCATAGCAGTCTATTTATATTCACTTCACACCCCCCAGTTTGGGGAGAATCTGATTTCCATGATTTCAGCTGGCTTTGTGCCAATCAGATGTGTTACCATTGAATATTATACATATCAGTGCATCTGATACATGGTAAGCTCTCTATACATATGGATTCATCTTGTTTAAATTTTTAACTTCTGTAAGTGCTGTGGGCACTCTAAGTAAGTATGCTTGGGCTAAAGTTGAGTCTGTGGCTGAATGGAGCTGTGATGGCACGATTAAATCTAGCAAACTTTCACTCTCAGAGTGTTTTAGAAGTCTGTGATTGAATTACAGCTTTTGTAATGGCCATTTGTCAAAATATTATTTTAAATACTAACGCAACCCAGAGTGTCACTGCAAGTATAACAAAGACTATTATGATTGTGCTTGTTATGGTAAAACATAGTGTATTACAAACATACCTCAGCCAGAATTTACCAACAGAGCAATGTACTTTCACTCATCTTCCTCAGTAGACTGCAGTTTGGTCTTTCTGGTCTCTTTCCTTTGAAGTGCCAATTATTTCTTGGTATCCATTTCTTCAGGATTTTTTGTTGCTTTTATTATAGAAGACCTGCCTCTGGGACAATGTTTTTTTCCTGTTGCTTGGGGAATGCAGGAGCCCTGGGTACCTTCTCACCTTCAGTGAATGTGGGAGGGCCTGGTGCTCTTTGGAAGTTGAAATTTTGTAAAGTTGATCCAAACGTCTGGCCCCAGTGTAAGCCTGCTGAGACGAATTGTTTGGTTTCATTTCAGTTGAATGCTTTGGGGAAGACAGCATTTCAAATTATGCTGGGAAGGATGAATGTGTCCCCAGACAAGTATTATGTTACTATATCACTCTTCCTTTGCAGCTCATAAAATTCCTTTTTGCAGGCTTTCTTGAGGTCTGTGTTCCCATGTGCTGGGATACAGGATGTGTGTACTTTTACATATAAAATTTGAATAATTCTGTAAACTACTCTTTATAAAGAATTTTATATTAACTATATCAACTTTTGGACTTCGTGGTCTGAATCACTTTGGACATTATAGTACATTAGTAATGAAGGTGGAATCTATTGTTTTTAGAAGAAAGCTGCATAAAGGACTTGGTAGCAGAGTCTATGGCAGTCTATGGCAAAAAAGCTACTGGGTTATTTTAAGAAAGTGTTTTAGTATGAGTAGTGTAGAATATGCGTATTTGATATTATTGTCTCCTACTTTATTTTGTAACCTCAATGGACTGTAATGAAAAATGTTGCCTGTTGTAAGATGCTGCCTGTTATGTATTCCTCCCCTCCTCTTAAAGTTGCTACTGTTAGCTATCAAAAAAAGAAACGTTTATCGTATACATGCCTCCTAGTTCCCTGTGCATCCTTTTAACAGAAGTTATCTCGGGTTGTATCCTGGGAGAGCCTAGAGTAGCAGTGTCTTGACATGGTTATTAATAGATAAATGCTCACTGAACTTGCATTATTTTAAAGAATAGTTCATCTTGAAGTAGGTCCTTGTGTGGGAAACGATCTTTTGGATTTGATTCTTGATATGGCCTCAAAACAAAATTCCTGGTTCTTTCCATCGTCTCATATGCAGGCTTGTGATGCCAAAATCTTGGTTTGTTTTGATTTACAATATGCTGAATAGTAGAGCAGTACAACTCCTCTCTTGCAAGTGATGATTGTGGTAAAACTAGGAATGTATTAAAAATACATATAAATTAATTTGATGTCTTTAGAAAGTATTTGTCTTCAGCTTTTAAATTTTTTCAAGTCTTCATCTGTCCATTAACACTTGCTGGGTTTTTTTTTACTGTTTATTTGAATATTTCCATTTTCTATTTTTCCTTCAGGGGTAGTAATAAAACCAAGTTAATGTCACAGTATAAGGGTTGGCTCTTATACTGGTTTCATATCATGTAACTCTAATCCATCCTGTTGATAAAAGTAACTACCTTTAGCCACAGCAAACTGCAGTATCACTTTTAAGCAAGTCAACTATTGAAGTGATAATCCCATGGCAGAAGAGGATGTATGAGGCAATAAATTTCCCCCCGTTTCATAAACATGGAGACCTGTAACCCATCTGTTTGTGCCTCGAGGAGACATTTACTCGTCTGTGGTATAGCAGCTTCTTTGGGGATACACTTATTCTATGAAGAATAAAGGAAATAATTTGTGATGAATTTTTCAGGCTTACTTTATTTCATTCTGACATAGCGAGGGAACAGCAGGCAGCACAGCGCAGCAAAAAGGCTTGAACTGCAGATGCCCTCTGAAAATCTGACTGCTGGATTGGAAAACTTCTTTGGGGGAGAGGGAGGGTAGCCTGGCAGAGCGCTCAGCATCCCTCCTGGCTAAGAAACTCTCTTGAACTTCTAGATACATCTGGCAGTAACTGCTCCATTTGGGTTGGATTGTAAATAAGTGGGCAATTTGTACAGAAAACAAACAGTAAAACTGTGGTGTGGAGTAATTTTTTATTCCTAAATAATTTATATTTAGGTGTGTTATCTCTTTCTCTCAATTTTTTTTTTTTTTTCTTTTGAAAAGCAGCCAGCCGAAATAGAGACTTTCTTCTGAGCTTAAAAAGCTCAACTTTTAAACTGCAGCTGCAAACTCCTTGTGCCTCAGCCACAAGTCTGCTAGGGTTTAGTGTTCTCCAAATCAATAAGAGATGTGTAGAATCTTGCAGTTTATTAAATTGAGTCAGCAGGATTGGTCCGTGTGGTTTCATATCAGAATTTTGTGGAGTAAGATAAATTACACTGGGAGAAGATGAATATTTTACAGCAGAGATTGGAGCAGGGAGGTTGTCTGGCCAGCTAGCAGAAGAAGGAGCTGTGTGCTTGGTCAGGACCAGCAGCCTTTCCTGGGCTCCCATCTGTTGGGGAGGCAACCGGTGAATGAAAAAGCACTTTTAAAAATGTGCACTGCCATCCTGGGCTTGTCACCAGTTGTGGCACTGCTGTCCCATTCCCAGACTGGCCTAAATGGGAATTCAGAAATGGTACAGCAGAGATCGGTAAACACTGCAAATGTGCGCTTCAGTGATGATGGGAGATAAGCCACTGAAACTATGCACTTACTGAGCACCAACATTAAATTTAATCTGTTAGAGGCTATTCTTGTGAGCAGTGTTTAATGCTATTTTAGCACTTAGTTTGCAAACTTTCTTCTATACCTGCAGCTTCCTCAGGTGTCTAAATAGGGAATTTATAATTGTGTTAAAGTACCTGTGTCCGAGTGTCCTAATTCATTCCTAGCAATCTGATTTCTGAAGTCAGCAGACATATTGGTAGCACTCACTGTAACAGCTTTACAGCAGCTAAAGATTTTGAAGCTTTCAAAAAATTTCTAAAGGTTGAAAATATTTATAGAAATTGGTTCACTGATAGCTGAAATTAAGTCCCCTTTTGCAGCACTGGTAATTTCAGAGAGTATGATCCCATTATTAGTGGAAGCTTTGTCTGATGGTCTGCCAAATCCCCCTTTGTGGCTATCTGCCCTTTGCAGATAGGGGTAAATGCACATGCTAACAAGATCCAGTTATTCTGCGCTCTCGACAGGCTGTGAATAATGTAATTATGCAATTGGATTTCCTGTGGATCATGCAAAGAGATAAATGGTGTACAAGCCACATCATTATTGATTCATGCACCATTTGCCTCTTAGCTCACTCAGAGAAACACAATTACTGCTGTTACACTTCATTTAAAAGAATTGCAACTTTTCAGCAGTGCAAACAGCTATTGTGTCTGAATTGATATTCTTTCTGGGCCAAACCTTAATGTGTTTTTATGTTTTCCTGATTGCAACCAAACAAAACTTAAAAGGGTTATAAAGCTATCTCTTTCCCATTACTGTTCTCCCTGTGCTGCCCTACAAAACTAAAGAGCGTTTTCAAAACTCAAACCGTAGCATACACACTTCCATCATTTATAATATACATTATTTTTATAGTTGTATAAATGATTGTATCGAATGCAGTGTTTTGCTGATTTAAGGCTAAAGCTGGGTTTTAGGCTCTCTGCAGACATTTGCAATTTCCATTTCTTTGAAACAGCACAGTAAGCAGGTAGTTATCTTTAGATGCCTATACATTTGCATGAAAGTATAAGTTTAGGCCTTGAATTTTGTTGGGGCAGAAGAGCTTGAGTAAAAATACTGGCTATCTTACATTTTAGTGGACTTACATGGTAGCAAGTGTTTAAACTGAGAAAGCATAGATGCAAGTATGTGGTAGTACAGTTCTCTCTGTATATGCAAGGAGGAATGCTAATGATATGGCTGTCAAAGTGCCGTAATAGTGTGAGCATACAACACGTGTGCTGGGCTGCTGAGCGCTCTCAGCATTTGCCTTGCCCTGATTTTGCTGGACCTGACAAAATGTACATCGTTGCCTTAAACTGGAGGAAGAGGGATGCTAGTGAAGATCCTGTTTGTTGCTGTTTCTCAAGTTGAATAAGTAATTGTCTTTTCTGGAGTAATTTATGTGATGTCTGAAGTGCCATGGTGTTATTTTGTGTCATAAGAATGTAATGATAATAGATTTGCTCTAAAGTCTGTTTTTTCCGATAGTTTTCACTGGTAAAGAAATAATCTAATTCAAGGGTTATTTGTACCCTATGTTGGGTGTATCAAGTGTGTCTATGATGGCTCATCCTGAAAGAGCTGGTGTCACTGGGAAAGTGTGCCCATCTCTTAGAGCAAGATGGGTCTGAGCAGCAAGAGCTGCAAGTGCTCTTTCTTGCTGCTTTTCGCAATTCCTGGGTTTCCAAAAGGTTTCTGCACCGGGGATAGCAGGTTTAAGCTGTCTCTTCTGCACTGACTCCTTTTGGAAGGAGGGATTCCAAACTGCACTAAAGAAATGGTAAAAGCAGCCCTTTGAGGCCAGCTGACACGAGCTCTTCCTCAGACTCTGCTGCTACATTAACAGAGACTGTCCTCAGAGGTTATCTTTTGACATTAATTCCAAACTTAATCCTTGAGGGACCATTGGGCTACAGATCATAATGCACTAAACTGAGAACAAGTTTTCCTCTCCGAATGAGAGTCATACTTGGAAATATGTTTTTTAATCAGGGAGAGAAGCAGTTTTGTTCAGAAATGTTGTTCCTCTCAAATAGAAGACACCAGGGAGAGTTTGTTTTGTGCTACAGTAATTTCTCTGCTGTATTTTGTTCTGTTTCATTTACCCTCTTGAAAGAAACTTTTAAAATGACTCATTACAGTAATAAGGATTATGCAAGCAGGAGTTTTCCCTTCCTTGTAGCTTGGCAAATCTGTCATCTTTAGTGGGGTTTCTCTGATATAAGCGAAGAAAGAAACTGGCCTACAGCTGAGCAGTGATGGGGAGCACTGGTGCTGCTGGAGGAGCCAGAACAGGGCTTGGATCAGTGTGGTTTTTGTCTCTTGAAGCTGTTTGGTCCTAGTGTCATTGAGAGGAAAAGGTAATGGATAGCTTGTTGGTTTTTTATTTTATTTTAAATAACTGAAGCAGGTAAACTGCTAAAACTAACTTAGCAAACAGTTTCTGTTTTGGCCTAGATTGCTTCTCAATAAAATTACATGTTAGAGCCAGGATATACAGAGATACTCTGCATTGACAGAGGGCAGTGGGACTTCACCAGTGAAGTAGAGCTGGGGTTAAGCTAAGTGTCTGGCTCCATTTTGACATACCTAGATGCCTCATTTTTATTATTTATGTCCAAGGAAAAAGCCATCTACCAAGCTGTTTTCTCAAAATATTTCCACTTGACAAGACAGTATTTTATGAGAAGAAGAGTCTGTAAAACTCATGAAAGTTTTACAGTCTGCCAAACTTGCAGCCTCATTTTTGGTTTTGTTTTACCCTTGCTGATATTTTAAGACATTCAACACACTTATAAATCTGTATATCTTCATGGATTTGAAAAGAAGGTAAGTCCAGGCTGAATTAACTTGAGCTGCTTTGCCACAGCCTGCTCCCTGCGCTTGTCCCATCAGGTCAATCTTCTTCATCTGCTCTTTTCCTAGAGAGAGTGCTGTAATTTATAAATCCAAACAGTTACTGCTTTAGCTAGGGAGTCACCAAAAGACTACTCCAGAGTGGAATACAGCTAATATATATAGTCTAGATATTTCCAGAGTATTTAAGAGATTTCACATAACTTAAGAACTCTATAATTTGAGTTGTTCCATTAAAATCCACAACATGCAATTCAGTTTTTGAATGAAATATACAGTTCTTACTAGTGAAAGGTTAGTAAATATTGTATAAGCCCAATCTCCACAGAATGGGTACTGAGACTTACAGAAATAACTGTGCAGGCTATGGATAAAACTAATGCAGCAGTAGAAGATGCAAGAAAGGTGGGTTAGCTTCTGGGGATGGCTTTAGGAGAGGAGTGAGCGCAAGGAGACTGAAAACTTGTAGTTGTATTTGGGTATGGGGCTAATTCCTCTGAAGCAGAGTGAAGCTGCCTGTAAACACTGCCAAAAAAGAGTCATCCCATGATTTGGCTCTAAAGGAGAAATTAACCTCTGTTCTTGCTGTGGTGCTACTCCCTGTATTAGCGGTGAAGAAGGGCAACTGTGTGTGCTGGGAAGGATAAAGCTCATCTCTGCTCATGTAAAGAAGCTTTCCAATGCTGTGTGCCAGATTTGAAAACTAGAGGTTCACGGTGCCAACAGAAACATTGGAAAACCCAGGAGATGGTGTTTCTGAGAGGCACACTGCATGCCCGCCAGCTATCTGAGGGTTCGAGGCTTGGTAGAGCCAGGCACGTGACACCCCAGTCCTGGCCCTCTTGTGTCACTGATTTTAATAGAGCAACTTCTATACAGCTGGGAGTTTTGTTCTGTACCAGTGTTTCCCCTGCCTGCCTGTGCTTATGGGCAGCAGCTGTCTGATACTTAGCACCGTGGTGTCTGTTCTCCTTTCTGGCCCGTGCATGGCCATAATGAACATGCCTATTAGTGAACAATAAGTGAATTTGCCACAGATACTTCTGTCAAAGTGGCATCTGCTTTTTCTTCTGAGCTGTGAAACGCTGTCTTGCTCACAAGTTATTTCTCTGAGCATTTTCTACGTGTGTGAGGAGTCATGACTATCCACAAATGTCATGCTTTCAGTGTACAAACAGACCCTCATGTAAAACTGTAAACAGCACCCAGGGGAACCAAGCAGATGAGTGCATGAGCTTTTATGCTTTATTTCCAAACTCTGGTGCATGTTAGTAAAGAGCTTTCAGTTATTCTGGAGCATCAATGCTCCCGGTGACTGACAGCATTTTTTCTTCTTCCCATTTTCTTCCTTTATGTTCATAACTGAGTCCCATTCCTCTGTGTTTGAGGAAGTCTGAGAGGCAGCAGGATGTGATGAATAAGAGATCGCAGCCACAAGCTGGGAGCAGCCAGCCTGGCCTCCAGCCTGGCAAGAGGAGCCTGCAAGGAACTGAGCAGACGTTGTGCTGCTCTGCAGATCACTTCGCTAATTGAACCCAAGGATGGAAGTATAGACCCACCTACAGGGATGCAGTGGTCAAGGGCTGCATTACATACCTTGTTTCTGTCTTTGCTATTGCTTTGAGTTTTCCCTGTTTAAAAAAACTGATGTATTTTTTCATTCAAAATAAATCATGGTAGGGAGCTCACTGGAAGGAGATAGTTTAGGGAAATCCATCTCAAAGCCTAGAACAAGTCAGGATCTTGCCACGCTATTTTTTTCCTCTTGTATTTGCCGTGATAGCTCTTGGGATGCACTAATTTAAAAACAGTCACAACCTCCTGGGTAATCCTTTTATTGGCTCAGGGAGAGAATGATGATCTGTATGCAGTTGGTAGCAAGGTATTACAAACTCCAGTAATTGCACCCGAGTTTTATCTTAGAATGATGTAAAAAGGATGTGAAAGCGCCAGGCTGGTGTAACATTGCAGCGTGGCTGGAAGCAGATGCTTAATTAGATATGTGTGCTCTGAGGGCTAAAAGTTGTGTAAATCATTTAAAAAATATACTCTCTTGGTCATTCATATTATGCAAAATTATGTTTTCCATATCATCTTGAATAATTGATCAGGAAAAATCACTGCAAAGGTTCTGTTTTAAAGCTGTAGAGATAAGAGCATGTTATTCGTTGAGAGGCAGCAAAATATCTGTTAACACGCAAAGTTAACAAATAACATTAAGATGCCTTCCCATGGAGTTTGGTGTTAGCATAAAAGACTGATATCCCCCCTGGGCTAACTATAAGTGATTTACCATTTAGATCAGTTCAGGATGATGGACTAGATGAGCTCTTTCGATCTTTTCCAGTCCCATCTGCGATTCGGTGATACGCATCCTTCTCTTGGGGTTGAGATTGTATCTCAAAACTGCCTGTGCTATCAGTGGGGTCACATTTCAGAGTGAAAGCACATGATCTGAGTTACTTTCTGCAAAAGATTTCACATCTGAGAAAACTTTCCTCGCATCTTACTTGAGTGGGAATGAGGGATGCTGCTGGTCTTTAGGCTTGCACCTGAATTTCTTCCTTGGCAGCAAATGAGAATGCAAATTGTTCTGCCAAGAAATGGCCTTTAGCTATTTATTTTTGTAGCTGGTTTTAATTTTTGTATTCTGCAGATAAGTGAACCAGGATGAGTTAAATAGCAGAAAAATATTTATTTTCTACCCCTTGAGTTTATGCAAGTTCTTATTTGCCAAAATCAACACAAATTAACATGGGATATATAGTTAATGTAAAACTGCCGTCCAGTCCAAAAACTATTTTCAGGTAACCCACAAACTTTTGTTTGTGAGCCCAGCAGCCTGTGTTTTCTTCCAAAGCATGAGGCACTTGCCAGGCGCATGCACCAGGGTTGATGTTATTTCATTTGCTTGACTGATTGAATTTGTTGCATTCAATACTTTTCATTGAAATTCAGGTAGGCATGGCACATTTACATAACGTATATGTTATATAGACACATGCCCAGCCTGAAAATGCAAATTAGACATTAGTGGTGGGTAAAAGAGCGTTTGAGATTGAAGCGGAGATTTTCGTCAATCCCACTGGCACCAAGAGGTGGGTGCTACGCATCAGCAGGGTCTGCTGGGTGCGAAGGGCCAAACTTTTACAAAATTCCCAGAGCGCTAAATGCAACCTCATAGCTCTCCTACCAAATTTGTGGGCCTGTCTGGTTCTTTTCTCTTTTCTTCTGCCTCCTCTCTGGTGTAGGTTTTGCTGTTGAGCGGCTTGTGCTGGCCCTGAGATCCCTGTGCACTGATGGCTGTTCCCAGACACAGCTCATACTGCATTTGCTAAGCATGCACACCTCTGTGTTAAGCAAAAGGTATATGCAAATGTGTACATCACTAATGTGCCTTGCCTAAATTAGAGCAAAATTCCCCAAAATAGGTGTTGAGCCTTGATTTACTATGCATACTTAGCATATACACTATATTCCCTGTCTTGGAATGGCTGCAGTATTTGTTTGGGAATCACCTGTCTGTTTTAGACTCCTTTGGACACTCCCTGGAGTGTTGATGTGCGAGGAGGAGACAGTTCCTAAAGTGGCTGTTCTCTAGGAAATACTGATGCTGTGGCTGTGCCAGCTCCATCCGGCTGGCATCAGTGCTGTCCTCTTCGTGGGGAGAGCTTGACAAAAGTGCCGCTATCAACTCCAGTGCTTTACAGCTGTTGAATCTTGCTGTTGTAAGCTGCGTATTTGAAACACTGAGGGAGAGGCAGCTTGCTGTGTGTATGGGCTTTGGCAGCTTTTTTCCAGAGGCCTAATGCTGCTATGAGGTGTCCGTCCTCTCTCCTTATCCTGGGAGTCTCTAACGTGCAGTATTGCAGCTTCAAACAAATCGTCACAATACTGACAGCTTGCGTTTACAACCCACGTCATGCGTGTGGTCATAGTGTAAGGATTTTTTCATGGTTTCCCTGTGAAATGCTGTGGGCTAAAATGCAATGTGACCTATTTATACTTCTGAAACTAGAGGAGGAATCAAAGAATTTGCTTGAGAGATATTTGATCAGGACATGGCTTTGAAAATACTTACATTTTGCTTCAGGTATTTGTTGTGATGTCTACTCTTCAGTAACGAGGGTGATAACCTTCTCACGATGGAGAGAGAGAAAGCATAAACTTTCTGATGGCTTATATTCAAAATAAAGACCAGAAAACGTCTACTGATGTTCTTCCTTCTTTGATTCCAAGCATGCCAGTGATTATTTCTGTAATAATTGACAGTTTATACAAAATTGAGATCCACACAGTGAATGCTTATTTTAGTATCCTCCACCCCTCTTCCTGTTGGCCCTTGCCTTCAAAGGACAGACATAACAGGACAGCTTTTTGGATCCAGTAGATAGTGGGGGGGAACAGTGTCTTGATGAGTGTTGGTGGGTCTGATCGCTTCTAGACCGGCAAACATTTGGGAAATGGTGTGGATTTTTTGGATGGTAAAAAGCTATATTTGGAGCTTTTGAGGTTCCCGAATGGTTCTAAGCTTCTGTTTTCTGTAGAGGTTCCCTTAAAAGAGGTTTAATTAAAAACCAAACAGCCATGACAGCTATCATATCTAGGTTTTCCTGTGTGCAGAAAGAGGATTTTACATACAACTCTTACAAGCCATAGAAGCCAATGGGAAGCATGTTCCTCGAAGCACATGTCTATGTATACGGAGAATCTCAGGACAATGTTAAAGTCTTTATTATATTGTATGAACACTAGGATCATTTGTGACATAGTGAATTATTGCATTCTCAGCCCAAGGGTGAAAAAGCCTACCTGAGGTAAAGGTAAATGTGCAATGAACTCCACTAAAAGCAGTATACAAGGTCCTGGGGCTACAAACTGAAATTGCACCGAATGAGAAACAGGCGTACAGCAACCCCATCACTTGCAAGCGGAGATAAGCACCCGCCATGGGCAACTCGGGTCTGCAGCGCAGTGAGATTGCTGGTGGCAGCTCGCTGAGCGGCAGCACCTGCAGGGCAGTTTTTTACGATCTGCATCAAACAGGGGCTGTATCCATGTCTTCCAAACCTTGCCCCTGTTTTATACTTGCGAGGTGCTTTCAGGCTAACGCTGTGTCCGGGATGACTCTTCAAACAAATTTGGAATATGCTGAGAGTACGAAAGGCTCTTTTGGCTGAAAGAAATTTCCAAGGAGATTCAGTTAAATTGGTTAAAGCTGTGTGTGGTTGTTGCATATCCTTGGTTTTTTTATAAATCCATGCAAATAACTGATGGGTCACCAAGTTAAGATGTTGTGTAAGTCTGGACTACTATAAATGTATGAGAACATTTAATCATAGACCATTCCTGCATATTGGATGTTACAGACACATATATATGCATATATGTATACACACATATAGACATATATTAAAAAAAATCTTTTGTGCCTTATGTCACACTTTTCTAACTCTGCACTTCTATTCAGTTGGAAATGCCTATGAGCGAATGTATTTGAATGCCTGCCTAACTTATTGATGCTGATTACAACACTGCTAAATCCAAATCAGTTCACACATCCTTTTAAAAATTGTAATTATTTTCCTACTGATTTTAACAAGTCTTCTAGTTTTATTGTTTTGGGAAAAAAACAAAACCCCACTAAACTCCAAAGCAGCAAAACCCCCAACTTACCAGGGAAAAAGCACCTTTGTGTGTCACTGGCTTTGTTTTTATTTACATAAGGGAAAGATCAGGTTAATGTCATTCAGAAATTGGTGAGTTTCTATGAGTATGCAGAGGTATGACATATCTCTATGCATTAACAAGAGAAAATCTCAGGATATTTTTGTGCTTTTAACAGTATCAATCCTGCAATGTGCTTGTTAAGGCTGCATGTTCTCTTACAACTTGTTTGCAGGAGCTGGTGCAAAGTACCCAGGCTCTTAAGTTTGACTTGATGCTCAGTGCCAAGTTGAGGAAGATGGAGAAGGAAAACTAGAGCCTGTGCTACTGATAGTAGGCACATGGAAATGGAAATTCAGCAGTGATGCATGAGCTTCCCACGACTGCCAGAAATGAATGCCAGGATGTTCTCGGTGGCTCAGGCTTTTCTTGGCTCGTGCTTCTTCCCCTGCTATGCCAGCAACATGCATTTAGCTCTGGCCAACGTTGGCAACTCCTTCCAAGAAGAAAGTAGGATTTTTGTGGACCTCCTATGAATTTTCTCTTAGTAAAAGGCTCCAAATGTGAAAAGAAACAAATTGATTTTCCTGGGGAATTTCTGAATAAATAATGGAGGGTTGGCATGTGGAGTTATAGGTTTGCCATCTGGTAGTACAGCCCCCGGCACATTGTAGCACATTGTCGTTATGGCGAGTAAATGCTTATTTGCTGAAATGGACTGTTATTTCATTGCTTTAGCACTGAGCAGAAGCGTGGAAAATGGTAAGCAATTTACTGGAGAGTTTTTGATGCAAGTATCTCGTGAGGGAGACGAGGCCTAATGGAAGCAATGAGTTCTTTAAAACAAAATTAATGCGCGACCATAAAAACGTGTTTAAATTCTCTGCTGATTTAAGTTTATCTTAAAGTTCATTCTTTTCAAGTTATGTATTCCTGCAAGACGTGCTTTTTTATTCCATAGGGATCAGCATAGGACATCCTGTCAGTATGGCACGACATACTGTTTGTAAGCTCTCTGAGGATGCTTGTTGAAGGTTTGTTTCTCCAGGAAACAAAACCAAGTCACCACAGCTGAAATAATTGTATATGCTTTTTATTTTGTTGAGTTAAAAAGTGACTTTTCAGTCCTGACTGACAGTTCCAGCTGAGAGCAGTTCGGGAGATGGTGTGACAGCTGTCTCTGCAACAGGACTGACAATGTCAGGGAAGTATTATGAATTAGGCATATGGAAGAAGAGAGATTACAGACAGATGAGGGTCCAGGTGAAAAAAGACAGGGATGGGAGTGAAAGGAAGACGGGTAATGGGTGAATCATTTGTTAGGGAGCATAAATGATGTAAGAGGTAGAGGAAACAACAGCTTGATATTTTAAAGGTTTGGCGAGAGGGGCCCTGGGAGCAGCAAATTGCATATAAGCTATATTGATGACTGTGCTCTCTCCAAACAAAGCATTGGAAAATGTTTCTTCTCATTTAGTTGTTTGACAGTACTGGCAAGACCCAGTCTGCAGTACATTAAGTGCGTAAATGTACATGGTGAGATCAAGTCTGAAGAATTCCTAATGCAAATTTACACGACAAATAATTGAATAAATTTTAAATGTGGTAGAAAAGAACTGGAGGTGCTACTAATAACAGGGAAGGAAACAGGCTGGGGAGGGGATTTTGATTTTTTGATGCAAGATCTTGCTCCACAAAGCAACAATTATCGATTCATAAACTGGAATTTTCATTTTAGTTTCTTCTTTTTTTTCCCCCTGAAAAAAGACAAAGCAAAGACACTCTAATGAGCTCTCCAGTGGCATTATTAACCTGGTTCTTGTTTTGTTTTGTTTTGTTTTTCTTGACTGCTCATGAAAGGAGCTGAGTTGCTGGCAGCCTGTTTACTGAAGTGAAGTGGAGTCAACTTTGACATTACTATACCCTCAGATCACCTCCAGCACATTCCTAACTGGCCAGCTGCTGCCTTGGACTATTAATACCTATTTGGTATTTAGCTTATCTGGGAAGTCTTTTAACAAGTGTATCTGTTAATGAGAATTGTCTGAGCTCTTGGCTGCTCTACTGCTGATAATGTATCTTGTACAGGATATCTCACCACTACCAGTACTAGTTAGTTACAGATTTTCAGCTTTAAGTGGAAAGTTGACTGAAACTTTTCATCAGTGCTTTTGTTTGGATGTCAGACATGGTATTTACAAGAAAGAAGTGTAATAATAAAAGATTGTTTAGCTTTTGCTGTAGATAGCATCTGATAAGACTATTTCTAACTTTCTCATGAACCACCCTGCATTTGTGACACCTTTTGCTACTAATACAGAAAATGCTTTCAAGTCTAAAAAGGTATAAATCCCCTTTCTCATTAATAGGTGTTTCCCTTTTGAAAAATATGGCTGCTATACTGAGGACAAAATGCTGTGTGCTCCTTAAAAAGAGACATTACCCTTTCAAAAGAGACTTTACCCTTTTATCTAACAGTTTACAGGCTTAAAAAGGAAAGACTGAGTATGTCCCTCTGTGTGGAGGGGAGCAGAGACACGGGAAAGGTAAATGGCGTGTTCAGTGTCCAGCAAGATGTCTTAAGCTGCAACAATAGGAAGCAAACTCCCTGTTTCTAGAGTCCAAGTGCATTTCCTTAAATTTTTCCCTTTTTTGTCTTATCCTCCCTTTCAGATACAGCTTTTCTGTGGCTGTCATTGAGAGTTTAGGTGGCTTCTTTGCTCTGGTTAAACTGAAAGTGATGCTGAATGTCAGATGCTATCTATCCCGAAAGGGAAAATAGAGAGTCTTTCCAGCAAATCCAATTTTTCTTGAATGTGTCATTTCAGAGAATCTCCGCAGTGTGACAGTGTTTCATAACACACTATTGATTTATTGTTCAAATGCCACAAATCCTCCACAAAGAGGTCAAATGACAAAATTTATGGAGAATTTATGGCTTAGAATGAGGGAGGAGATAGATATAGCTCTAAAAGCATTGACAGTTAAGTTACATACTTTTTTTTTAATTGAAGGTGGAAAAGCGGTATTTCATCAGGTACACTTGGGCTTATGCCCTGCACACTCATCTGTTGTTTTCCCAGTTAAAAATCTGAGAATGTACTAAATGCTGACATATAATGCGCTTGCTGTAATGTACTATGGTATGCAGAGATGCTTCTGGTAAATGTGTAGTATTTCACTGGCACAAAACCAGTGATTAGTTTGGGCTGAAAAATCATTTCTTTAGTAAGAATGGTATTAAATTGTCCATTGCTTACTTACACTTAGCCTTTTGAACTCTGTCATCATTAATTAAGCTCTTGGACTTGGGCATTTGTAAATATGCAAGGACAGACATGCATTTGGCAGTCATTCTCACGGGGATGCCGTATTCATGAGCTGATGTAAAAGGACTAGGTCATTAGGTGGCAATTCTCACAGCAAGATGGTCAGACAATAATACCTGCTAACTTTGTTTTTTGGGGGCTTATACAAGATACATTTAAAAAAAAAAATTAAAAAAATTGTCCCCTCCAGTAATTAGGACACAGACAACAAAATACAGGTCAGTCAAAGCCCTGCAAAAGGCTAAAATTGAGAGAGAGAATTACTTGGGCTCAGTGGTATCACATGCACCTTTTGAGATGCCTGCAGGTTGGGTATCTTCATGACTGCCCTGGAGAGCTTCTTTGGTTATCCCTGGTCACCAGAAGACAAGATCTCCTGCTGTTACCACCAGGGATATCTGCTCTCAAGCCAATGTCTACAGAGACACATCCTTTGTCCCTTGAAGCGATACGATGGGGAGCTGGGGGCTTGCTCGTGTCCCCTGGGAGCACATGTTTAAAGGCTGCTTCCCTGAATTGACCAGCCGTGTGTTGTATCTATTTGGAGTTGGGTTTATCACTAAGTAAGGTTTAAGGATAAAGTAGTGTTTGCTTAAGGTGTAGTCTGCAGCACTGGAAGTAGGCACACTGTTAAAAGAAAACCCAACAGTTGAGATGAGCTTTAGGTCTTTCAGCACCTCAGCTTGCTTTTATCTCTCCTTCACTCCAGTTTAACTGGAATCTTCCTCTTTTAACTTGAAATGAGTCTCTTGCTTTGCTTATGGAAGTTCCTGCCTTCTAGCCTTACATCGTCCCTTCTGTCTCCTCAAGAGAAAGGGAGGATATAAAATGAGCTATGTCCCTTTTTCTGAGAGATGTTAAACCAGGGTGTCATAGCCAAATGCCCTGCCCAATAATGCCTTGCAAGGCCTCATCTCCTCCTTTCTTGACATTAAGACCTGAGACATGTTGTGATGTGTTGCTATATGACCTCTTTTCTTGTCCCCTTTTCTCCTTCAGGTCTTGTGTTTGCAATCAGTATTTCATATCTTGATACATTCCCACCTCAAGGTTTCTGAAGACATACCTTAAAGCAGGATACATCATATTATGAGAAATACAAAATGTTTTTTGTACTAAATTTGTAACTTTTCTTGTGAGCATCATAGAATAGCTTAATATGACACCATAGCTCAGGGAATTTGAAGGGGTGCTTGGATCGTTTCCCACCTTTCATATGCATCCTTTTGACTTTAAACAGTCTTTTTCTGGCAACCATATCACAAATAAATACCTTTATTTATTTATGTCTACAGGGATTAGCATTGTCTCACTCTTCAAACCTTCAGAGGAATAGCTGGATATTCACTGTGTTTTAAAGGACTTAACAGAGCCGTAGGCATCGCTGTCAGAGGACAGCAGCAATTTCATTCTATCAGTTAAAGTGGATTTCTTGACGCTGAGTAATGAGCACATCTGGGCTACTTTTTAAAAGCGCTAATTGATTGTTGGTTATTTAAGAGTCTGACACCCTAGCTTAATTCAGTCTTTTATGGACTAATTGATTAAATAAAAAACACAATCCAAATAATAGTGTGACATTTCTTGTAATGAAAAAGAAGGAAGTTGGAAATAGAAGATGTAGGTTTCAGTTTCTGGACATATTTCTTGCCTTACTTTCTGGCTTTGACTACCTTGCAGGCAAGTTCTTATGCACCCATCAACTGAATGAAAAAACCCTTTTGTTGCAGAGTTGTGAATCCAATGTCTAAATTATCTAGTATTAAAAAATCAGAAATCCTTTGTTTTACAACCAGAACATTGCTGCACCCCCAACTGACCAAAGAGACTTAGCTGGGATAGTGCTAAAACCAAACCAGTGTTTCCTAGTGTGCCTTCAGTGAAGGGTGTTTCCTTCTGGCAGAGATGAAAGACATAAAACTCAGGTAATACTTGAGTTTAAAGGCAGGGCAGACCTGCAGAACAAATCCTCTAATTCATGCAGGAAAATGCTGGTTGTCTTGGCTGTTATAATACATCTGTCAGTTCTGCTTAATATTACTTGCATCCATTCAGGGGGGTCCATTAATGGGGTTGATTGTCTTGTCTTTTCTCAAATTTGCCATCACAGTTCATTTATTATGTCTTCCCAGGATTACTTTAGATTTTTTTTTTTTTTAATCTCTGGCAGCTTGTTCAGTGGCTGAAGCTGACCAGAAGGATAGGACTTCAAATCCTGTGGTTCCTTCACAGTACTTGTAGGCATTTACAGGAGAGGGGCTGCTGTGTGAGTTCACCTGTCAGCACCTGAAGTTTCAGAGGCAGGGGAGAAAGGCTGCCTGATTTCCTTGAGCTCGCTGCAGGCTTCAGTGCTTATGCTTCTGTTCACATACAGTCAATTTGGAAATGGGAATCATAAGCAAAACCTCTCTATGGTTTTCAGTGCACAGAAAAGCCTGCTTTTAATGTTTCAATCCACCTGTCGGGCATTGCCTGGATTCTGCAGCAGGCAGATGCACGAATGGGAGATCTCACATGTGAGCATCGTTGCAGACCTCTGCAGTCAGCTGTGTTAAGTAGGTAGAGAAAGATGAGAGAATCTGGTATCACGGCCTCGGGATTTGTTGTTTGGAACCCCAAAATGTATTTGTTAGATGCAGAGGAGAACAGAGACCGGTCTGGGTTTATATAGGTTGGTTCTTCCAAACACTTGTTTTAAATCCCTTTTATTTAGCCTTTGTGTATATTGGCTTTGGCTTGTTACTGACTTGTTGCTGCAGCAGTAATAGTTGTTTCCAAGGACTGAAGGGTACCTTTATGGCAGCATCTTGGCAATAACACAAATAAGTCATGAAAGAAAATGTTGACATGTTGCTGGACTACTCTGTGTCCATTGTTACCATTAGGACAGCACTGTGGGGAGGAGGAAGAGGACTCTAGGAGGAAGAGGTCTAAGGTTATACATGTTGTTGCCACTGTACCACAAGTGACTTTTGCTGAAAAGCAGCAAGAGCAGACTGGGAGAGGAGCTGGTATTCAAGGTCTCAGTTGAGGTTAAAGGCCTATTTACAGTCTTAAAGACTGAACGTCTTCAGAGCCTATTGTACAAGCATGCTGGCAGAAAGGTGGAACATTAAGTTCATACCATGTGGGGTTTTTTTGTTCTCTTTTTCCCTAGTATTACCAGGGATCTTACACTTTTTTCTCCCCTCTGATGTTAAATTTACCTCTCAGTGGTACTGTATGATAGATTCCACTTTTGGTTTTGCTGACGTAAAAGGACCCAAAGCAGACCCTGAAGACTTCCCTAGAGATCTGCTACTATCGTCAGAAACGGCAGAACCCCTGTCCTTGTGTTTCTCCATGGTTAACCTGTAAGACAGCATTAATGTTCAAACCCAATGGTCTATGATAACTTTAAAATGGTTGTGTTTTCTTGCCCCTAAGGAGCAGCATATCACCCAACCTTGACATGAGATCTTTGGTATTAAGGTCTCGTATCATAAAAAATTACAGAAATTTTCCTGGGAATACTAAACTGTTTCTGGGTGAGGAAAAGCCAGTCTGGCAGATGAGTGGACCAAGCTGCTCCTTGTAACACGTCCCACAGGAAAACGCTTAGGCTATGCTGGGAGAGTCTTTTCTGAGCTTGTGCACCACTATTCAGTAGGAGTCAAAATTCAAAAACTATAGTGCTGATGAGCCTTTCCTTTCATCTAAATAACCTGATCATTTGGCGGGGGGAATACTGAATAAATACTTCTAGAGAGGTGCTGCCCACCCATCTTTGGAGAAGAAATTACTCATAATATTCCACTTGGTGAAAATAAAAGGAAGGCATATAAGTATTTAAATCTGATACCAAAATAGATAGATTAACACTTTTTAATGAAACACATTTAGTAAATTCACAGAGCATTTTATGATGCAGAGATCAAAAATAACATGACAAGGAAGGGAATTAGTGCTGCAGTATATTGCTTTTTTTCCCCAGTGACAATAACGGGAAGTTCAGATCCAACATAACTGATGAGTGAAGAGCAGAGCAACCTGAAATGTGATTTAGTGGAGTGTCAGATGAAAAAAATATAGCAGAAGAAACTTTCTCTCACTGACAATTGCAGCAAATGCTCTGCTTTGGAAATAGAGCAACTTTATGCTGAGTGACTCAGTACAGATAATTGAAATCATACTCTCCTTTGTAAAAATGCTGGCTGTGATAAGGAAAAAAGTATAAGTGCCTCCACATGTGGATGCCCATTCCAGGGTACCTTGGTGTCTTCAGTTGAGCAAGTGCAATGAGGTCTATAAATAGGAAAAATGGTCGGTCACACTTCAACCATTCTTCCCGGAAAAGTTTTCGAGCTCGCTGACAGTGATGTAGTCTGAATGCTGAGTTAATTGGTAACTTGTCTCTTTCCTGTTCAAAGCAAGCAGAAAATAAATTTGTCTAACTTCATAATTAAAAGAAAAAAAGCAAGTGAATGACCTGTTTCTGAGTCTAACTTCCTTAAGGAGGAAGGAGAAAAACTTGATTTTTTTGAAAAAAAGCAAGTGAATGACCTGTTTCTGGCACTGGAGAGAGATGTGTAACTGATACTGAATATTCTTTTATGTAAATCTACATGATATAAAAGAGTCTAACTTCCTTAAGTAGGAAGGAGAAAAACTTGATTTTTTAAAAAAAAGGACCATTATAGATTTCTATGCCTCCTGCCATCTTATAATAACATTTTATTAAAAATATCCTGGATTAGGAAGCACGTTTTAGCAATTTGACCATCTAGAAAGGGATACATATGTCAGGGTTTTTTGGCTAAAAATTTTCTAGGTTTATACCACTGACAGTTTCAAAATGTGTCAGTATAGGCTCACAAATTTAAGATATGTTGAATATGCATGTCGCTGAATATGGAGAGAATTCAGGTATGTTACCGGACTGTAGCAAATTCACTGTGTAAGATGTATAGACAGCTAAGCTCCTCCAGTGGAAGATGGGCAGTTAAGTAATAAATTTAAAAATGCTGCGTGACAATGCAATTGATCCATGTAAGAAAAGCAAATCAGAATAAAGCCCTTTCACTGTGGTATGTGTTGTAGCATATCTCCACTTTAAAATAATGTTTTCTATCTCAGGTTAGCATGTATGTTGTTGCATGTGAGATTCAGCATGCTTGGATCGTATCTGGGATTATTCAAAAGCAAACAAGGTGTAGTGCTGTAGGTAATGAAATAAATAATTTGGAATTAAATTAAGGGCCACCTTAGGCATATCTTTGTAGAAGATTAATTTCCTAATGAATTTCCCATGAGAGCAGACACCACAATGCAAGACAGTGAAAAAGATGTGGAAAATACTGGCAAATGAACAAACGTGATTTTTTGGCTATTGAACATTTGGGAACCCAAAAGGTCTTTTTTGCTCTCAGACTAGAGACTGGGTTGAATCTTGGTATTTTCTGCTTTGTGTTGGGGGTAGGAGAAGAGAATGCTGCTTAGTCTTTTTTTGCATAGTTTAAATCCTTGTATATGATTTAAAATGGACCTCTGCATATGGTCCAGAAGCCATGGCAAAGTGGCTGAAGTTAAAATCAGCATTAAGCATGATATGATACCTTTGGTCAGCTTAGCTCCCTTCTGTTGGTGTATTTTGGACCTACCAGAGCTGTGAAGATGATTTGGCCTCTCTGGGTGGCAGTGGGCATCCAACTCTCTCCCGTTTCATTTGAACGGGAGCAGGGCACATCTTGTATGCAACTGCTGCCTGCAGTGCTGCTAATGACTCAAGCTGCTGGTCCTGCAAATGCATTTTGCGTCCAGCTCATGGGCAGATCTGTCATGTTTTGTGTCTCTCTCAATGGCAGGATTACAGCCAAGGACACAGCCGAGGGTTTTACTGAATGCGCCAGCCAGAGCTTTGCTTGCTCAGAAGGGCACCTTAGTCATGGTTTCCTCCTGCCCTTGTACCATGTTGAAGCTGAAGGCAAAGTGGTTTTTGTCTGTGAAATGTTAGAACCTGATGACTCTAAAGGGCGTTGGTGGTGTGAAAGGCAGGGGAACTGCACTCAGTTTCCAAAGTCTGTGTAAACAGGACAGTGTCTGCCAAAATGGGTAGGATTTGAATACGGGACATGGCTGACCTAGCCTGTACTGTGGGTGTCCTTGTCTTCATTGCTACTTCAGTGAAAGGAGAAAATCATCCTTATCCGTGTCAGGGAGCGCTTTGTGGATGTACTTATGCTTCCTTTTTCTGATGGAGCATGTTGTGCATAAGTATCCTCCAAATCCTTTTTGAGTAGGCTTTGCTTAGTGTTAGCTCCAAAATATATTAATTCTTCTGAATACTTGCTTCTTCCCCCACCTGTGGGAAGGTTGGTTGTTCCCTGTGGCTAAATATTTTTACCTATACCTGGCCATTTAATGCAAAAATTCTGTACACCGCAGTCATTATAAGTATATTCTAGTCTTATTTCTGCAAGGATTTTACATGTAAAAGTGTAGAGAGGATGTATATAAATCAGCATTGTAAACATATTTATTGTATAATATATACTATTTTATATTATATAAATAAATTCATAAAAGCAGTTGAAAATGAGATGCACCCCAAAATCTGCCTTTTTATACCATGTTTGGATCAGAGGAAATTTTAATCCAAGGAATGGGAAATGGAGATGGGCAGAAGTTTAGATCCTAAGTAAAAGTTTCGATACATCTTTTGCAACAAGAATGAACTTAAAGAAGAGACATCACAGTGCCAATAGTACTGAATTCTGGTAGTGCCTTGATGCATCACCATCTTATGAAGCTCCCACCCCCTGAAGCTCCAAATTCCTTGGTTGGGTAGGAAAGCCAATGTTCAAGACCATCTGATAAACAGTGACTGGCATCTTTTTGCTTACACCCTGGGCCTCTAATGGATGGCATTTTGATGCAGGGGAGTTTGGAGAATGTTCAGCTTCTGTTTTCTGTGTCTGTTTAGTGAAACGTGCTTCTCTGATGTTTAGTTGACCTTTCTTCTTGGAGTACCTGTAAGCCAAAAACGCAGCCTTTTTCTCCCTGAATAGCTACTAACTACCTCTATGAGCTCCAAAGGCAATTCTGTGGGTAAAATATGGCTCTTAACCATAATTAATGTGCCTGACTACTATATGTTATTCAAATGTTTTATTGTGAATTGCTAAGGGCAGGTGTTTGTAATCCATGTACTCTGGAGCATTATATGTGGACCTATTGTACAGAAGGGAGATTAATTTCTCCATAGGTCTGTAAGTAAAAATTTCCTTTGGTGAAGGAGAGCTCCTTTGCAGGAGGGGCTGTGCTGCAGCGGAGCACTGCTCCTGTGGTCACCCACCTCCTTGTTGCAGGTGCTGGAAAGCTCTGTTAGGACCGAGAAGTGGGCTAGCCATGGCAAGAGGGGGCATCCAGAGGTTTTCCATACAGCTGGGTTTCCTACAGTGGTTTAATTTATTCCTGGCTCAGGAATGGAGACAGACCTGGAGCTAACGGAGGTTTATGTGGTCCCCTGCTCTCCTGTTCTTTTCCCTTTTGTATCCACCTCTAAAGGAACGCCAGTGTTAAAATGCCTTTGCTTCTGGACATGGTGTGGTTTAAACACTTTAGTTGCTCCCTAAAACTGTGAATGAAGAAAGAAAACTAATTGGAATAATAACTGCAAGAGGAGGAATAATTAATTCTGGATGCCAGCTATTACTCATTTTGTAATGGGGAAAGAAGCCCAGGTTATGCTCTGTTCATAAAATGATTTAATTGCTCTCTGTATTTAAAGAACCCACTAATGTCTTCAACTGACTACAGTGCAAGCAAAGTAACTTTATACTCTAGGTGTGACGAGAGGGGCCATAAATCAGCTTGTCCCAGTGTCCTGCTTTATGCTGGAAAGAATATAAGCACATCATATTTAGTCTAAACAGAAAGTTTTTGTTAAACCTTGTTGAAAATTACAGTTTTAAATGCTGCCCTTTGTGTCAGTGAATCATCAGTTAGGTTCTCAGAAATGCTGGGAGTTTGCCTAGAAAGAGCATGGTGTATGTGGTCTGCCTCTTACACTCACTCTCCCTGGCACTTCGGCTGCTGTGAGCAATGGGATGCTGAGTCACTGGAATATTTCTTATATCCTTAAGCCAGTCTGAAGCTCTAAGACTCAAAGGGTGGAAACGGCAGCAACTTCAGTACTATTCACTGGAAGGTTTTGCACATGAGAAAAGAGCTTTTGAAAAGCTTGGATAATCTGAAATTAGCCACAGCAATATCTGGAGGACCTCAAATCTAATTTCTATAATGTATTCAACGTACCATGAAGCAGAATGGAAGCTAGCCACTTGAATGCACAACTGAGCCAGTTGGAGGGTATGTGGAAGACTGAAAGTATAAGGATTTGGATAATGTAGCAGGACATAAGCCCAGAAAAGGAGCTGAGCTCAGTTGATCTTGACATGGCTGGAGCTAGTTGGCATTTTTGGCTTGCTGGCTTGCTGGGGAACTGCTAAGAACAAAAGCCTGCCTAAAGTACCAGGGGAGATGATTTTTTTTTTTTTTTTTTGTAACTATAATGACAAAATTCCAGGATAAATAAGCAGTATTCTGCACAGATACCCTGACGGACTTGAGAGTTTGATTATTATCAGGCCAGGAAAAGCATCACCACCCCAAAAACTGGAATTTCCCAGTGGAGATTAAAACTCTCTTTGCATCAGAAGAACAAAAACTTCCACTAGTGAGAAAGAAAGTAGTTGATCCGTACATAGAGTTTGGGGTTTACTATGACTGACGAGGGAGAAGGCATCTGTTTGGGCTGGGGACACTGCTGAATAGTTTTAAAAGGTCATAAATATTAATGTGCTCTCCTAAGTCAAGGTGGATAGCAGAAGGAGAAAAAGGGCTTAAACTGCGGTGAGGGAAGTTCTGGCTATCTATTTGCAAAATTTTTTTGGCTGTATGGGAAATTAGGCAGTAGAATAGACTGACAAGGAAACACGTAGCATTTCCATCACTCTGTGGAGTTCTCTGAGGATAAACTAGATTAACATCTTTCATGGACAACAAATACTATCAGTCCTGTGTTGCTAGGGGGTCATGGCAGACTTGGTGATCATCTGTGATCTTTTCCAGTCCTATATTTGTATGATGCTGGCTTAAATGTAAGTCCTTAGTCCTTCTAGTCTGAAAACAAGCTTAAAGCAGACAGATCTAACTAGTCTCAAATGGTTGGTAAAAGGTATATTTCTGATGCTTTGGCAAAGCTGGGTTCAAAAATTGCTATCTGATGTGTAAGTGACAAATCTGGGAGCAGAAATGAGGGTTGAACAAATTAGTGGTTTGGATGTTGGCTCAGCTCCTGCTGAACACTTCCACCCATCCTCTGGGCTGCGGCTGCTCCCAGGAAGTATAAGTCTGCTGAAGCTCAGAGCTGTCTTTCTGGGACGAGCTTGGATAGCAGTTGTTGCTGTCAAACACATCTGAGTATGGGATGGGAGGGTGAGTGCCCCCGATTCCTTTCTGTAGCAGAAACCTGGCTTGTATCATCCCTTCTAGAAGTCCCAGCCAAAGTCCACTTGGGAGGTGTACCTGTGTGCCGGCCCCTGACCCCTCTTGCAGATCTGCTAATCTCTGTTTCTTGCTTTGTATGGTACCAAAACACCAGATCACATACTTTACTGGTGCACAGACTGATGAGATCTTTGACTTCATCTAGGAAATGGGTTGTCGTATCTTATGGGAAAACCAGAGTGTGACAGCAACTTTGACTTGTGTAACCCTAGGAGCATAAATTTATAACTATATATATAAAAGTGTTAGTCTTTGAGAATATCTATGTGTTTCTGTGAAGTTCCTCAGTAAATAATTGAAATCAGAATATAAAAAATATATTTCTATGGTTAACCTAGCTAACTGTAATTAGCAGTAGATTCATCCTTGTAGATTGATGGCCTGTCAAAGGCAGGTCCTTCACACCTGGGAACTCACATTTTGTTGAGAGAAATGAGAAATCTTTTAAGTGCATTCTGCACTTTCAGGTACTTATTTCTGTTTTCTTGCTTTTTTTTAATTCTGTGGAAAAAACAGAACCTCTTCAGTTTTCCCCAGAATATCCCCTTGCTATCTACTTCTTTCCTGCTTCTAGGTGATGGTGAATTACATAGCATCCTAAGAACATGGTAGTATAATAACGCAGTAATTTTTTTGATGAAAGCAGACATTTACTGGAATTAGATCCCTTTTAACTGGCAGCTTTTTGTCCCCTATAATATTTCTTTCATCTTCTTGTGCGTTATAATTTAATTTACAGTTAATAAACCCAAATACTGATTATGGGCTTTTTTTTGAGCTCGTATGCAAACTGAATTATTAGCATTTCTAGTGGTTCTCCAATATTACTGCCATGCTAAGGTCCCCATTATCTTATATGAAGTACTCTTGAAGGTTTCCTGCTGTCGGTTTGCATAGAGTAGCTGCCCTGTAGCTTTGTAACACTAACCACAAAGGCCTGGAGACGTTTCTGGAAGATCTTATGCATCTTCTGTACTTTCTCACTTGAGTTTGAGTGGGCTTTCTCTGGATTTCCTCCTCTTGTAGAAGCAAGTATATCTCTACATCTTTTTTTGTTTGTTTTTGGGCATAGCCTTACTGAAACATGCACCCAAATGCATTGCGGATTTAGGGCTTCAACACAACGCTGCAGTTTTTGGCTTGCTTTTCCTTCCATTAATAATTCACAGGAAAACTGCACGTTTCCCAACATCACAAGCTCCATTCCCCCATGGAAAACGTGATGGAAGAAGTAAGAAACTGGTTATCTCCATCATCCTCAAAGCAAACACACTGGGCAAATTTATCAAGCTATTTTGTGCCAGCACAGAGAAGCTGGAAAAGGAGTTGTGTGTCCCTGTGCGGTGCGAGTGCCATGGGGATAGCAATGCTCAGAGGGCAGCAGAGGGTTTTGGGAAGCCACCCCGGTGGACTCAGCACCCCTAATTTCAGCCACTGGAAGTGGGACGACGTTTCCCTCCAAAGTAACTGGATAAGGATAAGCAGCACTGATAGTTGGCATTCAAATTCTCTTAAACTTTATGTAGTATCTTAGATCTTTTTTGAATAGTGCAAATAATTCACAAAGTTTCCCAGAAGTTTAAATTTTGTAACAAATTGTGATTGTCCTCAGGCTCTCTAGTGGCATTGCAGTGGGCAAAGGAACCAAAATCAATAGAAAATGAACACCTGTAGTAAAGATGCACTTATAGAATAATGGTGCTTATAGAAATAATTTATAATTTTACTTTTAAAGATATTTTTAAAGGCTACTATAACAAAAAAAAGACACCATGTTGGGAGTTTTGGGGACTGTGAGGGAACCAGGGGGCCTGATGCTCCGGGCTGGGGCTGCCCCCTGCTCCCTCTCCGGCCCTGAGGGGATCCCCCCGGCCTTGCGGCACCGTGACAGAAAACGTGGAAGGATACACAGAGGACTCGTGAAAGATGTGTGAAATAAAGTCACAGATTAAACTGAACAGTTAGTAATAATGTATTGTGCTTTTTCAGCATTTTTGTCCTCTGTGGGAAATGGAGCTGCCGACAAATTACTCTGTGGTTTTTATCACTGCTTTTGTCAGATGATTCAGACCGTGAATTCAAAGCCAACTCTTTAAAAGGTGAAATGCTGTGGAATATATGACAGGAATAGCAAAGTTGGGAAGTGCATCAAAATCCACGTAACTTAAACCTCTGGCCATAGCACGAAAGGGCAGAGTGCACCAAAAAGAAAATGCTTATTTTGTCATAGGAAAAAATATGTATCATAGGTGCTTTATTTAAGAGACCAGCTCAGTACTGTGCAACAAGGTATTTCACAGGCTGTCGATAAGACGTTGCCTTGCAGACTTGCTTAGGATTCAAAAGAAAGCAATATTTTTAGTAAGACAATTATCCAGCTGTAAAAAGGTGGTTTCATTCTGTGTCTTTGAGGAGCTGACAGTATCTTGCTTTTTGTATTTGTCTTACCTTTAGACAGATCATATTATTTTTTATTAGAATTTGTGCAATGGAAATGAAATCCCTTGTGAAATTGCTTGAAATTGCCTTTCACTTGCCTGAATGAATTTGTTATTGATTTTTGCCCTTTTATAAGAATGAAAGGTTAATGAAAACAATCGCATAGCTTTCATCCCAAGGTAGAGATTACGTAATACATACAGGGCTCAGTCTTTTTTTTACCTAACAAAACCGTTAGTGTTTAGGTATTAGCCTCATCGAAGATTAGCTGTTGTGATGGGAAATGAGTTATGCTACAATATCTTCAAGAGCTGTCATACAGTGTATGACAGATTAATAACTCCAGCCTTTTTATATTTTACTCTTTGGTTATTTGAGATAGGCTCCATCATAACTGGGATCTGTACTCCCCAGATCTGCAGAGAATGTTTTGTCTTACGACTTTCCATAGAATAAGGAAGATATACTGTTGTTTTTGTGCAGGAGGCCATGGAGTGCGGTGTGCCTGATCACTGGTAGAGTCTGTGCTGTATTGGAGAGTGGCGTGATGTCTCGAGGAGCCCTTGAAGGTGTGAGTTCAAAAGCAAAACTCTCTACCCCTGGCAAAAAAACATGGTGACAACTCCCAGAGCTTGTCTGAGCTTATGACAGGCCAAATAGGGAAGAATTGCAAGTCCCTGCTTGGATGTCAGCAAAAACGTACAAAACAAGAACATGTTCCGATGAGGAGTGTGTGACCATGGGAGCACAAGCTCTTCAGGGTGGTCTCCTAAACAGACATCCAAGAGGGACTGGGGTGGCCCATCGCACCCTTTCTCCTCTCTGAACCCTCGCAGGGCATCTGCATCTTGGCCTGTTAATGCAGCTGAGATGTAGCACTGTTGTTCTGAGGGTGCACTTCCCACAGAAATGTGCTCTTCCAACCAGTTTTTCCTTTTCTGTAGTTTTCATTGCTTCAGGACCTGGGCTTTTTCTGTGGTAACTGAATTAAGGTAC
This sequence comes from Aptenodytes forsteri, assembly GCF_000699145.1. Classification (NCBI taxonomy): domain Eukaryota; kingdom Metazoa; phylum Chordata; class Aves; order Sphenisciformes; family Spheniscidae; genus Aptenodytes; species Aptenodytes forsteri. Next base: position 3,175,095 of record NW_008794890.1, on the reverse strand, counting down.
TTTTACTAGGGCCAACCCTGCACAGCTGCATCTCAGGGCACCCTGGTCGCTCCCAGTGAGCGTGTTCCTCCTGTGTTGGCACAGAACATACTTTCACACATAAAACAGGGACTGCTTGTCAAAAAAGTTGCTCGGTAGCAGTGCTGCTTGCACTGTGTGCAAGGCAAAGTTTAGCCCAGCGTCCTTTCCATGTCCCAGACTCCTTGCCTCTGGTATCCTTCACTTGCTCCTTCTCCTGCACTATATGAGGGCAAAGACTACCTCCGAAAATTTGGTGCTTAAGCATATCCTTAATCCATACTCTAAATCTGAGCTGTACTGAAGAGTAATGACTATCATAAGCTGGCAGCTGTTTCCTCACTGTGGTTACCCATCTCTGGTAAAGTCTGAGTAGTAGGTGGCCTGTCCGGCTTCTCATACCGGTATAAATTCTGCCCCAGGTAAGGGTGGAACACAGGGATGCCACCTGCACTGTGCTCCCTCCTGCCCACCCTCTGCTTCTGGAGTATTTCTGGTGCATCTCTTACAATGGCCTATTCTATGTTTTATTCATAGTACCTACTTTCATTAAAATAAGAAAATAATTTAATGCCATCTGAAAGGGAAATATGGATCTTTCAGCTAGGTTCTGGCTTTATAGGGGACAGCACTAACCTCTTTTGATATAGCTTGGTGATAGGGAGGGCTCCTTCTATATCTAATACTTAACATTCTTGTAGCAACTTTTTAAAGGCCTGAGCAGATGATGACAGGCTGACTGGGGCATGGAGCGCTGCCAGAGGTGGGTACCAAAGGAGCTCTCCAAGTATCGGCAGAGGTGTTCAGCCTTTCATGGTCTGTATCACTCTTCCCAGGTCTGGCCTCTAACTATTTTCTGCAGAGGAGGGAAATACTGAGTCTCCTCAGATGACACTTCCAATTCATATGATACCTAGGAGGGATGGGGAGCTCCCTTTGCCAGTTAGAATAAGCAACAGTAATTATGGGTCAATCTTAAGTGGTTTCAAATGTACTTTTATTTGCTGATCTTGGCTGTTCTTGAGCAAAGGTTCACCTTGACCTTTAAGTCAGCCCCAGCTCTTAACTTTTATGCAGAGTGAGCAGGTGTAAGTAGAGATCAACTGAACTTTGAAGCCTGCCTTTCTCTTCTAGGCTGAGACCTACTTAGACCCTGGTTTCTCCATTGGGTGTCTCTTGCTAATGTTTGTATCGTTTCTGCTGCTCTGGCATCTCTATGGACTTCCCTATATGCTGCAAACTTCTTATACCTCATAAAAGTGCAAACCAAGAGGCTCAGTTCATTTGCTATTCACCAGCCATGTACTCCTTTTAAGGTTTGAGTGAGATAAAGATTCATCATAACACAGACTTTCATGCAAAAGTTATTTTTTATTCAAAACATGCAATCAGATTTGATTTTTTATGAGCAGTTGCTACACCCACAATTCATTTTAAGGTATTATATGACCTATAGTCCATGAATAAACCTTTGGGCTGGAAAGCAATGGACTGGAAAGGCATTTCTACGCCAATGGTTAAAGTCTAATCACACTTCCCAAAGCAGACAATTTTTGACAGAATGGCAAGTTCATTTTCCTGAAGACACACAGTTGATAAATATAACATGCTGTTGGCAGGTGTAGTAATTTTTCAACTCCTGAAAACCTTCAAAATTCAATATAGCTAAAAAGACTGTGTCAGACGCAGGATTGGGATTCTTTATCAATCTCCAACTGTACCAAAAAAACCATCCCATGCAAGAACTTCGGTTGTCAACATCCCATAAGAGCAACAATGAAAAACATGCTGCAAACTGGTATTTCTGTTCCTATTCTTGTACTCTTTTGCTGGCGTTTTTAAGGGGCTTAGAAACAGCGTCTGCCCAGTTCTTGCTGCAGTATAAGCATGCAAGCCACCGCTCAGATTCAAATGCTAAATGGCTGGATGACATTATACAGATTTCTGCAATGTCTTACCTACTGATATTTGTCCTACAGTTGTAATTCAATTTACAGTTTGTGTATTTCATCTTGAAATCAATGCTTGTATCTAAAGTTATGTAACTTGTGAACTGTAGCTGAAAGTTGCTGGGCACTTAGCTTAGCTGTAAGCCAAGCTTAATGCAATCTTCCGTATGTGTTATTGTGGTATTGAAGAAATGGTGTTGCTGATGGTGTGGGTTTTTTTCTTTAAACAGCTCTCTGCTTGGAGAAGGAAGGCACTAGAGGGACTCATAGTGCGCTCCTAGTTTGCTGAGTTTGGGATGGTATGATTCAAAGAAAGATAAGGGGCTTTTAGAAAGCAGTTTAGGAAATTAACTGAACCTTCTATTATTCTTGTTGCTGTTTGCTTGTGTTCCTTGGGTGCTTGTGAGGTACATCTCTGACGTGAGGTAATTGCTGAGGGCTTTATTGCTCTGAAGTATTATCTCATTTTTACTTTTTGTGTGTGTTTTATTATATGAAGAGCTTTGAACTTTCGATATTCAAAATTTAATGTATTTAATACATACAAGCCTCTCTTCAGCCACTTTCTGTGAACTTGTATTTGCATCCTACCTGCTGAGCTGGGATCCCATCAAGCACCCAGGGAACAGAAATGGCTCTGTCCTGAGATCCTTCTCTGTTCTTTTTTATAAGGTCTCAATCAGTAGAGGATGTTTATAAAATTATTCTGGAGCCAAACTGTCTGACTTTCTGTTTCTTTTTATTTCTCCTTTCAAAATTTGACCTTGCTGTTGGCTTCATCTCTTTGAATTTTAAGAGGACTTTTTAAATTATTCTCCTATTGTATTTTAAATAGATTAATTACTAGGTAGCATGCAGAATACCTTCTTGGCGTGAGAAGCTATTTCCACTTGTCTAATCCATATTAGAGTCTACACTCTTGGGTCAGGAACTGTCTATCCAGTGCATTAATTGTATCAGTGAATACTTAGAAAATCTCAGCTTTTCAATACAGCTTTAGGGCCAGGTGGCTTCTGCAGCCTATGCTTACTTGCAGTAGCTGGATGAGTTCCTCTGGACCTGTGGTTATGCTCATTAAAGGGAACGTATTGGGGACAGAGAATAAATTTAAAACAAGCGATGATCAGCGAGTTCCTAATATTGTCCCTGACTATTGTCTGTAGATATTAGGAAAGAAGGCTAAGTTTTGCTATTCCAGTCCCACTTGTTAATGGCAAATTTCTTACCCTCTAACAGTGCAGAGCAGTGTGTTACCACTACTCATGGCAGCAGAAACCATTGCCGTACCTGTGAGATGAACTGCAGAGGTCTCCTGGTTTCAGGTTTCTTTCGGTGAGTGGACTGAGAAGGGTTTGAGTGCTTTGTCCCTATCACTCCCCTACTTTGAATTGTCAGCTTTGCTGTCTAAGGATGGAACCACTCCCCCGTGAATAAGTTCCTCTCCTCCTTTGATTTACAGTTCAGGCACAGTTTGCATTGAAAAGTATTCAGTAGTTTGCTAAGCATTTAGCTGGTTTTGAAACCAAAAAGCTTAAAAAATGAGAATATACTTGCTCAGAGACTCCCTAAGATTGTATAATTCTCCAATAGCCATTCATACCCTTACATGCAGTCGTGGTTGTTTGCAGTATGTGTCAATAGTTTGTGTAGGCAGTTAGATGTAAGGGTCAGTGCTTTTGGTGGGTGTTGCTGGTTTAGTGCAATCTTCTTTCAGCATTCCAGTGTGAAGGAATTGCCCTGTTTTTGAACCTTGATGAGGAAGACCCGTAACACTGACATAGGCAATAGGTCCCTTGCTGTCAGGTTTTATCAAGCGCGAGATGTAGCAGTTCTCCTATGTGCATAAGGGAGGTCTATGGCTATTGCCAGCAGTTACTGAGGTAAGTCTCTGCAACAAATAGTTAGAGAGAACAACATACGGATTAAAGGTGCGACATGCAGTTTCTTTATACGTCAAAATGGCCAGGCCTTAAAGGTTGACTTAGCTGGTTTGGATTGGGCTTGGCTGAATTTCAATCAAGGCCCTTTTAATTAAGAATTATGTCACTCTTGTAAAATTAGATTACTTTTTCTGGGCCCAGTCCTGCTAATGACTACATAGTCAAGCAATCAGATATCAGTGGAAATACCAATAAATATAAAACTGGTAATACCCAAGGGTTTGTGAGAATATTGGTAATATAATAGGAGTTTATGTATTCAGTGAAAAAAAAAAAAATCATATTAACTCTGCAAACCAGTGGGATTTTAGGAATGAATAGGAAGTATGAACAGGTATTTCAATGTGAATGTGATATGTGATAAAATGCATGTCTTCTAAAAACAAAATGGGCTGAACTGTCTTATCTAATTCAGGTAACTTTTCCATATCATCATGGTCTTAGTGTTTGTTGTTCTCTGTTCTTGACAAGGATAGCCTATAAATTCAGGAAATATAAAGGAGTAGCTTGGTAAAAATGTGCTGAAATATGAAAAATACTATTCTTAAGTA